>NC_060088.1:38160646-38486348 GCF_922984935.1 Meles meles | reverse complement strand
GGGACAGGGCGTGCCCCTAACTCAGAGTCTCCAACGGGCTTCTGGTCGGCCCTTGTTCTACGTTCTCTCCTGAACTGGGGGAAAGAAAAAACGGCCACATAGGCCTCTTCGCCTTCAGAGCGTTTATACGGTTTGGAAGCATTAGGGACTGGACGAGCACTTAAGTCAGAGTCTCGCCCAGGCTTCTAGTCGGCAATTGTTCTACGTTCTTTCCAAAACTGGGAACAGGGCGCAATAGGCCTGATCGCCTAAAGAGCGTTGATACCTTGTGGAAGCATAAGGGACTGCACGCTCACTTAACTCATAGCATCCAACTGGCTTCTAGTCTGCCCCTGTTCTAAGTTCTTTCCTGATCTGGCAACACACGGCCGCATAGGCCTCTTCGCCTTAAGAGCGTTTACAGGTTTCGGAAGCATAAGGGACTGGGCGTGCACCTAATTCGGTGCATACGCCTGGTTTCAATCTGCCCTTGTTCCAAGTTCTCTCCTGAACTGGGAACACAGTGCGCACAGGCCTCTTCGCCTTCAGAGCGTTTATACATTTTAGAAGCCTAAGGGTCTGGACGGGCACTTAGCTCAGAGTTTCCAACGGGCTTCTAGTCTGCCCTTGTTCTAAGTTCTTTCCTGAACTGGGAACACACGGCCCCACAGGCCTGTTTGCCTTAAGAGCGTTTATAGGGTTTGGAGGCCTAAGGGACTGGACGTGCCCCTAACTCGGAGTATCCCACTGTCTTCTAGTCTACCCTTGTTCTAAGTTCTTTCCTGAACTGGGAGCACAACGCCACTTAGGAGACTTAACCTTAAGTGCGATTATACGTTTTGGAAGCCCAAGGGACAGGACGTGCACATAACTCAGAGTATCCAAGGGACTTCTAGCCTGCCCTTGTTCTTCTAAGTTCTTTCCTGAACTGGGAACACACGGCAGAAGAGGCCTCCTAGCATTAAGAGCCTTGATACCTTTTGGGAGCGTACTGGCCTTAGCCTGCATTTTCCTTCGACCTTACATCTTGCCTATCCTCCGCCTTTGTTCTAAGATCTTTCCCGAACGGGGAACACATTGCCACTAATGAAACTTCACCTAAGGAGCGACGATACGTTTTGGAAGTCTAGCGGACGTGGTGTGCGCTTCCCTCCGAGGACACAAGGGGTCTTCAGTCCGTCCTCGTTCTAACTTCTTTCC
The DNA here is from genome assembly GCF_922984935.1 of Meles meles. Lineage (NCBI taxonomy): Eukaryota > Metazoa > Chordata > Mammalia > Carnivora > Mustelidae > Meles > Meles meles. The sequence continues at coordinate 38,485,169 of NC_060088.1, read as the reverse complement.
TCCACTGGGAAGACACTGCCAGCATGGGTACTAGTATTCAGCGGGATTTTAGGTTTTGGAAGCAGAAGCGCATGGGCCAGCACTTAACTCAGGGTCTCCTACCTGCCTGGAGACCGCTCTTGTTCTAACACCTTTCCCTTTCTCTGGGAAAACACTGCCATTTAGGAGTGTTCCTCTTCAGTGCCTTTGTAGGCTCTGGAAGCATAAGGGCCTTCCCTCGAATTGAACTCCGAGTGTCCATCATGTGTCTAGCCTGCCCTTGTTCTGAGATCTTTCCTCTCCTGGGAACTCCCTGCCACTTATGGGAACTAACCTTAAGAGCGATGGTACGTTTGGGACGCAAAAGGGACTTGGGTGCCCTTCCCTGAGAGTATTCAACTTGCCTCTAGAGCGCCCAGGTGCTAACTTCCTTTCCACAAAGGGGAGCACACAGCCACATATGAATCTTCAGTAGAGATCGAGTTTCCGTTTTGGAAGCATAAGGGTCACTTGGCCTGCACTTACCTCAGAGAATGCAACTTGCCTCGAGTGCACGCAGGTTCTAACTTCTTTCCACAACTGGGAACAAACGGCTACGTGTGAATCTTCCCCTTCAGACCGCGTTTACGTTTTGGAAGCATAAGCGTCTTTCTGGGCCCCTAGCTCAGAGTACCCAACAAGCTTCTCGTCCGCCCTTGTTCTAAGTTCTTCCCTGAACTGGGACCACACCGCCACTTGGGAGACTTAACCTGAAGTGCGATTACACGTTTTGGAGGCCTAAGGGACAGGACCTGCACTTATCTCAGAATATCGAACGGGCTTCTGGTCTGCCCTTGTTCTACGTTCTTTCCTGAACTGGGAACACACCGCCCCTTGGGAGACTTAACATCAAGTGTGATTTTACGTGTTGGAAGCATAAGGGACAGGGCGTGCCCCTAACTCAGAGTCTCCAACGGGCTTCTGGTCGGCCCTTGTTCTACGTTCTCTCCTGAACTGGCGAAAGAAAAAACGGCCACATAGGCCTCTTCGCCTTCAGAGCGTTTATACGGTTTGGAAGCATTAGGGACTGGACGAGCACTTAAGTCAGAGTCTCGCCCAGGCTTCTAGTCGGCAATTGTTCTACGTTCTTTCCAAAACTGGGAACAGGGCGCAAGAGGCCTGATCGCCTTAAGAGCGTTGATACCTTGTGGAAGCATAAGGGACTGCACGCTCACTTAACTCATAGCATCCAACTGGCTTCTAGTCTGCCCTTGTTCTAAGTTCTTTCCTGATCTGGCAACACACGGCCGCATAGGCCTCTTCGCCTTAAGAGCGTTTACAGGTTCCGGAAGCATAAGGGACTGGGCGTGCACCTAATACGGTGCATAGGCCTGATTTCAACCTGCCCTTGTTCCAAGTTCCCTCCTGAACTGGGAACACAGTGCGCACAGGCCTCTTCGCCTTCAGAGCGTTTATACATTTTAGAAGCCTAAGGGTCTGGACGGGCACTGAACTCAGAGTTTCCAACGGGCTTCTAGTCTGCCCTTGTTCTAAGCTCTTTCCTGAACTGGGAACACACGGCCCCACAGGCCTGTGTGCCTTAAGAGCGTTTATAGGGTTTGGAGGCCTAAGGGACTGGACGTGCCCCTAACTCGGAGTATCCCACTGGCTTCTAGTCTACCCTTGTTCTAAGTTCTTTCCTGAACTGGGAGCACAACGCCACTTAGGAGACTTAACCTCTAGTGCGATTATACGTTTTGGAAGCCCAAGGGACAGGACGTGCACTTAACTCAGAGTATCCAAGGGGCTTCTAGCCTGCCCTTGTTCTTCTAAGTTCTTTCCTGGACTGGGAACACACGGCGGAAGAGGCCTCCTAGCATTAAGAGCCTTGATACCTTTTGGGAGCGTACTGGCCTTAGCCTGCATTTTCCTTCGACCTTACACCTTGCTTATCCTCCGCCTTTGTTCTAAGATCTTTCCCGAACGGGGAACACATTGCCACTAATGAAACTTCACCTAAGGAGCGACGATACGTTTTGGAAGTCTAGCGGACGTGGTGTGCGCTTCCCTCAGAGGACACAAGGGGTCTTCAGTCCGTCCTCGTTCTAACTTCTTTCCTCCACTGGGAAGACACTGCCAGCATGGGTACTAGTATTCAGCGGGATTTTAGGTTTTGGAAGCAGAAGCGCATGGGCCAGCACTTAACTCAGGGTCTCCTACCTGCCTGGAGACCGCTCTTGTTCTAACACCTTTCCCTTTCTCTGGGAAAACACTGCCATTTAGGAGTGTTCCTCTTCAGTGCCTTTGTAGGCTCTGGAAGCATAAGGGCCTTCCCTCGAATTGAACTCCGAGTGTCCATCATGTGTCTAGCCTGCCCTTGTTCTGAGATCTTTCCTCTCCTGGGAACTCCCTGCCACTTATGGGAACTAACCTTAAGAGCGATGGTACGTTTGGGACGCAAAAGGGACTTGGGTGCCCTTCCCTGAGAGTATTCAACTTGCCTCTAGAGCGCCCAGGTGCTAACTTCCTTTCCACAAAGGGGAGCACACAGCCACATATGAATCTTCAGTAGAGATCGAGTTTCCGTTTTGGAAGCATAAGGGTCACTTGGCCTGCACTTACCTCAGAGAATGCAACTTGCCTCGAGTGCACGCAGGTTCTAACTTCTTTCCACAACTGGGAACAAACGGCTACGTGTGAATCTTCCCCTTCAGACCGCGTTTACGTTTTGGAAGCATAAGCGTCTTTCTGGGCCCCTAGCTCAGAGTACCCAACAAGCTTCTCGTCCGCCCTTGTTCTAAGTTCTTCCCTGAACTGGGACCACACCGCCACTTGGGAGACTTAACCTGAAGTGCGATTACACGTTTTGGAGGCCTAAGGGACAGGACCTGCACTTATCTCAGAATATCGAACGGGCTTCTGGTCTGCCCTTGTTCTACGTTCTTTCCTGAACTGGGAACACACCGCCACTTGGGAGACTTAACATCAAGTGTGATTTTACGTGTTGGAAGCATAAGGGACAGGGCGTGCCCCTAACTCAGAGTCTCCAACGGGCTTCTGGTCGGCCCTTGTTCTACGTTCTCTCCTGAACTGGCGAAAGAAAAAACGGCCACATAGGCCTCTTCGCCTTCAGAGCGTTTATACGGTTTGGAAGCATTAGGGACTGGACGAGCACTTAAGTCAGAGTCTCGCCCAGGCTTCTAGTCGGCAATTGTTCTACGTTCTTTCCAAAACTGGGAACAGGGCGCAAGAGGCCTGATCGCCTTAAGAGCGTTGATACCTTGTGGAAGCATAAGGGACTGCACGCTCACTTAACTCATAGCATCCAACTGGCTTCTAGTCTGCCCTTGTTCTAAGTTCTTTCCTGATCTGGCAACACACGGCCGCATAGGCCTCTTCGCCTTAAGAGCGTTTACAGGTTCCGGAAGCATAAGGGACTGGGCGTGCACCTAATACGGTGCATAGGCCTGATTTCAACCTGCCCTTGTTCCAAGTTCCCTCCTGAACTGGGAACACAGTGCGCACAGGCCTCTTCGCCTTCAGAGCGTTTATACATTTTAGAAGCCTAAGGGTCTGGATGGGCACTGAACTCAGAGTTTCCAACGGGCTTCTAGTCTGCCCTTGTTCTAAGCTCTTTCCTGAACTGGGAACACACGGCCCCACAGGCCTGTGTGCCTTAAGAGCGTTTATAGGGTTTGGAGGCCTAAGGGACTGGACGTGCCCCTAACTCGGAGTATCCCACTGGCTTCTAGTCTACCCTTGTTCTAAGTTCTTTCCTGAACTGGGAGCACAACGCCACTTAGGAGACTTAACCTCTAGTGCGATTATACGTTTTGGAAGCCCAAGGGACAGGACGTGCACTTAACTCAGAGTATCCAAGGGGCTTCTAGCCTGCCCTTGTTCTTCTAAGTTCTTTCCTGGACTGGGAACACACGGCGGAAGAGGCCTCCTAGCATTAAGAGCCTTGATACCTTTTGGGAGCGTACTGGCCTTAGCCTGCATTTTCCTTCGACCTTACACCTTGCTTATCCTCCGCCTTTGTTCTAAGATCTTTCCCGAACGGGGAACACATTGCCACTAATGAAACTTCACCTAAGGAGCGACGATACGTTTTGGAAGTCTAGCGGACGTGGTGTGCGCTTCCCTCAGAGGACACAAGGGGTCTTCAGTCCGTCCTCGTTCTAACTTCTTTCCTCCACTGGGAAGACACTGCCAGCATGGGTACTAGTATTCAGCGGGATTTTAGGTTTTGGAAGCAGAAGCGCATGGGCCAGCACTTAACTCAGGGTCTCCTACCTGCCTGGAGACCGCTCTTGTTCTAACACCTTTCCCTTTCTCTGGGAAAACACTGCCATTTAGGAGTGTTCCTCTTCAGTGCCTTTGTAGGCTCTGGAAGCATAAGGGCCTTCCCTCGAATTGAACTCCGAGTGTCCATCATGTGTCTAGCCTGCCCTTGTTCTGAGATCTTTCCTCTCCTGGGAACTCCCTGCCACTTATGGGAACTAACCTTAAGAGCGATGGTACGTTTGGGACGCAAAAGGGACTTGGGTGCCCTTCCCTGAGAGTATTCAACTTGCCTCTAGAGCGCCCAGGTGCTAACTTCCTTTCCACAAAGGGGAGCACACAGCCACATATGAATCTTCAGTAGAGATCGAGTTTCCGTTTTGGAAGCATAAGGGTCACTTGGCCTGCACTTACCTCAGAGAATGCAACTTGCCTCGAGTGCACGCAGGTTCTAACTTCTTTCCACAACTGGGAACAAACGGCTACGTGTGAATCTTCCCCTTCAGACCGCGTTTACGTTTTGGAAGCATAAGCGTCTTTCTGGGCCCCTAGCTCAGAGTACCCAACAAGCTTCTCGTCCGCCCTTGTTCTAAGTTCTTCCCTGAACTGGGACCACACCGCCACTTGGGAGACTTAACCTGAAGTGCGATTACACGTTTTGGAGGCCTAAGGGACAGGACCTGCACTTATCTCAGAGTATCGAACGGGCTTCTGGTCTGCCCTTGTTCTACGTTCTTTCCTGAACTGGGAACACACCGCCACTTGGGAGACTTAACATCAAGTGTGATTTTACGTGTTGGAAGCATAAGGGACAGGGCGTGCCCCTAACTCAGAGTCTCCAACGGGCTTCTGGTCGGCCCTTGTTCTACGTTCTCTCCTGAACTGGGGAAAGAAAAAACGGCCACATAGGCCTCTTCGCCTTCAGAGCGTTTATACGGTTTGGAAGCATTAGGGACTGGACGAGCACTTAAGTCAGAGTCTCGCCCAGGCTTCTAGTCGGCAATTGTTCTACGTTCTTTCCAAAACTGGGAACAGGGCGCAAGAGGCCTGATCGCCTTAAGAGCGTTGATACCTTGTGGAAGCATAAGGGACTGCACGCTCACTTAACTCATAGCATCCAACTGGCTTCTAGTCTGCCCTTGTTCTAAGTTCTTTCCTGATCTGGCAACACACGGCCGCATAGGCCTCTTCGCCTTAAGAGCGTTTACAGGTTCCGGAAGCATAAGGGACTGGGCGTGCACCTAATACGGTGCATAGGCCTGATTTCAACCTGCCCTTGTTCCAAGTTCCCTCCTGAACTGGGAACACAGTGCGCACAGGCCTCTTCGCCTTCAGAGCGTTTATACATTTTAGAAGCCTAAGGGTCTGGACGGGCACTGAACTCAGAGTTTCCAACGGGCTTCTAGTCTGCCCTTGTTCTAAGCTCTTTCCTGAACTGGGAACACACGGCCCCACAGGCCTGTGTGCCTTAAGAGCGTTTATAGGGTTTGGAGGCCTAAGGGACTGGACGTGCCCCTAACTCGGAGTATCCCACTGGCTTCTAGTCTACCCTTGTTCTAAGTTCTTTCCTGAACTGGGAGCACAACGCCACTTAGGAGACTTAACCTCTAGTGCGATTATACGTTTTGGAAGCCCAAGGGACAGGACGTGCACTTAACTCAGAGTATCCAAGGGGCTTCTAGCCTGCCCTTGTTCTTCTAAGTTCTTTCCTGGACTGGGAACACACGGCGGAAGAGGCCTCCTAGCATTAAGAGCCTTGATACCTTTTGGGAGCGTACTGGCCTTAGCCTGCATTTTCCTTCGACCTTACACCTTGCTTATCCTCCGCCTTTGTTCTAAGATCTTTCCCGAACGGGGAACACATTGCCACTAATGAAACTTCACCTAAGGAGCGACGATACGTTTTGGAAGTCTAGCGGACGTGGTGTGCGCTTCCCTCAGAGGACACAAGGGGTCTTCAGTCCGTCCTCGTTCTAACTTCTTTCCTCCACTGGGAAGACACTGCCAGCATGGGTACTAGTATTCAGCGGGATTTTAGGTTTTGGAAGCAGAAGCGCATGGGCCAGCACTTAACTCAGGGTCTCCTACCTGCCTGGAGACCGCTCTTGTTCTAACACCTTTCCCTTTCTCTGGGAAAACACTGCCATTTAGGAGTGTTCCTCTTCAGTGCCTTTGTAGGCTCTGGAAGCATAAGGGCCTTCCCTCGAATTGAACTCCGAGTGTCCATCATGTGTCTAGCCTGCCCTTGTTCTGAGATCTTTCCTCTCCTGGGAACTCCCTGCCACTTATGGGAACTAACCTTAAGAGCGATGGTACGTTTGGGACGCAAAAGGGACTTGGGTGCCCTTCCCTGAGAGTATTCAACTTGCCTCTAGAGCGCCCAGGTGCTAACTTCCTTTCCACAAAGGGGAGCACACAGCCACATATGAATCTTCAGTAGAGATCGAGTTTCCGTTTTGGAAGCATAAGGGTCACTTGGCCTGCACTTACCTCAGAGAATGCAACTTGCCTCGAGTGCACGCAGGTTCTAACTTCTTTCCACAACTGGGAACAAACGGCTACGTGTGAATCTTCCCCTTCAGACCGCGTTTACGTTTTGGAAGCATAAGCGTCTTTCTGGGCCCCTAGCTCAGAGTACCCAACAAGCTTCTCGTCCGCCCTTGTTCTAAGTTCTTCCCTGAACTGGGACCACACCGCCACTTGGGAGACTTAACCTGAAGTGCGATTACACGTTTTGGAGGCCTAAGGGACAGGACCTGCACTTATCTCAGAATATCGAACGGGCTTCTGGTCTGCCCTTGTTCTACGTTCTTTCCTGAACTGGGAACACACCGCCACTTGGGAGACTTAACATCAAGTGTGATTTTACGTGTTGGAAGCATAAGGGACAGGGCGTGCCCCTAACTCAGAGTCTCCAACGGGCTTCTGGTCGGCCCTTGTTCTACGTTCTCTCCTGAACTGGCGAAAGAAAAAACGGCCACATAGGCCTCTTCGCCTTCAGAGCGTTTATACGGTTTGGAAGCATTAGGGACTGGACGAGCACTTAAGTCAGAGTCTCGCCCAGGCTTCTAGTCGGCAATTGTTCTACGTTCTTTCCAAAACTGGGAACAGGGCGCAAGAGGCCTGATCGCCTTAAGAGCGTTGATACCTTGTGGAAGCATAAGGGACTGCACGCTCACTTAACTCATAGCATCCAACTGGCTTCTAGTCTGCCCTTGTTCTAAGTTCTTTCCTGATCTGGCAACACACGGCCGCATAGGCCTCTTCGCCTTAAGAGCGTTTACAGGTTCCGGAAGCATAAGGGACTGGGCGTGCACCTAATACGGTGCATAGGCCTGATTTCAACCTGCCCTTGTTCCAAGTTCCCTCCTGAACTGGGAACACAGTGCGCACAGGCCTCTTCGCCTTCAGAGCGTTTATACATTTTAGAAGCCTAAGGGTCTGGATGGGCACTGAACTCAGAGTTTCCAACGGGCTTCTAGTCTGCCCTTGTTCTAAGCTCTTTCCTGAACTGGGAACACACGGCCCCACAGGCCTGTGTGCCTTAAGAGCGTTTATAGGGTTTGGAGGCCTAAGGGACTGGACGTGCCCCTAACTCGGAGTATCCCACTGGCTTCTAGTCTACCCTTGTTCTAAGTTCTTTCCTGAACTGGGAGCACAACGCCACTTAGGAGACTTAACCTCTAGTGCGATTATACGTTTTGGAAGCCCAAGGGACAGGACGTGCACTTAACTCAGAGTATCCAAGGGGCTTCTAGCCTGCCCTTGTTCTTCTAAGTTCTTTCCTGGACTGGGAACACACGGCGGAAGAGGCCTCCTAGCATTAAGAGCCTTGATACCTTTTGGGAGCGTACTGGCCTTAGCCTGCATTTTCCTTCGACCTTACACCTTGCTTATCCTCCGCCTTTGTTCTAAGATCTTTCCCGAACGGGGAACACATTGCCACTAATGAAACTTCACCTAAGGAGCGACGATACGTTTTGGAAGTCTAGCGGACGTGGTGTGCGCTTCCCTCAGAGGACACAAGGGGTCTTCAGTCCGTCCTCGTTCTAACTTCTTTCCTCCACTGGGAAGACACTGCCAGCATGGGTACTAGTATTCAGCGGGATTTTAGGTTTTGGAAGCAGAAGCGCATGGGCCAGCACTTAACTCAGGGTCTCCTACCTGCCTGGAGACCGCTCTTGTTCTAACACCTTTCCCTTTCTCTGGGAAAACACTGCCATTTAGGAGTGTTCCTCTTCAGTGCCTTTGTAGGCTCTGGAAGCATAAGGGCCTTCCCTCGAATTGAACTCCGAGTGTCCATCATGTGTCTAGCCTGCCCTTGTTCTGAGATCTTTCCTCTCCTGGGAACTCCCTGCCACTTATGGGAACTAACCTTAAGAGCGATGGTACGTTTGGGACGCAAAAGGGACTTGGGTGCCCTTCCCTGAGAGTATTCAACTTGCCTCTAGAGCGCCCAGGTGCTAACTTCCTTTCCACAAAGGGGAGCACACAGCCACATATGAATCTTCAGTAGAGATCGAGTTTCCGTTTTGGAAGCATAAGGGTCACTTGGCCTGCACTTACCTCAGAGAATGCAACTTGCCTCGAGTGCACGCAGGTTCTAACTTCTTTCCACAACTGGGAACAAACGGCTACGTGTGAATCTTCCCCTTCAGACCGCGTTTACGTTTTGGAAGCATAAGCGTCTTTCTGGGCCCCTAGCTCAGAGTACCCAACAAGCTTCTCGTCCGCCCTTGTTCTAAGTTCTTCCCTGAACTGGGACCACACCGCCACTTGGGAGACTTAACCTGAAGTGCGATTACACGTTTTGGAGGCCTAAGGGACAGGACCTGCACTTATCTCAGAATATCGAACGGGCTTCTGGTCTGCCCTTGTTCTACGTTCTTTCCTGAACTGGGAACACACCGCCACTTGGGAGACTTAACATCAAGTGTGATTTTACGTGTTGGAAGCATAAGGGACAGGGCGTGCCCCTAACTCAGAGTCTCCAACGGGCTTCTGGTCGGCCCTTGTTCTACGTTCTCTCCTGAACTGGCGAAAGAAAAAACGGCCACATAGGCCTCTTCGCCTTCAGAGCGTTTATACGGTTTGGAAGCATTAGGGACTGGACGAGCACTTAAGTCAGAGTCTCGCCCAGGCTTCTAGTCGGCAATTGTTCTACGTTCTTTCCAAAACTGGGAACAGGGCGCAAGAGGCCTGATCGCCTTAAGAGCGTTGATACCTTGTGGAAGCATAAGGGACTGCACGCTCACTTGACTCATAGCATCCAACTGGCTTCTAGTCTGCCCTTGTTCTAAGTTCTTTCCTGATCTGGCAACACACGGCCGCATAGGCCTCTTCGCCTTAAGAGCGTTTACAGGTTCCGGAAGCATAAGGGACTGGGCGTGCACCTAATACGGTGCATAGGCCTGATTTCAACCTGCCCTTGTTCCAAGTTCCCTCCTGAACTGGGAACACAGTGCGCACAGGCCTCTTCGCCTTCAGAGCGTTTATACATTTTAGAAGCCTAAGGGTCTGGACGGGCACTGAACTCAGAGTTTCCAACGGGCTTCTAGTCTGCCCTTGTTCTAAGCTCTTTCCTGAACTGGGAACACACGGCCCCACAGGCCTGTGTGCCTTAAGAGCGTTTATAGGGTTTGGAGGCCTAAGGGACTGGACGTGCCCCTAACTCGGAGTATCCCACTGGCTTCTAGTCTACCCTTGTTCTAAGTTCTTTCCTGAACTGGGAGCACAACGCCACTTAGGAGACTTAACCTCTAGTGCGATTATACGTTTTGGAAGCCCAAGGGACAGGACGTGCACTTAACTCAGAGTATCCAAGGGGCTTCTAGCCTGCCCTTGTTCTTCTAAGTTCTTTCCTGGACTGGGAACACACGGCGGAAGAGGCCTCCTAGCATTAAGAGCCTTGATACCTTTTGGGAGCGTACTGGCCTTAGCCTGCATTTTCCTTCGACCTTACACCTTGCTTATCCTCCGCCTTTGTTCTAAGATCTTTCCCGAACGGGGAACACATTGCCACTAATGAAACTTCACCTAAGGAGCGACGATACGTTTTGGAAGTCTAGCGGACGTGGTGTGCGCTTCCCTCAGAGGACACAAGGGGTCTTCAGTCCGTCCTCGTTCTAACTTCTTTCCTCCACTGGGAAGACACTGCCAGCATGGGTACTAGTATTCAGCGGGATTTTAGGTTTTGGAAGCAGAAGCGCATGGGCCAGCACTTAACTCAGGGTCTCCTACCTGCCTGGAGACCGCTCTTGTTCTAACACCTTTCCCTTTCTCTGGGAAAACACTGCCATTTAGGAGTGTTCCTCTTCAGTGCCTTTGTAGGCTCTGGAAGCATAAGGGCCTTCCCTCGAATTGAACTCCGAGTGTCCATCATGTGTCTAGCCTGCCCTTGTTCTGAGATCTTTCCTCTCCTGTGAACTCCCTGCCACTTATGGGAACTAACCTTAAGAGCGATGGTACGTTTGGGACGCAAAAGGGACTTGGGTGCCCTTCCCTGAGAGTATTCAACTTGCCTCTAGAGCGCCCAGGTGCTAACTTCCTTTCCACAAAGGGGAGCACACAGCCACATATGAATCTTCAGTAGAGATCGAGTTTCCGTTTTGGAAGCATAAGGGTCACTTGGCCTGCACTTACCTCAGAGAATGCAACTTGCCTCGAGTGCACGCAGGTTCTAACTTCTTTCCACAACTGGGAACAAACGGCTACGTGTGAATCTTCCCCTTCAGACCGCGTTTACGTTTTGGAAGCATAAGCGTCTTTCTGGGCCCCTAGCTCAGAGTACCCAACAAGCTTCTTGTCCGCCCTTGTTCTAAGTTCTTCCCTGAACTGGGACCACACCGCCACTTGGGAGACTTAACCTGAAGTGCGATTACACGTTTTGGAGGCCTAAGGGACAGGACCTGCACTTATCTCAGAATATCGAACGGGCTTCTGGTCTGCCCTTGTTCTACGTTCTTTCCTGAACTGGGAACACACCGCCACTTGGGAGACTTAACATCAAGTGTGATTTTACGTGTTGGAAGCATAAGGGACAGGGCGTGCCCCTAACTCAGAGTCTCCAACGGGCTTCTGGTCGGCCCTTGTTCTACGTTCTCTCCTGAACTGGCGAAAGAAAAAACGGCCACATAGGCCTCTTCGCCTTCAGAGCGTTTATACGGTTTGGAAGCATTAGGGACTGGACGAGCACTTAAGTCAGAGTCTCGCCCAGGCTTCTAGTCGGCAATTGTTCTACGTTCTTTCCAAAACTGGGAACAGGGCGCAAGAGGCCTGATCGCCTTAAGAGCGTTGATACCTTGTGGAAGCATAAGGGACTGCACGCTCACTTAACTCATAGCATCCAACTGGCTTCTAGTCTGCCCTTGTTCTAAGTTCTTTCCTGATCTGGCAACACACGGCCGCATAGGCCTCTTCGCCTTAAGAGCGTTTACAGGTTCCGGAAGCATAAGGGACTGGGCGTGCACCTAATACGGTGCATAGGCCTGATTTCAACCTGCCCTTGTTCCAAGTTCCCTCCTGAACTGGGAACACAGTGCGCACAGGCCTCTTCGCCTTCAGAGCGTTTATACATTTTAGAAGCCTAAGGGTCTGGACGGGCACTGAACTCAGAGTTTCCAACGGGCTTCTAGTCTGCCCTTGTTCTAAGCTCTTTCCTGAACTGGGAACACACGGCCCCACAGGCCTGTGTGCCTTAAGAGCGTTTATAGGGTTTGGAGGCCTAAGGGACTGGACGTGCCCCTAACTCGGAGTATCCCACTGGCTTCTAGTCTACCCTTGTTCTAAGTTCTTTCCTGAACTGGGAGCACAACGCCACTTAGGAGACTTAACCTCTAGTGCGATTATACGTTTTGGAAGCCCAAGGGACAGGACGTGCACTTAACTCAGAGTATCCAAGGGGCTTCTAGCCTGCCCTTGTTCTTCTAAGTTCTTTCCTGGACTGGGAACACACGGCGGAAGAGGCCTCCTAGCATTAAGAGCCTTGATACCTTTTGGGAGCGTACTGGCCTTAGCCTGCATTTTCCTTCGACCTTACACCTTGCTTATCCTCCGCCTTTGTTCTAAGATCTTTCCCGAACGGGGAACACATTGCCACTAATGAAACTTCACCTAAGGAGCGACGATACGTTTTGGAAGTCTAGCGGACGTGGTGTGCGCTTCCCTCAGAGGACACAAGGGGTCTTCAGTCCGTCCTCGTTCTAACTTCTTTCCTCCACTGGGAAGACACTGCCAGCATGGGTACTAGTATTCAGCGGGATTTTAGGTTTTGGAAGCAGAAGCGCATGGGCCAGCACTTAACTCAGGGTCTCCTACCTGCCTCGAGACCGCTCTTGTTCTAACACCTTTCCCTTTCTCTGGGAAAACACTGCCATTTAGGAGTGTTCCTCTTCAGTGCCTTTGTAGGCTCTGGAAGCATAAGGGCCTTCCCTCGAATTGAACTCCGAGTGTCCATCATGTGTCTAGCCTGCCCTTGTTCTAAGATCTTTCCTCTCCTGGGAACTCCCTGCCACTTATGGGAACTAACCTTAAGAGCGATGGTACGTTTGGGACGCAAAAGGGACTTGGGGTGCCCTTCCCGGAGAGTATTCAACTTGCCTCTAGAGCGCCCAGGTGCTAACTTCCTTTCCACAAAGGGGAGCACACAGCCACATATGAATCTTCAGTAGAGATCGAGTTTCCGTTTTGGAAGCATAAGGGTCACTTGGCCTGCACTTACCTCAGAGAATGCAACTTGCCTCGAGTGCACGCAGGTTCTAACTTCTTTCCACCACTGGGAACAAACGGCCACGTGTGAATCTTCCCCTTCAGACCGCGTTTACGTTTTGGAAGCATAAGCGTCTTTTTGGGCCCCTAGCTCAGAGTACCCAACAAGCTTCTCGTCCGCCCTTGTTCTAAGTTCTTCCCTGAACTGGGACCACACCGCCGCTTGGGGGACTTAACCCGAAGTGCGATTACACGTTTTGGAGGCCTAAGGGACAGGACCTGCACTTATCTCAGAGTATCGAACGGGCTTCTGGTCTGCCCTTGTTCTACGTTCTTTCCTGAACTGGGAACACACCGCCACTTGGGAGACTTAACATCAAGTGTGATTTTACGTGTTGGAAGCATAAGGGACAGGGCGTGCCCCTAACTCAGAGTCTCCAACGGGCTTCTGGTCGGCCCTTGTTCTACGTTCTCTCCTGAACTGGGGAAAGAAAAAACGGCCACATAGGCCTCTTCGCCTTCAGAGCGTTTATACGGTTTGGAAGCATTAGGGACTGGACGAGCACTTAAGTCAGAGTCTCGCCCAGGCTTCTAGTCGGCAATTGTTCTACGTTCTTTCCAAAACTGGGAACAGGGCGCAAGAGGCCTGATCGCCTTAAGAGCGTTGATACCTTGTGGAAGCATAAGGGACTGCACGTTCACTTGCCGCATAGGCCTCTTCGCCTTAAGAGCGTTTACAGGTTTCGGAAGCACAAGGGACTGGGCGTGCACCTAATTCGGTGCATACGCCTGGTGTCAACCTGCCCTTGTTCCAAGTTCTCTCCTGAACTGGGAACACAGTGCGCACAGGCCTCTTCGCCTTCAGAGCGTTTATACATTTTAGAAGCCTAAGGGTCTGGACGGGCACTGAACTCAGAGTTTCCAACGGGCTTCTAGTCTGCCCTTGTTCTAAGCTCTTTCCTGAACTGGGAACACACGGCCCCACAGGCCTGTGTGCCTTCAGAGCGTTTATAGGGTTTGGAGGCCTAAGGGACTGGACGTGCCCCTAACTCGGAGTATCCCACTGGCTTCTAGTCTACCCTTGTTCTAAGTTCTTTCCTGAACTGGGAGCACAACGCCACTTAGGAGACTTAACCCCAAGTGCGATTATACGTTTTGGAAGCCCAAGGGACAGGACGTGCACTTAACTCAGAGTATCCAAGGGGCTTCTAGCCTGCCCTTGTTCTTCTAAGTTCTTTCCTGGACTGGGAACACACGGCGGAAGAGGCCTCCTAGCATTAAGAGCCTTGATACCTTTTGGGAGCGTACTGGCCTTAGCCTGCATTTTCCTTCGACCTTACACCTTGCTTATCCTCCGCCTTTGTTCTAAGATCTTTCCCGAACGGGGAACACCTTGCCACTAATGAAACTTCACCTAAGGAGCGACGATACGTTTTGGAAGTCTAGCGGACGTGGTGTGCGCTTCCCTCCGAGGACACAAGGGGTCTTCAGTCCGTCCTCGTTCTAACTTCTTTCCTCCACTGGGAAGACACTGCCAGCATGGGTACTAGTATTCAGCGGGATTTTAGGTTTTGGAAGCAGAAGCGCATGGGCCAGCACTTAACTCAGGGTCTCCTACCTGCCTCGAGACCGCTCTTGTTCTAACACCTTTCCCTTTCTCTGGGAAAACACTGCCATTTAGGAGTGTTCCTCTTCAGTGCCTTTGTAGGCTCTGGAAGCATAAGGGCCTTCCCTCGAATTGAACTCCGAGTGTCCATCATGTGTCTAGCCTGCCCTTGTTCTAAGATCTTTCCTCTCCTGGGAACTCCCTGCCACTTATGGGAACTAACCTTAAGAGCGATGGTACGTTTGGGACGCAAAAGGGACTTGGGGTGCCCTTCCCGGAGAGTATTCAACTTGCCTCTAGAGCGCCCAGGTGCTAACTTCCTTTCCACAAAGGGGAGCACACAGCCACATATGAATCTTCAGTAGAGATCGAGTTTCCGTTTTGGAAGCATAAGGGTCACTTGGCCTGCACTTACCTCAGAGAATGCAACTTGCCTCGAGTGCACGCAGGTTCTAACTTCTTTCCAACACTGGGAACAAACGGCCACGTGTGAATCTTCCCCTTCAGACCGCGTTTACGTTTTGGAAGCATAAGCGTCTTTCTGGGCCCCTAGCTCAGAGTACCCAACAAGCTTCTCGTCCGCCCTTGTTCTAAGTTCTTCCCTGAACTGGGACCACACCGCCACTTGGGGGACTTAACCCGAAGTGCGATTACACGTTTTGGAGGCCTAAGGGACAGGACCTGCACTTATCTCAGAGTATCGAACGGGCTTCTGGTCTGCCCTTGTTCTACGTTCTTTCCTGAACTGGGAACACACCGCCACTTAGGAGACTTAACATCAAGTGTGATTTTACGTGTTGGAAGCATAAGGGACAGGGCGTGCCCCTAACTCAGAGTCTCCAACGGGCTTCTGGTCGGCCCTTGTTCTACGTTCTCTCCTGAACTGGGGAAAAAAAAAAAACGGCCACAAAGGCCTCTTCGCCTTCAGAGCGTTTATACGGTTTGGAAGCATTAGGGACTGGACGAGCACTTAAGTCAGAGTCTCGCACAGGCTTCTAGTCGGCAAT
This sequence comes from Meles meles, assembly GCF_922984935.1. Classification (NCBI taxonomy): domain Eukaryota; kingdom Metazoa; phylum Chordata; class Mammalia; order Carnivora; family Mustelidae; genus Meles; species Meles meles. The sequence goes on along the minus strand of NC_060088.1, from coordinate 38,469,608 downwards.
TGTCCTACGTTCTTTCCAAAACTGGGAACAGGGCGCAACAGGCCTGATCGCCTTAAGAGCGTTGATACCTTGTGGAAGCATAAGGGACTGCACGCTCACTTAACTCATAGCATCCAACTGGCTTCTAGTCTGCCCCTGTTCTAAGTTCTTTCCTGATCTGGCAACACACGGCCGCATAGGCCTCTTCGCCTTAAGAGCGTTTACAGGTTTCGGAAGCCTAAGGGACTGGGCGTGCACCTAATTCGGTGCATACGCCTGGTTTCAATCTGCCCTTGTTCCAAGTTCTCTCCTGAACTGGGAACACAGTGCGCACAGGCCTCTTCGCCTTCAGAGCGTTTATACATTTTAGAAGCCTAAGGGTCTGGACGGGCACTTAGCTCAGAGTTTCCAACGGGCTTCTAGTCTGCCCTTGTTCTAAGTTCTTTCCTGAACTGGGAACACACGGCCCCACAGGCCTGTTTGCCTTAAGAGCGTTTATAGGGTTTGGAGGCCTAAGGGACTGGACGTGCCCCTAACTCGGAGTATCCCACTGGCTTCTAGTCTACCCTTGTTCCAAGTTCTTTCCTGAACTGGGAGCACAACGCCACTTAGGAGACTTAACCTTAAGTGCGATTATACGTTTTGGAAGCCCAAGGGACAGGACGTGCACTTAACTCAGAGTATCCAAGGGGCTTCTAGCCTGCCCTTGTTCGTCTAAGTTCTTTCCTGAACTGGGAACACACGGCAGAAGAGGCCTCCTAGCATTAAGAGCCTTGATACCTTTTGGGAGCGTACTGGCCTTAGCCTGCATTTTCCTTCGACCTTACATCTTGCTTATCCTCCGCCTTTGTTCTAAGATCTTTCCCGAACGGGGAACACATTGCCACTAATGAAACTTCACCTAAGGAGCGACGATACGTTTTGGAAGTCTAGCGGACGTGGTGTGCGCTTCCCTCAGAGGACACAAGGGGTCTTCAGTCCGTCCTCGTTCTAACTTCTTTCCTCCACTGGGAAGACACTGCCAGCATGGGTACTAGTATTCAGCGGGATTTTAGGTTTTGGAAGCAGAAGCGCATGGGCCAGCACTTAACTCAGGGTCTCCTACCTGCCTCGAGACCGCTCCTGTTCTAAAACTTTTCCCTTTCTCTGGGAAAACACTGCCATTTAGGAGTGTTCCTCTTCAGTGCCTTTGTAGGTTCTGGAAGCATAAGGGCCTTCCCTCGAATTGAACTCCGAGTGTCCATCATGTTTCTAGTCTGCCCTTGTTCTAAGATCTTTCCTCTCCTGGGAACTCCCTGCCACTTATGGGAACTAACCTTAAGAGCGATGGTACGTTTGGGACGCAAAAGGGACTTGGGTGCCCTTCCCTGAGAGTATTCAACTTGCCTCTAGAGCGCCCAGGTGCTAACTTCCTTTCCACAGAGGGGAGCACACAGCCACATATGAATCTTCAGTAGAGATCGAGTTTCCGTTTTGGAAGCATAAGGGTCTTGGCCTGCACTTACCTCAGAGAATGCAACTTGCCTCGAGTGCACGCAGGTTCTAACTTCTTTCCACAACTGGGAACAAACGGCCACGTGTGAATCTTCCCCTTCAGACCGCGTTTACGTTTTGGAAGCATAAGCGTCTTTCTGGGCCCCTAGCTCAGAGTACCCAACAAGCTTCTCGTCCGCCCATGTTCTAAGTTCTTCCCTGAACTGGGACCACACCGCCACTTGGGAGACTTAACCTGAAGTGCGATTACACGTTTTGGAGGCCTAAGGGACAGGACCTGCACTTATCTCAGAGTATCTAACGGGCTTCTGGTCTGCCCTTGTTCTACGTTCTTTCCTGAACTGGGAACACACCGCCTCTTAGGAGACTTAACATCAAGTGTGATTTTACGTTTTGGAAGCATAAGGGACAGGGCGTGCCCCTAACTCAGAGTCTCCAACGGGCTTCTGGTCGGCCCTTGTTCTACGTTCTCTCCTGAACTGGGGAAAAAAAAAAAACGGCCACATAGGCCTCTTCGCCTTCAGAGCGTTTATACGGTTTGGAAGCATTAGGGACTGGACGAGCACTTAAGTGAGTCTCGCCCAGGCTTCTAGTCGGCAATTGTTCTACGTTCTTTTCAAAACTGGGAACAGGGCGCAATAGGCCTGATCGCCTTAAGAGCGTTGATACCTTGTGGAAGCATAAGGGACTGCACGCTCACTTAACTCATAGCATCCAACTGGCTTCTAGTCTGCCCTTGTTCTAAGTTCTTTCCTGATCTGGCAACACACGGCCGCATAGGCCTCTTCGCCTTAAGAGCGTTTACAGGTTTCGGAAGCATAAGGGACTGGACGTGCACCTAATTCGGTGCATACGCCTGGTTTCCATCTGCCCTTGTTCCAAGTTCTCTCCTGAACTGGGAACACAGTGCGCACAGGCCTCTTCGCCTTCAGAGCGTTTATACATTTTAGAAGCCTAAGGGTCTGGACGGGCACTTAACTCAGAGTTTCCAACGGGCTTCTAGTCTGCCCATGTTCTAAGCTCTTTCCTGCACTGGGAACACACGACCCCACAGGCCTGTTTGCCTTAGGAGAGTTTATAGGGTTTGGAGGCCTAAGGGACTGGACGTGCCCCTAACTCGGAGTATCCCACTGGCTTCTAGTCTACCCTTGTTCTAAGTTCTTTCCTGAACTGGGAGCACAACGCCACTTAGGAGACTTAACCTTAAGTGCGATTATACGTTTTGGAAGCCCAAGGGACAGGACGTGCACTTAACTCAGAGTATCCAAGGGGCTTCTAGCCTGCCCTTGTTCTTCTAAGTTCTTTCCTGAACTGGGAACACACGGCAGAAGAGGCCTCCTAGCATTAAGAGCCTTGATACCTTTTGGGAGCGTACTGGCCTTAGCCTGCATTTTCCTTCGACCTTACATCTTGCTTATCCTCCGCCTTTGTTCTAAGATCTTTCCCGAACGGGGAACACATTGCCACTAATGAAACTTCACCTAAGGAGCGACGATACGTTTTGGAAGTCTAGCGGACGTGGTGTGCGCTTCCCTCAGAGGACACAAGGGGTCTTCAGTCCGTCCTCGTTCTAACTTCTTTCCTCCACTGGGAAGACACTGCCAGCATGGGTACTAGTATTCAGCGGGATTTTAGGTTTTGGAAGCAGAAGCGCATGGGCCAGCACTTAACTCAGGGTCTCCTACCTGCCTCGAGACCGCTCTTGTTCTAACACCTTTCCCTTTCTCTGGGAAAACACTGCCATTTAGGAGTGTTCCTCTTCAGTGCCTTTGTAGGTTCTGGAAGCATAAGGGCCTTCCCTCGAATTGAACTCCGAGTGTCCATCATGTTTCTAGTCTGCCCTTGTTCTAAGATCTTTCCTCTCCTGGGAACTCCCTGCCACTTATGGGAACTAACCTTAAGAGCGATGGTACGTTTGGGACGCAAAAGGGACTTGGGTGCCCTTCCCTGAGAGTATTCAACTTGCCTCTAGAGCGCCCAGGTGCTAACTTCCTTTCCACAGAGGGGAGCACACAGCCACATATGAATCTTCAGTAGAGATCGAGTTTCCGTTTTGGAAGCATAAGGGTCTTGGCCTGCACTTACCTCAGAGAATGCAACTTGCCTCGAGTGCACGCAGGTTCTAACTTCTTTCCACAACTGGGAACAAACGGCCACGTGTGAATCTTCCCCTTCAGACCGCGTTTACGTTTTGGAAGCATAAGCGTCTCTCTGGGCCCCTAGCTCAGAGTACCCAACAAGCTTCTCGTCCGCCCTTGTTCTAAGTTCTTCCCTGAACTGGGACCACACCGCCACTTGGGAGACTTAACCTGAAGTGCGATTACACGTTTTGGAGGCCTAAGGGACAGGACCTGCACTTATCTCAGAGTATCGAACGGGCTTCTGGTCTGCCCTTGTTCTACGTTCTTTCCTGAACTGGGAACACACCGCCACTTAGGAGACTTAACATCAAGTGTGATTTTACGTGTTGGAAGCATAAGGGACAGGGCGTGCCCCTAACTCAGAGTCTCCAACGGGCTTCTGGTCGGCCCTTGTTCTACGTTCTCTCCTGAACTGGGGAAAAAAAAAAATGGCCACATAGGCCTCTTCGCCTTCAGAGCGTTTATACGGTTTGGAAGCATTAGGGACTGGACGAGCACTTAAGTCAGAGTCTCGCACAGGCTTCTAGTCGGCAATTGTTCTACGTTCTTTCCAAAACTGGGAACAGGGCGCAAGAGGCCTGATCGCCTTAAGAGCGTTGATACCTTGTGGAAGCATAAGGGACTGCACGCTCACTTAACTCATAGCATCCAACTGGCTTCTAGTCTGCCCCTGTTCTAAGTTCTTTCCTGATCTGGCAACACACGGCCGCATAGGCCTCTTCGCCTTAAGAGCGTTTACAGGTTTCGGAAGCCTAAGGGACTGGGCGTGCACCTAATTCGGTGCATACGCCTGGTTTCAATCTGCCCTTGTTCCAAGTTCTCTCCTGAACTGGGAACACAGTGCGCACAGGCCTCTTCGCCTTCAGAGCGTTTATACATTTTAGAAGCCTAAGGGTCTGGACGGGCACTTAGCTCAGAGTTTCCAACGGGCTTCTAGTCTGCCCTTGTTCTAAGTTCTTTCCTGAACTGGGAACACACGGCCCCACAGGCCTGTTTGCCTTAAGAGCGTTTATAGGGTTTGGAGGCCTAAGGGACTGGACGTGCCCCTAACTCGGAGTATCCCACTGGCTTCTAGTCTACCCTTGTTCTAAGTTCTTTCCTGAACTGGGAGCACAACGCCCCTTAGGAGACTTAACCTTAAGTGCGATTATACGTTTTGGAAGCCCAAGGGACAGGACGTGCACTTAACTCAGAGTATCCAAGGGGCTTCTAGCCTGCCCTTGTTCGTCTAAGTTCTTTCCTGAACTGGGAACACACGGCAGAAGAGGCCTCCTAGCATTAAGAGCCTTGATACCTTTTGGGAGCGTACTGGCCTTAGCCTGCATTTTCCTTCGACCTTACATCTTGCTTATCCTCCGCCTTTGTTCTAAGATCTTTCCCGAACGGGGAACACATTGCCACTAATGAAACTTCACCTAAGGAGCGACGATACGTTTTGGAAGTCTAGCGGACGTGGTGTGCGCTTCCCTCAGAGGACACAAGGGGTCTTCAGTCCGTCCTCGTTCTAACTTCTTTCCTCCACTGGGAAGACACTGCCAGCATGGGTACTAGTATTCAGCGGGATTTTAGGTTTTGGAAGCAGAAGCGCATGGGCCAGCACTTAACTCAGGGTCTCCTACCTGCCTCGAGACCGCTCTTGTTCTAACACCTTTCCCTTTCTCTGGGAAAACACTGCCATTTAGGAGTGTTCCTCTTCAGTGCCTTTGTAGGCTCTGGAAGCATAAGGGCCTTCCCTCGAATTGAACTCCGAGTGTCCATCATGTTTCTAGTCTGCCCTTGTTCTAAGATCTTTCCTCTCCTGGGAACTCCCTGCCACTTATGGGAACTAACCTTAAGAGCGATGGTACGTTTGGGACGCAAAAGGGACTTGGGGTGCCCTTCCCTGAGAGTATTCAACTTGCCTCTAGAGCGCCCAGGTGCTAACTTCCTTTCCACAAAGGGGAGCACACAGCCACATATGAATCTTCAGTAGAGATCGAGTTTCCGTTTTGGAAGCATAAGGGTCTTGGCCTGCACTTACCTCAGAGAATGCAACTTGCCTCGAGTGCACGCAGGTTCTAACTTCTTTCCACAACTGGGAACAAACGGCCACGTGTGAATCTTCCCCTTCAGACCGCGTTTACGTTTTGGAAGCATAAGCGTCTCTCTGGGCCCCTAGCTCAGAGTACCCAACAAGCTTCTCGTCCGCCCTTGTTCTAAGTTCTTCCCTGAATTGGGACCACACCGCCACTTGGGAGACTTAACCTGAAGTGCGATTACACGTTTTGGAGGCCTAAGGGACAGGACCTGCACTTATCTCAGAGTATCGAACGGGCTTCTGGTCTGCCCTTGTTCTACGTTCTTTCCTGAACTGGGAACACACCGCCACTTAGGAGACTTAACATCAAGTGTGATTTTACGTGTTGGAAGCATAAGGGACAGGGCGTGCCCCTAACTCAGAGTCTCCAACGGGCTTCTGGTCGGCCCTTGTTCTACGTTCTCTCCTGAACTGGGGAAAAAAAAAAAACGGCCACAAAGGCCTCTTCGCCTTCAGAGCGTTTATACGGTTTGGAAGCATTAGGGACTGGACGAGCACTTAAGTCAGAGTCTCGCACAGGCTTCTAGTCGGCAATTGTCCTACGTTCTTTCCAAAACTGGGAACAGGGCGCAACAGGCCTGATCGCCTTAAGAGCGTTGATACCTTGTGGAAGCATAAGGGACTGCACGCTCACTTAACTCATAGCATCCAACTGGCTTCTAGTCTGCCCCTGTTCTAAGTTCTTTCCTGATCTGGCAACACACGGCCGCATAGGCCTCTTCGCCTTAAGAGCGTTTACAGGTTTCGGAAGCCTAAGGGACTGGGCGTGCACCTAATTCGGTGCATACGCCTGGTTTCAATCTGCCCTTGTTCCAAGTTCTCTCCTGAACTGGGAACACAGTGCGCACAGGCCTCTTCGCCTTCAGAGCGTTTATACATTTTAGAAGCCTAAGGGTCTGGACGGGCACTTAGCTCAGAGTTTCCAACGGGCTTCTAGTCTGCCCTTGTTCTAAGTTCTTTCCTGAACTGGGAACACACGGCCCCACAGGCCTGTTTGCCTTAAGAGCGTTTATAGGGTTTGGAGGCCTAAGGGACTGGACGTGCCCCTAACTCGGAGTATCCCACTGGCTTCTAGTCTACCCTTGTTCCAAGTTCTTTCCTGAACTGGGAGCACAACGCCACTTAGGAGACTTAACCTTAAGTGCGATTATACGTTTTGGAAGCCCAAGGGACAGGACGTGCACTTAACTCAGAGTATCCAAGGGGCTTCTAGCCTGCCCTTGTTCGTCTAAGTTCTTTCCTGAACTGGGAACACACGGCAGAAGAGGCCTCCTAGCATTAAGAGCCTTGATACCTTTTGGGAGCGTACTGGCCTTAGCCTGCATTTTCCTTCGACCTTACATCTTGCTTATCCTCCGCCTTTGTTCTAAGATCTTTCCCGAACGGGGAACACATTGCCACTAATGAAACTTCACCTAAGGAGCGACGATACGTTTTGGAAGTCTAGCGGACGTGGTGTGCGCTTCCCTCAGAGGACACAAGGGGTCTTCAGTCCGTCCTCGTTCTAACTTCTTTCCTCCACTGGGAAGACACTGCCAGCATGGGTACTAGTATTCAGCGGGATTTTAGGTTTTGGAAGCAGAAGCGCATGGGCCAGCACTTAACTCAGGGTCTCCTACCTGCCTCGAGACCGCTCCTGTTCTAAAACTTTTCCCTTTCTCTGGGAAAACACTGCCATTTAGGAGTGTTCCTCTTCAGTGCCTTTGTAGGTTCTGGAAGCATAAGGGCCTTCCCTCGAATTGAACTCCGAGTGTCCATCATGTTTCTAGTCTGCCCTTGTTCTAAGATCTTTCCTCTCCTGGGAACTCCCTGCCACTTATGGGAACTAACCTTAAGAGCGATGGTACGTTTGGGACGCAAAAGGGACTTGGGTGCCCTTCCCTGAGAGTATTCAACTTGCCTCTAGAGCGCCCAGGTGCTAACTTCCTTTCCACAGAGGGGAGCACACAGCCACATATGAATCTTCAGTAGAGATCGAGTTTCCGTTTTGGAAGCATAAGGGTCTTGGCCTGCACTTACCTCAGAGAATGCAACTTGCCTCGAGTGCACGCAGGTTCTAACTTCTTTCCACAACTGGGAACAAACGGCCACGTGTGAATCTTCCCCTTCAGACCGCGTTTACGTTTTGGAAGCATAAGCGTCTTTCTGGGCCCCTAGCTCAGAGTACCCAACAAGCTTCTCGTCCGCCCATGTTCTAAGTTCTTCCCTGAACTGGGACCACACCGCCACTTGGGAGACTTAACCTGAAGTGCGATTACACGTTTTGGAGGCCTAAGGGACAGGACCTGCACTTATCTCAGAGTATCTAACGGGCTTCTGGTCTGCCCTTGTTCTACGTTCTTTCCTGAACTGGGAACACACCGCCTCTTAGGAGACTTAACATCAAGTGTGATTTTACGTTTTGGAAGCATAAGGGACAGGGCGTGCCCCTAACTCAGAGTCTCCAACGGGCTTCTGGTCGGCCCTTGTTCTACGTTCTCTCCTGAACTGGGGAAAAAAAAAAAAACGGCCACATAGGCCTCTTCGCCTTCAGAGCGTTTATACGGTTTGGAAGCATTAGGGACTGGACGAGCACTTAAGTGAGTCTCGCCCAGGCTTCTAGTCGGCAATTGTTCTACGTTCTTTTCAAAACTGGGAACAGGGCGCAATAGGCCTGATCGCCTTAAGAGCGTTGATACCTTGTGGAAGCATAAGGGACTGCACGCTCACTTAACTCATAGCATCCAACTGGCTTCTAGTCTGCCCTTGTTCTAAGTTCTTTCCTGATCTGGCAACACACGGCCGCATAGGCCTCTTCGCCTTAAGAGCGTTTACAGGTTTCGGAAGCATAAGGGACTGGACGTGCACCTAATTCGGTGCATACGCCTGGTTTCCATCTGCCCTTGTTCCAAGTTCTCTCCTGAACTGGGAACACAGTGCGCACAGGCCTCTTCGCCTTCAGAGCGTTTATACATTTTAGAAGCCTAAGGGTCTGGACGGGCACTTAACTCAGAGTTTCCAACGGGCTTCTAGTCTGCCCATGTTCTAAGCTCTTTCCTGCACTGGGAACACACGACCCCACAGGCCTGTTTGCCTTAGGAGAGTTTATAGGGTTTGGAGGCCTAAGGGACTGGACGTGCCCCTAACTCGGAGTATCCCACTGGCTTCTAGTCTACCCTTGTTCTAAGTTCTTTCCTGAACTGGGAGCACAACGCCACTTAGGAGACTTAACCTTAAGTGCGATTATACGTTTTGGAAGCCCAAGGGACAGGACGTGCACTTAACTCAGAGTATCCAAGGGGCTTCTAGCCTGCCCTTGTTCTTCTAAGTTCTTTCCTGAACTGGGAACACACGGCAGAAGAGGCCTCCTAGCATTAAGAGCCTTGATACCTTTTGGGAGCGTACTGGCCTTAGCCTGCATTTTCCTTCGACCTTACATCTTGCTTATCCTCCGCCTTTGTTCTAAGATCTTTCCCGAACGGGGAACACATTGCCACTAATGAAACTTCACCTAAGGAGCGACGATACGTTTTGGAAGTCTAGCGGACGTGGTGTGCGCTTCCCTCAGAGGACACAAGGGGTCTTCAGTCCGTCCTCGTTCTAACTTCTTTCCTCCACTGGGAAGACACTGCCAGCATGGGTACTAGTATTCAGCGGGATTTTAGGTTTTGGAAGCAGAAGCGCATGGGCCAGCACTTAACTCAGGGTCTCCTACCTGCCTCGAGACCGCTCTTGTTCTAACACCTTTCCCTTTCTCTGGGAAAACACTGCCATTTAGGAGTGTTCCTCTTCAGTGCCTTTGTAGGTTCTGGAAGCATAAGGGCCTTCCCTCGAATTGAACTCCGAGTGTCCATCATGTTTCTAGTCTGCCCTTGTTCTAAGATCTTTCCTCTCCTGGGAACTCCCTGCCACTTATGGGAACTAACCTTAAGAGCGATGGTACGTTTGGGACGCAAAAGGGACTTGGGTGCCCTTCCCTGAGAGTATTCAACTTGCCTCTAGAGCGCCCAGGTGCTAACTTCCTTTCCACAGAGGGGAGCACACAGCCACATATGAATCTTCAGTAGAGATCGAGTTTCCGTTTTGGAAGCATAAGGGTCTTGGCCTGCACTTACCTCAGAGAATGCAACTTGCCTCGAGTGCACGCAGGTTCTAACTTCTTTCCACAACTGGGAACAAACGGCCACGTGTGAATCTTCCCCTTCAGACCGCGTTTACGTTTTGGAAGCATAAGCGTCTTTCTGGGCCCCTAGCTCAGAGTACCCAACAAGCTTTTCGTCCGCCCTTGTTCTAAGTTCTTCCCTGAACTGGGACCACACCGCCACTTGGGAGACTTAACCTGAAGTGCGATTACACGTTTTGGAGGCCTAAGGGACAGGACCTGCACTTATCTCAGAGTATCGAACGGGCTTCTGGTCTGCCCTTGTTCTACGTTCTTTCCTGAACTGGGAACACACCGCCACGTAGGAGACTTAACATCAAGTGTGATTTTACGTGTTGGAAGCATAAGGGACAGGGCGTGCCCCTAACTCAGAGTCTCCAACGGGCTTCTGGTCGGCCCTTGTTCTACGTTCTCTCCTGAAGTGGGGGAAAAAAAAAACGGCCACATAGGCCTCTTCGCCTTCAGAGCGTTTATACGGTTTGGAAGCATTAGGGACTGGACGAGCACTTAAGTCAGAGTCTCGCCCAGGCTTCTAGTCGGCAATTGTTCTACGTTCTTTCCAAAACTGGGAACAGGGCGCAATAGGCCTGATCGCCTTAAGAGCGTTGATACCTTGTGGAAGCATAAGGGACTGCACGCTCACTTAACTCATAGCATCCAACTGGCTTCTAGTCTGCCCTTGTTCTAAGTTCTTTCCTGATCTGGCAACACACGGCCGCATAGGCCTCTTCGCCTTAAGAGCGTTTACAGGTTTCGGAAGCATAAGGGACTGGACGTGCACCTAATTCGGTGCATACGCCTGGTTTCCATCTGCCCTTGTTCCAAGTTCTCTCCTGAACTGGGAACACAGTGCGCACAGGCCTCTTCGCCTTCAGAGCGTTTATACATTTTAGAAGCCTAAGGGTCTGGACGGGCACTTAACTCAGAGTTTCCAACGGGCTTCTAGTCTGCCCTTGTTCTAAGCTCTTTCCTGAACTGGGAACACACGGCCCCACAGGCCTGTTTGCCTTAAGAGCGTTTATAGGGTTTGGAGGCCTAAGGGACTGGACGTGCCCCTAACTCGGAGTATCCCACTGGCTTCTAGTCTACCCTTGTTCTAAGTTCTTTCCTGAACTGGGAGCACAACGCCACTTAGGAGACTTAACCTTAAGTGCGATTATACGTTTTGGAAGCCCAAGGGACAGGACGTGCACTTAACTCAGAGTATCCAAGGGGCTTCTAGCCTGCCCTTGTTCTTCTAAGTTCTTTCCTGAACTGGGAACACACGGCAGAAGAGGCCTCCTAGCATTAAGAGCCTTGATACCTTTTGGGAGCGTACTGGCCTTAGCCTGCATTTTCCTTCGACCTTACATCTTGCCTATCCTCCGCCTTTGTTCTAAGATCTTTCCCGAACGGGGAACACATTGCCACTAATGAAACTTCACCTAAGGAGCGACGATACGTTTTGGAAGTCTAGCGGACGTGGTGTGCGCTTCCCTCCGAGGACACAAGGGGTCTTCAGTCCGTCCTCGTTCTAACTTCTTTCCTCCACTGGGAAGACACTGCCAGCATGGGTACTAGTATTCAGCGGGATTTTAGGTTTTGGAAGCAGAAGCGCATGGGCCAGCACTAAACTCCGGGTCTCCTACCTGCCACGAGACCGCTCTTGTTCTAACACCTTTCCCTTTCTCTGGGAAAACACTGCCATTTAGGAGTGTTCCTCTTCAGTGCCTTTGTAGGTTCTGGAAGCATAAGGGCCTTCCCTCGAATTGAACTCCGAGTGTCCATCAGGTTTCTAGTCTGCCCTTGTTCTAAGATCTTTCCTCTCCTGGGAACTCCCTGCCACTTATGGGAACTAACCTTAAGAGCGATGGTACGTTTGGGACGCAAAAGGGACTTGGGTGCCCTTCCCTGAGAGTATTCAACTTGCCTCTAGAGCGCCCAGGTGCTAACTTCCTTTCCACAGAGGGGAGCACACAGCCACATATGAATCTTCAGTAGAGATCGAGTTTCCGTTTTGGAAGCATAAGGGTCTTGGCCTGCACTTACCTCAGAGAATGCAACTTGCCTCGAGTGCACGCAGGTTCTAACTTCTTTCCACCACTGGGAACAAACGGCCACGTGTGAATCTTTCCCTTCAGACCGCGTTTACGTTTTGGAAGCATAAGCGTCTTTCTGGGCCCCTAGCTCAGAGTACCCAACAAGCTTCTCGTCCGCCCTTGTTCTAAGTTCTTCCCTGAACTGGGACCACACCGCCACTTGGGAGACTTAACCTGAAGTGCGATTACACGTTTTGGAGGCCTAAGGGACAGGACCTGCACTTATCTCAGATTATCGAACGGGCTTCTGGTCTGCCCTTGTTCTACGTTCTTTCCTGAACTGGGAACACACCGCCACGTAGGAGACTTAACATCAAGTGTGATTTTACGTGTTGGAAGCATAAGGGACAGGGCGTGCCCCTAACTCAGAGTCTCCAACGGGCTTCTGGTCGGCCCTTGTTCTACGTTCTCTCCTGAACTGGGGAAAAAAAAAAACGGCCACATAGGCCTCTTCGCCTTCAGAGCGTTTATACGGTTTGGAAGCATTAGGGACTGGACGAGCACTTAAGTCAGAGTCTCGCCCAGGCTTCTAGTCGGCAATTGTTCTACGTTCTTTCCAAAACTGGGAACAGGGCGCAGTAGGCCTGATCGCCTTAAGAGCGTTGATACCTTGTGGAAGCATAAGGGACTGCACGCTCACTTAACTCATAGCATCCAACTGGCTTCTAGTCTGCCCTTGTTCTAAGTTCTTTCCTGATCTGGCAACACACGGCCGCATAGGCCTCTTCGCCTTAAGAGCGTTTACAGGTTTCGGAAGCATAAGGGACTGGACGTGCACCTAATTCGGTGCATACGCCTGGTTTCCATCTGCCCTTGTTCCAAGTTCTCTCCTGAACTGGGAACACAGTGCGCACAGGCCTCTTCGCCTTCAGAGCGTTTATACATTTTAGAAGCCTAAGGGTCTGGACGGGCACTTAACTCAGAGTTTCCAACGGGCTTCTAGTCTGCCCTTGTTCTAAGCTCTTTCCTGAACTGGGAACACACGGCCCCACAGGCCTGTTTGCCTTAAGAGCGTTTATAGGGTTTGGAGGCCTAAGGGACTGGACGTGCCCCTAACTCGGAGTATCCCACTGGCTTCTAGTCTACCCTTGTTCTAAGTTCTTTCCTGAACTGGGAGCACAACGCCACTTAGGAGACTTAACCTTAAGTGCGATTATACGTTTTGGAAGCCCAAGGGACAGGACGTGCACTTAACTCAGAGTATCCAAGGGGCTTCTAGCCTGCCCTTGTTCTTCTAAGTTCTTTCCTGAACTGGGAACACACGGCAGAAGAGGCCTCCTAGCATTAAGAGCCTTGATACCTTTTGGGAGCGTACTGGCCTTAGCCTGCATTTTCCTTCGACCTTACATCTTGCCTATCCTCCGCCTTTGTTCTAAGATCTTTCCCGAACGGGGAACACATTGCCACTAATGAAACTTCACCTAAGGAGCGACGATACGTTTTGGAAGTCTAGCGGACGTGGTGTGCGCTTCCCTCCGAGGACACAAGGGGTCTTCAGTCCGTCCTCGTTCTAACTTCTTCACTGGGAAGACACTGCCAGCATGGGTACTAGTATTCAGCGGGATTTTAGGTTTTGGAAGCAGAAGCGCATGGGCCAGCACTAAACTCCGGGTCTCCTACCTGCCACGAGACCGCTCTTGTTCTAACACCTTTCCCTTTCTCTGGGAAAACACTGCCATTTAGGAGTGTTCCTCTTCAGTGCCTTTGTAGGTTCTGGAAGCATAAGGGCCTTCCCTCGAATTGAACTCCGAGTGTCCATCAGGTTTCTAGTCTGCCCTTGTTCTAAGATCTTTCCTCTCCTGGGAACTCCCTGCCACTTATGGGAACTAACCTTAAGAGCGATGGTACATTTGGGACGCAAAAGGGACTTGGGTGCCCTTCCCTGAGAGTATTCAACTTGCCTCTAGAGGCCCAGGTGCTAACTTCCTTTCCACAGTGGGGAGCACACAGCCACATATGAATCTTCAGTAGAGATCGAGTTTCCGTTTTGGAAGCATAAGGGTCTTGGCCTGCACTTACCTCAGAGAATGCAACTTGCCTCGAGTGCACGCAGGTTCTAACTTCTTTCCACCACTGGGAACAAACGGCCACGTGTGAATCTTCCCCTTCAGACCGCGTTTACGTTTTGGAAGCATAAGCGTCTTTCTGGGCCCCTAGCTCAGAGTACCCAACAAGCTTCTCGTCCGCCCTTGTTCTAAGTTCTTCCCTGAACTGGGACCACACCGCCACTTGGGAGACTTAACCTGAAGTGCGATTACACGTTTTGGAGGCCTAAGGGACAGGACCTGCACTTATCTCAGAGTATCGAACGGGCTTCTGGTCTGCCCTTGTTCTACGTTCTTTCCTGAACTGGGAACACACCGCCACGTAGGAGACTTAACATCAAGTGTGATTTTACGTGTTGGAAGCATAAGGGACAGGGCGTGCCCCTAACTCAGAGTCTCCAACGGGCTTCTGGTCGGCCCTTGTTCTACGTTCTCTCCTGAACTGGGGAAAAAAAAAAAACGGCCACATAGGCCTCTTCGCCTTCAGAGCGTTTATACGGTTTGGAAGCATTAGGGACTGGACGAGCACTTAAGTCAGAGTCTCGCCCAGGCTTCTAGTCGGCAATTGTTCTACGTTCTTTCCAAAACTGGGAACAGGGCGCAATAGGCCTGATCGCCTTAAGAGCGTTGATACCTTGTGGAAGCATAAGGGACTGCACGCTCACTTAACTCATAGCATCCAACTGGCTTCTAGTCTGCCCTTGTTCTAAGTTCTTTCCTGATCTGGCAACACACGGCCGCATAGGCCTCTTCGCCTTAAGAGCGTTTACAGGTTTCGGAAGCATAAGGGACTGGACGTGCACCTAATTCGGTGCATACGCCTGGTTTCCATCTGCCCTTGTTCCAAGTTCTCTCCGGAACTGGGAACACAGTGCGCACAGGCCTCTTCGCCTTCAGAGCGTTTATACATTTTAGAAGCCTAAGGGTCTGGACGGGCACTTAACTCAGAGTTTCCAACGGGCTTCTAGTCTGCCCTTGTTCTAAGTTCTTTCCTGCACTGGGAACACACGGCCCCACAGGCCTGTTTGCCTTAAGAGCGTTTATAGGGTTTGGAGGCCTAAGGGACTGGACGTGCCCCTAACTCGGAGTATCCCACTGGCTTCTAGTCTACCCTTGTTCTAAGTTCTTTCCTGAACTGGGAGCACAACGCCACTTAGGAGACTTAACCTTAAGTGCGATTATACGTTTTGGAAGCCCAAGGGACAGGACGTGCACTTAACTCAGAGTATCCAAGGGGCTTCTAGCCTGCCCTTGTTCTTCTAAGTTCTTTCCTGAACTGGGAACACACGGCAGAAGAGGCCTCCTAGCATTAAGAGCCTTGATACCTTTTGGGAGCGTACTGGCCTTAGCCTGCATTTTCCTTCGACTTTACATCTTGCTTATCCTCCGCCTTTGTTCTAAGATCTTTCCCGAACGGGGGACACATTGCCACTAATGAAACTTCACCTAAGGAGCGACGATACGTTTTGGAAGTCTAGCGGACGTGGTGTGCGCTTCCCTCCGAGGACACAAGGGGTCTTCAGTCCGTCCTCGTTCTAACTTCTTTCCTCCACTGGGAAGACACTGCAAGCATGGGTACTAGTATTCAGCGGGATTTTAGGTTTTGGAAGCAGAAGCGCATGGGCCAGCACTTAACTCAGGGTCTCCTACCTGCCTCGAGACCGCTCTTGTTCTAACACCTTTCCCTTTCTCTGGGAAAACACTGCCATTTAGGAGTGTTCCTCTTCAGTGCCTTTGTAGGTTCTGGAAGCATAAGGGCCTTCCCTCGAATTGAACTCCGAGTGTCCATCAGGTTTCTAGTCTGCCCTTGTTCTAAGATCTTTCCTCTCCTGGGAACTCCCTGCTACTTATGGGAACTAACCTTAAGAGCGATGGTACGTTTGGGACACAAAAGGGACTTGGGTGCCCTTCCCTGAGAGTATTCAACTTGCCTCTAGAGCGCCCAGGTGCTAACTTCCTTTCCACAGAGGGGAGCACACAGCCACATATGAATCTTCAGTAGAGATCGAGTTTCCGTTTTGGAAGCATAAGGGTCTTGGCCTGCACTTACCTCAGAGAATGCAACTTGCCTCGAGTGCACGCAGGTTCTAACTTCTTTCCACCACTGGGAACAAACGGCCACGTGTGAATCTTCCCCTTCAGACCGCGTTTACGTTTTGGAAGCATAAGCGTCTTTCTGGGCCCCTAGCTCAGAGTACCCAACAAGCTTCTCGTCCGCCCTTGTTCTAAGTTCTTCCCTGAACTGGGACCACACCGCCACTTGGGAGACTTAACCTGAAGTGCGATTACACGTTTTGGAGGCCTAAGGGACAGGACCTGCACTTATCTCAGAGTATCGAACGGGCTTCTGGTCTGCCCTTGTTCTACGTTCTTTCCTGAACTGGGAACACACCGCCACGTAGGAGACTTAACATCAAGTGTGATTTTACGTGTTGGAAGCATAAGGGACAGGGCGTGCCCCTAACTCAGAGTCTCCAACGGGCTTTTGGTCGGCCCTTGTTCTACGTTCTCTCCTGAACTGGGGAAAAAAAAAAAAACGGCCACATAGGCCTCTTCGCCTTCAGAGCGTTTATACGGTTTGGAAGCATTAGGGACTGGACGAGCACTTAAGTCAGAGTCTCGCCCAGGCTTCTAGTCGGCAATTGTTCTACGTTCTTTCCAAAACTGGGAACAGGGCGCAATAGGCCTGATCGCCTTAAGAGCGTTGATACCTTGTGGAAGCATAAGGGACTGCACGCTCACTTAACTCATAGCATCCAACTGGCTTCTAGTCTGCCCTTGTTCTAAGTTCTTTCCTGATCTGGCAACACACGGCCGCATAGGCCTCTTCGCCTTAAGAGCGTTTACAGGTTTCGGAAGCATAAGGGACTGGACGTGCACCTAATTCGGTGCATACGCCTGTTTTCCATCTGCCCTTGTTCCAATTTCTCTCCTGAACTGGGAACACAGTGCGCACAGGCCTCTTCGCCTTCAGAGCGTTTATACATTTTAGAAGCCTAAGGGTCTGGACGGGCACTTAACTCAGAGTTTCCAACGGGCTTCTAGTCTGCCCTTGTTCTAAGTTCTTTCCTGCACTGGGAACACACGGCCCCACAGGCCTGTTTGCCTTAAGAGCGTTTATAGGGTTTGGAGGCCTAAGGGACTGGACGTGCCCCTAACTCGGAGTATCCCACTGGCTTCTAGTCTACCCTTGTTCTAAGTTCTTTCCTGAACTGGGAGCACAACGCCACTTAGGAGACTTAACCTTAAGTGCGATTATACGTTTTGGAAGCCCAAGGGACAGGACGTGCACTTAACTCAGAGTATCCAAGGGGCTTCTAGCCTGCCCTTGTTCTTCTAAGTTCTTTCCTGAACTGGGAACACACGGCAGAAGAGGCCTCCTAGCATTAAGAGCCCTGATACCTTTTGGGAGCGTACTGGCCTTAGCCTGCATTTTCCTTCGACCTTACATCTTGCTTATCCTCCGCCTTTGTTCTAAGATCTTTCCCGAACGGGGGACACATTGCCACTAATGAAACTTCACCTAAGGAGCGACGATACGTTTTGGAAGTCTAGCGGACGTGGTGTGCGCTTCCCTCCGAGGACACAAGGGGTCTTCAGTCCGTCCTCGTTCTAACTTCTTCACTGGGAAGACACTGCCAGCATGGGTACTAGTATTCAGCGGGATTTTAGGTTTTGGAAGCAGAAGCGCATGGGCCAGCACTAAACTCAGGGTCTCCTACCTGCCTCGAGACCGCTCTTGTTCTAACACCTTTCCCTTTCTCTGGGAAAACACTGCCATTTAGGAGTGTTCCTCTTCAGTGCCTTTGTAGGTTCTGGAAGCATAAGGGCCTTCCCTCGAATTGAACTCCGAGTGTCCATCAGGTTTCTAGTCTGCCCTTGTTCTAAGATCTTTCCTCTCCTGGGAACTCCCTGCCACTTATGGGAACTAACCTTAAGAGCGATGGTACGTTTGGGACGCAAAAGGGACTTGGGTGCCCTTCCCTGAGAGTATTCAACTTGCCTCTAGAGGCCCAGGTGCTAACTTCCTTTCCACAGTGGGGAGCACACAGCCACATATGAATCTTCAGTAGAGATCGAGTTTCCGTTTTGGAAGCATAAGGGTCTTGGCCTGCACTTACCTCAGAGAATGCAACTTGCCTCGAGTGCACGCAGGTTCTAACTTCTTTCCACCACTGGGAACAAACGGCCACGTGTGAATCTTCCCCTTCAGACCGCGTTTACGTTTTGGAAGCATAAGCGTCTTTCTGGGCCCCTAGCTCAGAGTACCCAACAAGCTTCTCGTCCGCCCTTGTTCTAAGTTCTTCCCTGAACTGGGACCACACCGCCACTTGGGAGACTTAACCTGAAGTGCGATTACACGTTTTGGAGGCCTAAGGGACAGGACCTGCACTTATCTCAGAGTATCGAACGGGCTTCTGGTCTGCCCTTGTTCTACGTTCTTTCCTGAACTGGGAACACACCGCCACGTAGGAGACTTAACATCAAGTGTGATTTTACGTGTTGGAAGCATAAGGGACAGGGCGTGCCCCTAACTCAGAGTCTCCAACGGGCTTCTGGTCGGCCCTTGTTCTACGTTCTCTCCTGAACTGGGGAAAAAAAAAAAACGGCCACATAGGCCTCTTCGCCTTCAGAGCGTTTATACGGTTTGGAAGCATTAGGGACTGGACGAGCACTTAAGTCAGAGTCTCGCCCAGGCTTCTAGTCGGCAATTGTTCTACGTTCTTTCCAAAACTGGGAACAGGGCGCAATAGGCCTGATCGCCTTAAGAGCGTTGATACCTTGTGGAAGCATAAGGGACTGCACGCTCACTTAACTCATAGCATCCAACTGGCTTCTAGTCTGCCCTTGTTCTAAGTTCTTTCCTGATCTGGCAACACACGGCCGCATAGGCCTCTTCGCCTTAAGAGCGTTTACAGGTTTCGGAAGCATAAGGGACTGGACGTGCACCTAATTCGGTGCATACGCCTGGTTTCCATCTGCCCTTGTTCCAAGTTCTCTCCGGAACTGGGAACACAGTGCGCACAGGCCTCTTCGCCTTCAGAGCGTTTATACATTTTAGAAGCCTAAGGGTCTGGACGGGCACTTAACTCAGAGTTTCCAACGGGCTTCTAGTCTGCCCTTGTTCTAAGTTCTTTCCTGCACTGGGAACACACGGCCCCACAGGCCTGTTTGCCTTAAGAGCGTTTATAGGGTTTGGAGGCCTAAGGGACTGGACGTGCCCCTAACTCGGAGTATCCCACTGGCTTCTAGTCTACCCTTGTTCTAAGTTCTTTCCTGAACTGGGAGCACAACGCCACTTAGGAGACTTAACCTTAAGTGCGATTATACGTTTTGGAAGCCCAAGGGACAGGACGTGCACTTAACTCAGAGTATCCAAGGGGCTTCTAGCCTGCCCTTGTTCTTCTAAGTTCTTTCCTGAACTGGGAACACACGGCAGAAGAGGCCTCCTAGCATTAAGAGCCTTGATACCTTTTGGGAGCGTACTGGCCTTAGCCTGCATTTTCCTTCGACTTTACATCTTGCTTATCCTCCGCCTTTGTTCTAAGATCTTTCCCGAACGGGGGACACATTGCCACTAATGAAACTTCACCTAAGGAGCGACGATACGTTTTGGAAGTCTAGCGGACGTGGTGTGCGCTTCCCTCCGAGGACACAAGGGGTCTTCAGTCCGTCCTCGTTCTAACTTCTTTCCTCCACTGGGAAGACACTGCAAGCATGGGTACTAGTATTCAGCGGGATTTTAGGTTTTGGAAGCAGAAGCGCATGGGCCAGCACTTAACTCAGGGTCTCCTACCTGCCTCGAGACCGCTCTTGTTCTAACACCTTTCCCTTTCTCTGGGAAAACACTGCCATTTAGGAGTGTTCCTCTTCAGTGCCTTTGTAGGTTCTGGAAGCATAAGGGCCTTCCCTCGAATTGAACTCCGAGTGTCCATCAGGTTTCTAGTCTGCCCTTGTTCTAAGATCTTTCCTCTCCTGGGAACTCCCTGCTACTTATGGGAACTAACCTTAAGAGCGATGGTACGTTTGGGACACAAAAGGGACTTGGGTGCCCTTCCCTGAGAGTATTCAACTTGCCTCTAGAGCGCCCAGGTGCTAACTTCCTTTCCACAGAGGGGAGCACACAGCCACATATGAATCTTCAGTAGAGATCGAGTTTCCGTTTTGGAAGCATAAGGGTCTTGGCCTGCACTTACCTCAGAGAATGCAACTTGCCTCGAGTGCACGCAGGTTCTAACTTCTTTCCACCACTGGGAACAAACGGCCACGTGTGAATCTTCCCCTTCAGACCGCGTTTACGTTTTGGAAGCATAAGCGTCTTTCTGGGCCCCTAGCTCAGAGTACCCAACAAGCTTCTCGTCCGCCCTTGTTCTAAGTTCTTCCCTGAACTGGGACCACACCGCCACTTGGGAGACTTAACCTGAAGTGCGATTACACGTTTTGGAGGCCTAAGGGACAGGACCTGCACTTATCTCAGAGTATCGAACGGGCTTCTGGTCTGCCCTTGTTCTACGTTCTTTCCTGAACTGGGAACACACCGCCACGTAGGAGACTTAACATCAAGTGTGATTTTACGTGTTGGAAGCATAAGGGACAGGGCGTGCCCCTAACTCAGAGTCTCCAACGGGCTTTTGGTCGGCCCTTGTTCTACGTTCTCTCCTGAACTGGGGAAAAAAAAAAAACGGCCACATAGGCCTCTTCGCCTTCAGAGCGTTTATACGGTTTGGAAGCATTAGGGACTGGACGAGCACTTAAGTCAGAGTCTCGCCCAGGCTTCTAGTCGGCAATTGTTCTACGTTCTTTCCAAAACTGGGAACAGGGCGCAATAGGCCTGATCGCCTTAAGAGCGTTGATACCTTGTGGAAGCATAAGGGACTGCACGCTCACTTAACTCATAGCATCCAACTGGCTTCTAGTCTGCCCTTGTTCTAAGTTCTTTCCTGATCTGGCAACACACGGCCGCATAGGCCTCTTCGCCTTAAGAGCGTTTACAGGTTTCGGAAGCATAAGGGACTGGACGTGCACCTAATTCGGTGCATACGCCTGTTTTCCATCTGCCCTTGTTCCAATTTCTCTCCTGAACTGGGAACACAGTGCGCACAGGCCTCTTCGCCTTCAGAGCGTTTATACATTTTAGAAGCCTAAGGGTCTGGACGGGCACTTAACTCAGAGTTTCCAACGGGCTTCTAGTCTGCCCTTGTTCTAAGTTCTTTCCTGCACTGGGAACACACGGCCCCACAGGCCTGTTTGCCTTAAGAGCGTTTATAGGGTTTGGAGGCCTAAGGGACTGGACGTGCCCCTAACTCGGAGTATCCCACTGGCTTCTAGTCTACCCTTGTTCTAAGTTCTTTCCTGAACTGGGAGCACAACGCCACTTAGGAGACTTAACCTTAAGTGCGATTATACGTTTTGGAAGCCCAAGGGACAGGACGTGCACTTAACTCAGAGTATCCAAGGGGCTTCTAGCCTGCCCTTGTTCTTCTAAGTTCTTTCCTGAACTGGGAACACACGGCAGAAGAGGCCTCCTAGCATTAAGAGCCCTGATACCTTTTGGGAGCGTACTGGCCTTAGCCTGCATTTTCCTTCGACCTTACATCTTGCTTATCCTCCGCCTTTGTTCTAAGATCTTTCCCGAACGGGGGACACATTGCCACTAATGAAACTTCACCTAAGGAGCGACGATACGTTTTGGAAGTCTAGCGGACGTGGTGTGCGCTTCCCTCAGAGGACACAAGGGGTCTTCAGTCCGTCCTCGTTCTAACTTCTTTCCTCCACTGGGAAGACACTGCCAGCATGGGTACTAGTATTCAGCGGGATTTTAGGTTTTGGAAGCAGAAGCGCATGGGCCAGCACTTAACTCAGGGTCTCCTACCTGCCTCGAGACCGCTCTTGTTCTAACACCTTTCCCTTTCTCTGGGAAAACACTGCCATTTAGGAGTGTTCCTCTTCAGTGCCTTTGTAGGTTCTGGAAGCATAAGGGCCTTCCCTCGAATTGAACTCCGAGTGTCCATCAGGTTTCTAGTCTGCCCTTGTTCTAAGATCTTTCCTCTCCTGGGAACTCCCTGCCACTTATGGGAACTAACCTTAAGAGCGATGGTACGTTTGGGACGCAAAAGGGACTTGGGTGCCCTTCCCTGAGAGTATTCAACTTGCCTCTAGAGCGCCCAGGTGCTAACTTCCTTTCCACAGAGGGGAGCACACAGCCACATATGAATCTTCAGTAGAGATCGAGTTTCCGTTTTGGAAGCATAAGGGTCTTGGCCTGCACTTACCTCAGAGAATGCAACTTGCCTCGAGTGCACGCAGGTTCTAACTTCTTTCCACAACTGGGAACAAACGGCCACGTGTGAATCTTCCCCTTCAGACCGCGTTTACGTTTTGGAAGCATAAGCGTCTTTCTGGGCCCCTAGCTCAGAGTACCCAACAAGCTTCTCGTCCGCCCTTGTTCTAAGTTCTTCCCTGAACTGGGACCACACCGCCACTTGGGAGACTTAACCTGAAGTGCGATTACACGTTTTGGAGGCCTAAGGGACAGGACCTGCACTTATCTCAGAGTATCGAACGGGCTTCTGGTCTGCCCTTGTTCTACGTTCTTTCCTGAACTGGGAACACACCGCCACGTAGGAGACTTAACATCAAGTGTGATTTTACGTGTTGGAAGCATAAGGGACAGGGCGTGCCCCTAACTCAGAATCTCCAACGGGCTTCTGGTCGGCCCTTGTTCTACGTTCTCTCCTGAACTGGGGAAAAAAAAAAAAAACGGCCACATAGGCCTCTTCGCCTTCAGAGCGTTTATACGGTTTGGAAGCATTAGGGACTGGACGAGCACTTAAGTCAGAGTCTCGCCCAGGCTTCTAGTCGGCAATTGTTCTACGTTCTTTCCAAAACTGGGAACAGGGCGCAATAGGCCTGATCGCCTTAAGAGCGTTGATACCTTGTGGAAGCATAAGGGACTGCACGCTCACTTAACTCATAGCATCCAACTGGCTTCTAGTCTGCCCTTGTTCTAAGTTCTTTCCTGATCTGGCAACACACGGCCGCATAGGCCTCTTCGCCTTAAGAGCGTTTACAGGTTTCGGAAGCATAAGGGACTGGACGTGCACCTAATTCGGTGCATACGCCTGGTTTCCATCTGCCCTTGTTCCAAGTTCTCTCCTGAACTGGGAACACAGTGCGCACAGGCCTCTTCGCCTTCAGAGCGTTTATACATTTTAGAAGCCTACGGGTCTGGACGGGCACTTAACGCAGAGTTTCCAACGGGCTTCTAGTCTGCCCTTGTTCTAAGTTCTTTCCTGAACTGGGAACACACGGCCCCACAGGCCTGTTTGCCTTAAGAGCGTTTATAGGGTTTGGAGGCCTAAGGGACTGGACGTGCCCCTAACTCGGAGTATCCCACTGGCTTCTAGTCTACCCTTGTTCTAAGTTCTTTCCTGAACTGGGAGCACAACGCCACTTAGGAGACTTAACCTTAAGTGCGATTATACGTTTTGGAAGCCCAAGGGACAGGACGTGCACTTAACTCAGAGTATCCAAGGGGCTTCTAGCCTGCCCTTGTTCTTCTAAGTTCTTTCCTGAACTGGGAACACACGGCAGAAGAGGCCTCCTGGCATTAAGAGCCTTGATAACTTTTGGGAGCGTACTGGCCTTAGCCTGCATTTTCCTTCGACCTTACATCTTGCCTATCCTCCGCCTTTGTTCTAAGATCTTTCCCGAACGGGGAACACATTGCCACTAATGAAACTTCACCTAAGGAGCGACGATACGTTTTGGAAGTCTAGCGGACGTGGTGTGCGCTTCCCTCAGAGGACACAAGGGGTCTTCAGTCCGTCCTCGTTCTAACTTCTTTCCTCCACTGGGAAGACACTGCCAGCATGGGTACTAGTATTCAGCGGGATTTTAGGTTTTGGAAGCAGAAGCGCATGGGCCAGCACTTAACTCAGGGTCTCCTACCTGCCTCGAGACCGCTCTTGTTCTAACACCTTTCCCTTTCTCTGGGAAAACACTGCCATTTAGGAGTGTTCCTCTTCAGTGCCTTTGTAGGTTCTGGAAGCATAAGGGCCTTCCCTCGAATTGAACTCCGAGTGTCCATCATGTTTCTAGTCTGCCCTTGTTCTAAGATCTTTCCTCTCCTGGGAACTCCCTGCCACTTATGGGAACTAACCTTAAGAGCGATGGTACGTTTGGGACGCAAAAGGGACTTGGGTGCCCTTCCCTGAGAGTATTCAACTTGCCTCTAGAGCGCCCAGGTGCTAACTTCCTTTCCACAGAGGGGAGCACACAGCCACATATGAATCTTCAGTAGAGATCGAGTTTCCGTTTTGGAAGCATAAGGGTCTTGGCCTGCACTTACCTCAGAGAATGCAACTTGCCTCGAGTGCACGCAGGTTCTAACTTCTTTCCACCACTGGGAACAAACGGCCACGTGTGAATCTTCCCCTTCAGACCGCGTTTACGTTTTGGAAGCATAAGCGTCTTTCTGGGCCCCTAGCTCAGAGTACCCAACAAGCTTCTCGTCCGCCCTTGTTCTAAGTTCTTCCCTGAACTGGGACCACACCGCCACTTGGGAGACTTAACCTGAAGTGCGATTACACGTTTTGGAGGCCTAAGGGACAGGACCTGCACTTATCTCAGAGTATCGAACGGGCTTCTGGTCTGCCCTTGTTCTACGTTCTTTCCTGAACTGGGAACACACCGCCACGTAGGAGACTTAACATCAAGTGTGATTTTACGTGTTGGAAGCATAAGGGACAGGGCGTGCCCCTAACTCAGAGTCTCCAACGGGCTTCTGGTCGGCCCTTGTTCTACGTTCTCTCCTGAACTGGGGAAAAAAAAAAAACGGCCACATAGGCCTCTTCGCCTTCAGAGCGTTTATACGGTTTGGAAGCATTAGGGACTGGACGAGCACTTAAGTCAGAGTCTCGCCCAGGCTTCTAGTCGGCAATTGTTCTACGTTCTTTCCAAAACTGGGAACAGGGCGCAATAGGCCTGATCGCCTTAAGAGCGTTGATACCTTGTGGAAGCATAAGGGACTGCACGCTCACTTAACTCATAGCATCCAACTGGCTTCTAGTCTGCCCTTGTTCTAAGTTCTTTCCTGATCTGGCAACACACGGCCGCATAGGCCTCTTCGCCTTAAGAGCGTTTACAGGTTTCGGAAGCATAAGGGACTGGACGTGCACCTAATTCGGTGCATACGCCTGGTTTCCATCTGCCCTTGTTCCAAGTTCTCTCCTGAACTGGGAACACAGTGCGCACAGGCCTCTTCGCCTTCAGAGCGTTTATACATTTTAGAAGCCTACGGGTCTGGACGGGCACTTAACGCAGAGTTTCCAACGGGCTTCTAGTCTGCCCTTGTTCTAAGTTCTTCCCTGAACTGGGAACACACGGCCCCACAGGCCTGTTTGCCTTAAGAGCGTTTATAGGGTTTGGAGGCCTAAGGGACTGGACGTGCCCCTAACTCGGAGTATCCCACTGGCTTCTAGTCTACCCTTGTTCTAAGTTCTTTCCTGAACTGGGAGCACAACGCCACTTAGGAGACTTAACCTTAAGTGCGATTATACGTTTTGGAAGCCCAAGGGACAGGACGTGCACTTAACTCAGAGTATCCAAGGGGCTTCTAGCCTGCCCTTGTTCTTCTAAGTTCTTTCCTGAACTGGGAACACACGGCAGAAGAGGCCTCCTAGCATTAAGAGCCTTGATACCTTTTGGGAGCGTACTGGCCTTAGCCTGCATTTTCCTTCGACCTTACATCTTGCTTATCCTCCGCCTTTGTTCTAAGATCTTTCCCGAACGGGGGACACATTGCCACTAATGAAACTTCACCTAAGGAGCGACGATACGTTTTGGAAGTCTAGCGGACGTGGTGTGCGCTTCCCTCAGAGGACACAAGGGGTCTTCAGTCCGTCCTCGTTCTAACTTCTTTCCTCCACTGGGAAGACACTGCCAGCATGGGTACTAGTATTCAGCGGGATTTTAGGTTTTGGAAGCAGAAGCGCATGGGCCAGCACTTAACTCAGGGTCTCCTACCTGCCTCGAGACCGCTCTTGTTCTAACACCTTTCCCTTTCTCTGGGAAAACACTGCCATTTAGGAGTGTTCCTCTTCAGTGCCTTTGTAGGCTCTGGAAGCATAAGGGCCTTCCCTCGAATTGAACTCCGAGTGTCCATCATGTTTCTAGTCTGCCCTTGTTCTAAGATCTTTCCTCTCCTGGGAACTCCCTGCCACTTATGGGAACTAACCTTAAGAGCGATGGTACGTTTGGGACGCAAAAGGGACTTGGGTGCCCTTCCCTGAGAGTATTCAACTTGCCTCTAGAGCGCCCAGGTGCTAACTTCCTTTCCACAGAGGGGAGCACACAGCCACATATGAATCTTCAGTAGAGATCGAGTTTCCGTTTTGGAAGCATAAGGGTCTTGGCCTGCACTTACCTCAGAGAATGCAACTTGCCTCGAGTGCACGCAGGTTCTAACTTCTTTCCACAACTGGGAACAAACGGCCACGTGTGAATCTTCCCCTTCAGACCGCGTTTACGTTTTGGAAGCATAAGCGTCTTTCTGGGCCCCTAGCTCAGAGTACCCAACAAGCTTCTCGTCCGCCCTTGTTCTAAGTTCTTCCCTGAACTGGGACCACACCGCCACTTGGGAGACTTAACCTGAAGTGCGATTACACGTTTTGGAGGCCTAAGGGACAGGACCTGCACTTATCTCAGAGTATCGAACGGGCTTCTGGTCTGCCCTTGTTCTACGTTCTTTCCTGAACTGGGAACACACCGCCACGTAGGAGACTTAACATCAAGTGTGATTTTACGTGTTGGAAGCATAAGGGACAGGGCGTGCCCCTAACTCAGAGTCTCCAACGGGCTTCTGGTCGGCCCTTGTTCTACGTTCTCTCCTGAACTGGGGAAAAAAAAAACGGCCACATAGGCCTCTTCGCCTTCAGAGCGTTTATACGGTTTGGAAGCATTAGGGACTGGACGAGCACTTAAGTCAGAGTCTCGCCCAGGCTTCTAGTCGGCAATTGTTCTACGTTCTTTCCAAAACTGGGAACAGGGCGCAATAGGCCTGATCGCCTTAAGAGCGTTGATACCTTGTGGAAGCATAAGGGACTGCACGCTCACTTAACTCATAGCATCCAACTGGCTTCTAGTCTGCCCTTGTTCTAAGTTCTTTCCTGATCTGGCAACACACGGCCGCATAGGCCTCTTCGCCTTAAGAGCGTTTACAGGTTTCGGAAGCATAAGGGACTGGACGTGCACCTAATTCGGTGCATACGCCTGGTTTCCATCTGCCCTTGTTCCAAGTTCTCTCCTGAACTGGGAACACAGTGCGCACAGGCCTCTTCGCCTTCAGAGCGTTTATACATTTTAGAAGCCTAAGGGTCTGGACGGGCACTTAACTCAGAGTTTCCAACGGGCTTCTAGTCTGCCCTTGTTCTAAGTTCTTTCCTGCACTGGGAACACACGGCCCCACAGGCCTGTTTGCCTTAAGAGCGTTTATAGGGTTTGGAGGCCTAAGGGACTGGACGTGCCCCTAACTCGGAGTATCCCACTGGCTTCTAGTCTACCCTTGTTCTAAGTTCTTTCCTGAACTGGGAGCACAACGCCACTTAGGAGACTTAACCTTAAGTGCGATTATACGTTTTGGAAGCCCAAGGGACAGGATGTGCACTTAACTCAGAGTATCCAAGGGGCTTCTAGCCTGCCCTTGTTCTTCTAAGTTCTTTCCTGAACTGGGAACACACGGCAGAAGAGGCCTCCTAGCATTAAGAGCCTTGATACCTTTTGGGAGCGTACTGGCCTTAGCCTGCATTTTCCTTCGACCTTACATCTTGCTTATCCTCCGCCTTTGTTCTAAGATCTTTCCCGAACGGGGAACACATTGCCACTAATGAAACTTCACCTAAGGAGCGACGATACGTTTTGGAAGTCTAGCGGACGTGGTGTGCGCTTCCCTCAGAGGACACAAGCGGTCTTCAGTCCGTCCTCGTTCTAACTTCTTTCCTCCACTGGGAAGACACTGCCAGCATGGGTACTAGTATTCAGCGGGATTTTAGGTTTTGGAAGCAGAAGCGCATGGGCCAGCACTTAACTCAGGGTCTCCTACCTGCCTCGAGACCGCTCTTGTTCTAACACCTTTCCCTTTCTCTGGGAAAACACTGCCATTTAGGAGTGTTCCTCTTCAGTGCCTTTGTAGGCTCTGGAAGCATAAGGGCCTTCCCTCGAATTGAACTCCGAGTGTCCATCATGTTTCTAGTCTGCCCTTGTTCTAAGATCTTTCCTCTCCTGGGAACTCCCTGCCACTTATGGGAACTAACCTTAAGAGCGATGGTACGTTTGGGACGCAAAAGGGACTTGGGTGCCCTTCCCTGAGAGTATTCAACTTGCCTCTAGAGCGCCCAGGTGCTAACTTCCTTTCCACAGAGGGGAGCACACAGCCACATATGAATCTTCAGTAGAGATCGAGTTTCCGTTTTGGAAGCATAAGGGTCTTGGCCTGCACTTACCTCAGAGAATGCAACTTGCCTCGAGTGCACGCAGGTTCTAACTTCTTTCCACAACTGGGAACAAACGGCCACGTGTGAATCTTCCCCTTCAGACCGCGTTTACGTTTTGGAAGCATAAGCGTCTTTCTGGGCCCCTAGCTCAGAGTACCCAACAAGCTTCTCGTCCGCCCTTGTTCTAAGTTCTTCCCTGAACTGGGACCACACCGCCACTTGGGAGACTTAACCTGAAGTGCGATTACACGTTTTGGAGGCCTAAGGGACAGGACCTGCACTTATCTCAGAGTATCGAACGGGCTTCTGGTCTGCCCTTGTTCTACGTTCTTTCCTGAACTGGGAACACACCGCCACGTAGGAGACTTAACATCAAGTGTGATTTTACGTGTTGGAAGCATAAGGGACAGGGCGTGCCCCTAACTCAGAGTCTCCAACGGGCTTCTGGTCGGCCCTTGTTCTACGTTCTCTCCTGAACTGGGGAAAAAAAAAAAAAAAAACGGCCACATAGGCCTCTTCGCCTTCAGAGCGTTTATACGGTTTGGAAGCATTAG
Source organism: Meles meles (assembly GCF_922984935.1). Lineage (NCBI taxonomy): Eukaryota > Metazoa > Chordata > Mammalia > Carnivora > Mustelidae > Meles > Meles meles. The sequence continues at coordinate 38,440,607 of NC_060088.1, read as the reverse complement.
GGACTGGACGAGCACTTAAGTCAGAGTCTCGCCCAGGCTTCTAGTCGGCAATTGTTCTACGTTCTTTCCAAAACTGGGAACAGGGCGCAATAGGCCTGATCACCTTAAGAGCGTTGATACCTTGTGGAAGCATAAGGGACTGCACGCTCACTTAACTCATAGCATCCAACTGGCTTCTAGTCTGCCCTTGTTCTAAGTTCTTTCCTGATCTGGCAACACACGGCCGCATAGGCCTCTTCGCCTTAAGAGCGTTTACAGGTTTCGGAAGCATAAGGGACTGGACGTGCACATAATTCGGTGCATACGCCTGGTTTCCATCTGCCCTTGTTCCAAGTTCTCTCCTGATCTGGGAACACAGTGCGCACAGGCCTCTTCGCCTTCAGAGCGTTTATACATTTTAGAAGCCTACGGGTCTGGACGGGCACTTAACGCAGAGTTTCCAACGGGCTTCTAGTCTGCCCTTGTTCTAAGTTCTTCCCTGAACTGGGAACACACGGCCCCACAGGCCTGTTTGCCTTAAGAGCGTTTATAGGGTTTGGAGGCCTAAGGGACTGGACGTGCCCCTAACTCGGAGTATCCCACTGGCTTCTAGTCTACCCTTGTTCTAAGTTCTTTCCTGAACTGGGAGCACAACGCCACTTAGGAGACTTAACCTTAAGTGCGATTATACGTTTTGGAAGCCCAAGGGACAGGACGTGCACTTAACTCAGAGTATCCAAGGGGCTTCTAGCCTGCCCTTGTTCTTCTAAGTTCTTTCCTGAACTGGGAACACAAGGCAGAAGAGGCCTCCTAGCATTAAGAGCCTTGCTACCTTTTGGGAGCGTACTGGCCTTAGCCTGCATTTTCCTTCGACCTTACATCTTGCCTATCCTCCGCCTTTGTTCTAAGATCTTTCCCGAACGGGGGACACATTGCCACTAATGAAACTTCACCTAAGGAGCGACGATACGTTTTGGAAGTCTAGCGGACGTGGTGTGCGCTTCCCTCCGAGGACAAAAGGGGTCTTCAGTCCGTCCTCGTTCTAACTTCTTTCCTCCACTGGGAAGACACTGCCAGCATGGGTACTAGTATTCAGCGGGATTTTAGGTTTTGGAAGCAGAAGCGCATGGGCCAGCACTTAACTCAGGGTCTCCTACCTGCCTCGAGACCGCTCTTGTTCTAACACCTTTCCCTTTCTCTGGGAAAACACTGCCATTTAGGAGTGTTCCTCTTCAGTGCCTTTGTAGGCTCTGGAAGCATAAGGGCCTTCCCTCGAATTGAACTCCGAGTGTCCATCATGTTTCTAGTCTGCCCTTGTTCTAAGATCTTTCCTCTCCTGGGAACTCCCTGCCACTTATGGGAACTAACCTTAAGAGCGATGGTACGTTTGGGACGCAAAAGGGACTTGGGTGCCCTTCCCTGAGAGTATTCAACTTGCCTCTAGAGCGCCCAGGTGCTAACTTCCTTTCCACAGAGGGGAGCACACAGCCACATATGAATCTTCAGTAGAGATCGAGTTTCCGTTTTGGAAGCATAAGGGTCTTGGCCTGCACTTACCTCAGAGAATGCAACTTGCCTCGAGTGCACGCAGGTTCTAACTTCTTTCCACAACTGGGAACAAACGGCCACGTGTGAATCTTCCCCTTCAGACCGCGTTTACGTTTTGGAAGCATAAGCGTCTTTCTGGGCCCCTAGCTCAGAGTACCCAACAAGCTTCTCGTCCGCCCTTGTTCTAAGTTCTTCCCTGAACTGGGACCACACCGCCACTTGGGAGACTTAACCTGAAGTGCGATTACACGTTTTGGAGGCCTAAGGGACAGGACCTGCACTTATCTCAGAGTATCGAACGGGCTTCTGGTCTGCCCTTGTTCTACGTTCTTTCCTGAACTGGGAACACACCGCCACGTAGGAGACTTAACATCAAGTGTGATTTTACGTGTTGGAAGCATAAGGGACAGGGCGTGCCCCTAACTCAGAGTCTCCAACGGGCTTCTGGTCGGCCCTTGTTCTACGTTCTCTCCTGAACTGGGGAAAAAAAAAAAAAAAACGGCCACATAGGCCTCTTCGCCTTCAGAGCGTTTATACGGTTTGGAAGCATTAGGGACTGGACGAGCACTTAAGTCAGAGTCTCGCCCAGGCTTCTAGTCGGCAATTGTTCTACGTTCTTTCCAAAACTGGGAACAGGGCGCAATAGGCCTGATCGCCTTAAGAGCGTTGATACCTTGTGGAAGCATAAGGGACTGCACGCTCACTTAACTCATAGCATCCAACTGGCTTCTAGTCTGCCCTTGTTCTAAGTTCTTTCCTGATCTGGCAACACACGGCCGCATAGGCCTCTTCGCCTTAAGAGCGTTTACAGGTTTCGGAAGCATAAGGGACTGGACGTGCACCTAATTCGGTGCATACGCCTGGTTTCCATCTGCCCTTGTTCCAAGTTCTCTCCTGAACTGGGAACACAGTGCGCACAGGCCTCTTCGCCTTCAGAGCGTTTATACATTTTAGAAGCCTACGGGTCTGGACGGGCACTTAACGCAGAGTTTCCAACGGGCTTCTAGTCTGCCCTTGTTCTAAGTTCTTCCCTGAACTGGGAACACACGGCCCCACAGGCCTGTTTGCCTTAAGAGCGTTTATAGGGTTTGGAGGCCTAAGGGATTGGACGTGCCCCTAACTCGGAGTATCCCACTGGCTTCTAGTCTACCCTTGTTCTAAGTTCTTTCCTGAACTGGGAGCACAACGCCACTTAGGAGACTTAACCTTAAGTGCGATTATACGTTTTGGAAGCCCAAGGGACAGGACGTGCACTTAACTCAGAGTATCCAAGGGGCTTCTAGCCTGCCCTTGTTCTTCTAAGTTCTTTCCTGAACTGGGAACACACGGCAGAAGAGGCCTCCTAGCATTAAGAGCCTTGATACCTTTTGGGAGCGTACTGGCCTTAGCCTGCATTTTCCTTCGACCTTACATCTTGCCTATCCTCCGCCTTTGTTCTAAGATCTTTCCCGAACGGGGGACACATTGCCACTAATGAAACTTCACCTAAGGAGCGACGATACCTTTTGGAAGTCTAGCGGACGTGGTGTGCGCTTCCCTCCGAGGACACAAGGGGTCTTCAGTCCGTCCTCGTTCTAACTTCTTTCCTCCACTGGGAAGACACTGCCAGCATGGGTACTAGTATTCAGCGGGATTTTAGGTTTTGGAAGCAGAAGCGCATGGGCCAGCACTTAACTCAGGGTCTCCTACCTGCCTCGAGACCGCTCTTGTTCTAACACCTTTCCCTTTCTCTGGGAAAACACTGCCATTTAGGAGTGTTCCTCTTCAGTGCCTTTGTAGGTTCTGGAAGCATAAGGGCCTTCCCTCGAATTGAACTCCGAGTGTCCATCATGTTTCTAGTCTGCCCTTGTTCTAAGATCTTTCCTCTCCTGGGAACTCCCTGCCACTTATGGGAACTAACCTTAAGAGCGATGGTACGTTTGGGACGCAAAAGGGACTTGGGTGCCCTTCCCTGAGAGTATTCAACTTGCCTCTAGAGCGCCCAGGTGCTAACTTCCTTTCCACAGAGGGGAGCACACAGCCACATATGAATCTTCAGTAGAGATCGAGTTTCCGTTTTGGAAGCATAAGGGTCTTGGCCTGCACTTACCTCAGAGAATGCAACTTGCCTCGAGTGCACGCAGGTTCTAACTTCTTTCCACAACTGGGAACAAACGGCCACGTGTGAATCTTCCCCTTCAGACCGCGTTTACGTTTTGGAAGCATAAGCGTCTTTCTGGGCCCCTAGCTCAGAGTACCCAACAAGCTTCTCGTCCGCCCTTGTTCTAAGTTCTTCCCTGAACTGGGACCACACCGCCACTTGGGAGACTTAACCTGAAGTGCGATTACACGTTTTGGAGGCCTAAGGGACAGGACCTGCACTTATCTCAGAGTATCGAACGGGCTTCTGGTCTGCCCTTGTTCTACGTTCTTTCCTGAACTGGGAACACACCGCCACGTAGGAGACTTAACATCAAGTGTGATTTTACGTGTTGGAAGCATAAGGGACAGGGCGTGCCCCTAACTCAGAGTCTCCAACGGGCTTCTGGTCGGCCCTTGTTCTACGTTCTCTCCTGAACTGGGGAAAAAAAAAAAACGGCCACATAGGCCTCTTCGCCTTCAGAGCGTTTATACGGTTTGGAAGCATTAGGGACTGGACGAGCACTTAAGTCAGAGTCTCGCCCAGGCTTCTAGTCGGCAATTGTTCTACGTTCTTTCCAAAACTGGGAACAGGGCGCAATAGGCCTGATCGCCTTAAGAGCGTTGATACCTTGTGGAAGCATAAGGGACTGCACGCTCACTTAACTCATAGCATCCAACTGGCTTCTAGTCTGCCCTTGTTCTAAGTTCTTTCCTGATCTGGCAACACACGGCCGCATAGGCCTCTTCGCCTTAAGAGCGTTTACAGGTTTCGGAAGCATAAGGGACTGGACGTGCACCTAATTCGGTGCATACGCCTGGTTTCCATCTGCCCTTGTTCCAAGTTCTCTCCTGAACTGGGAACACAGTGCGCACAGGCCTCTTCGCCTTCAGAGCGTTTATACATTTTAGAAGCCTACGGGTCTGGACGGGCACTTAACTCAGAGTTTCCAACGGGCTTCTAGTCTGCCCTTGTTCTAAGTTCTTTCCTGAACTGGGAACACACGGCCCCACAGGCCTGTTTGCCTTAAGAGCGTTTATAGGGTTTGGAGGCCTAAGGGACTGGACGTGCCCCTAACTCGGAGTATCCCACTGGCTTCTAGTCTACCCTTGTTCTAAGTTCTTTCCTGAACTGGGAGCACAACGCCACTTAGGAGACTTAACCTTAAGTGCGATTATACGTTTTGGAAGCCCAAGGGACAGGACGTGCACTTAACTCAGAGTATCCAAGGGGCTTCTAGCCTGCCCTTGTTCTTCTAAGTTCTTTCCTGAACTGGGAACACACGGCAGAAGAGGCCTCCTAGCATTAAGAGCCTTGATACCTTTTGGGAGCGTACTGGCCTTAGCCTGCATTTTCCTTCGACCTTACATCTTGCTTATCCTCCGCCTTTGTTCTAAGATCTTTCCCGAACGGGGGACACATTGCCACTAATGAAACTTCACCTAAGGAGCGACGATACGTTTTGGAAGTCTAGCGGACGTGGTGTGCGCTTCCCTCCGAGGACACAAGGGGTCTTCAGTCCGTCCTCGTTCTAACTTCTTTCCTCCACTGGGAAGACACTGCCAGCATGGGTACTAGTATTCAGCGGGATTTTAGGTTTTGGAAGCAGAAGCGCATGGGCCAGCACTTAACTCAGGGTCTCCTACCTGCCTCGAGACCGCTCTTGTTCTAACACCTTTCCCTTTCTCTGGGAAAACACTGCCATTTAGGAGTGTTCCTCTTCAGTGCCTTTGTAGGCTCTGGAAGCATAAGGGCCTTCCCTCGAATTGAACTCCGAGTGTCCATCATGTTTCTAGTCTGCCCTTGTTCTAAGATCTTTCCTCTCCTGGGAACTCCCTGCCACTTATGGGAACTAACCTTAAGAGCGATGGTACGTTTGGGACGCAAAAGGGACTTGGGTGCCCTTCCCTGAGAGTATTCAACTTGCCTCTAGAGCGCCCAGGTGCTAACTTCCTTTCCACAGAGGGGAGCACACAGCCACATATGAATCTTCAGTAGAGATCGAGTTTCCGTTTTGGAAGCATAAGGGTCTTGGCCTGCACTTACCTCAGAGAATGCAACTTGCCTCGAGTGCACGCAGGTTCTAACTTCTTTCCACCACTGGGAACAAACGGCCACGTGTGAATCTTCCCCTTCAGACCGCGTTTACGTTTTGGAAGCATAAGCGTCTTTCTGGGCCCCTAGCTCAGAGTACCCAACAAGCTTCTCGTCCGCCCTTGTTCTAAGTTCTTCCCTGAACTGGGACCACACCGCCACTTGGGAGACTTAACCTGAAGTGCGATTACACGTTTTGGAGGCCTAAGGGACAGGACCTGCACTTATCTCAGAGTATCGAACGGGCTTCTGGTCTGCCCTTGTTCTACGTTCTTTCCTGAACTGGGAACACACCGCCACGTAGGAGACTTAACATCAAGTGTGATTTTACGTGTTGGAAGCATAAGGGACAGGGCGTGCCCCTAACTCAGAGTCTCCAACGGGCTTCTGGTCGGCCCTTGTTCTACGTTCTCTCCTGAACTGGGGAAAAAAAAAAAACGGCCACATAGGCCTCTTCGCCTTCAGAGCGTTTATACGGTTTGGAAGCATTAGGGACTGGACGAGCACTTAAGTCAGAGTCTCGCCCAGGCTTCTAGTCGGCAATTGTTCTACGTTCTTTCCAAAACTGGGAACAGGGCGCAATAGGCCTGATCGCCTTAAGAGCGTTGATACCTTGTGGAAGCATAAGGGACTGCACGCTCACTTAACTCATAGCATCCAACTGGCTTCTAGTCTGCCCTTGTTCTAAGTTCTTTCCTGATCTGGCAACACACGGCCGCATAGGCCTCTTCGCCTTAAGAGCGTTTACAGGTTTCGGAAGCATAAGGGACTGGACGTGCACCTAATTCGGTGCATACGCCTGGTTTCCATCTGCCCTTGTTCCAAGTTCTCTCCTGAACTGGGAACACAGTGCGCACAGGCCTCTTCGCCTTCAGAGCGTTTATACATTTTAGAAGCCTAAGGGTCTGGACGGGCACTTAACTCAGAGTTTCCAACGGGCTTCTAGTCTGCCCTTGTTCTAAGTTCTTTCCTGAACTGGGAACACACGGCCCCACAGGCCTGTTTGCCTTAAGAGCGTTTATAGGGTTTGGAGGCCTAAGGGACTGGACGTGCCCCTAACTCGGAGTATCCCACTGGCTTCTAGTCTACCCTTGTTCTAAGTTCTTTCCTGAACTGGGAGCACAACGCCACTTAGGAGACTTAACCTTAAGTGCGATTATACGTTTTGGAAGCCCAAGGGACAGGACGTGCACTTAACTCAGAGTATCCAAGGGGCTTCTAGCCTGCCCTTGTTCTTCTAAGTTCTTTCCTGAACTGGGAACACACGGCAGAAGAGGCCTCCTAGCATTAAGAGCCTTGATACCTTTTGGGAGCGTACTGGCCTTAGCCTGCATTTTCCTTCGACCTTACATCTTGCTTATCCTCCGCCTTTGTTCTAAGATCTTTCCCGAACGGGGGACACATTGCCACTAATGAAACTTCACCTAAGGAGCGACGATACGTTTTGGAAGTCTAGCGGACGTGGTGTGCGCTTCCCTCCGAGGACACAAGGGGTCTTCAGTCCGTCCTCGTTCTAACTTCTTTCCTCCACTGGGAAGACACTGCCAGCATGGGTACTAGTATTCAGCGGGATTTTAGGTTTTGGAAGCAGAAGCGCATGGGCCAGCACTTAACTCAGGGTCTCCTACCTGCCTCGAGACCGCTCTTGTTCTAACACCTTTCCCTTTCTCTGGGAAAACACTGCCATTTAGGAGTGTTCCTCTTCAGTGCCTTTGTAGGCTCTGGAAGCATAAGGGCCTTCCCTCGAATTGAACTCCGAGTGTCCATCATGTTTCTAGTCTGCCCTTGTTCTAAGATCTTTCCTCTCCTGGGAACTCCCTGCCACTTATGGGAACTAACCTTAAGAGCGATGGTACGTTTGGGACGCAAAAGGGACTTGGGTGCCCTTCCCTGAGAGTATTCAACTTGCCTCTAGAGCGCCCAGGTGCTAACTTCCTTTCCACAGAGGGGAGCACACAGCCACATATGAATCTTCAGTAGAGATCGAGTTTCCGTTTTGGAAGCATAAGGGTCTTGGCCTGCACTTACCTCAGAGAATGCAACTTGCCTCGAGTGCACGCAGGTTCTAACTTCTTTCCACAACTGGGAACAAACGGCCACGTGTGAATCTTCCCCTTCAGACCGCGTTTACGTTTTGGAAGCATAAGCGTCTTTCTGGGCCCCTAGCTCAGAGTACCCAACAAGCTTCTCGTCCGCCCTTGTTCTAAGTTCTTCCCTGAACTGGGACCACACCGCCACTTGGGAGACTTAACCTGAAGTGCGATTACACGTTTTGGAGGCCTAAGGGACAGGACCTGCACTTATCTCAGAGTATCGAACGGGCTTCTGGTCTGCCCTTGTTCTACGTTCTTTCCTGAACTGGGAACACACCGCCACGTAGGAGACTTAACATCAAGTGTGATTTTACGTGTTGGAAGCATAAGGGACAGGGCGTGCCCCTAACTCAGAGTCTCCAACGGGCTTCTGGTCGGCCCTTGTTCTACGTTCTCTCCTGAACTGGGGGAAAAAAAAAAAACGGCCACATAGGCCTCTTCGCCTTCAGAGCGTTTATACGGTTTGGAAGCATTAGGGACTGGACGAGCACTTAAGTCAGAGTCTCGCCCAGGCTTCTAGTCGGCAATTGTTCTACGTTCTTTCCAAAACTGGGAACAGGGCGCAATAGGCCTGATCGCCTTAAGAGCGTTGATACCTTGTGGAAGCATAAGGGACTGCACGCTCACTTAACTCATAGCATCCAACTGGCTTCTAGTCTGCCCTTGTTCTAAGTTCTTTCCTGATCTGGCAACACACGGCCGCATAGGCCTCTTCGCCTTAAGAGCGTTTACAGGTTTCGGAAGCATAAGGGACTGGACGTGCACCTAATTCGGTGCATACGCTTGGTTTCCATCTGCCCTTGTTCCAAGTTCTCTCCTGAACTGGGAACACAGTGCGCACAGGCCTCTTCGCCTTCAGAGCGTTTATACATTTTAGAAGCCTACGGGTCTGGACGGGCACTTAACGCAGAGTTTCCAACGGGCTTCTAGTCTGCCCTTGTTCTAAGTTCTTTCCTGAACTGGGAACACACGGCCCCACAGGCCTGTTTGCCTTAAGAGCGTTTATAGGGTTTGGAGGCCTAAGGGACTGGACGTGCCCCTAACTCGGAGTATCCCACTGGCTTCTAGTCTACCCTTGTTCTAAGTTCTTTCCTGAACTGGGAGCACAACGCCACTTAGGAGACTTAACCTTAAGTGCGATTATACGTTTTGGAAGCCCAAGGGACAGGACGTGCACTTAACTCAGAGTATCCAAGGGGCTTCTAGCCTGCCCTTGTTCTTCTAAGTTCTTTCCTGAACTGGGAACACACGGCAGAAGAGGCCTCCTAGCATTAAGAGCCTTGATACCTTTTGGGAGCGTACTGGCCTTAGCCTGCATTTTCCTTCGACCTTACATCTTGCTTATCCTCCGCCTTTGTTCTAAGATCTTTCCCGAACGGGGGACACATTGCCACTAATGAAACTTCACCTAAGGAGCGACGATACGTTTTGGAAGTCTAGCGGACGTGGTGTGCGCTTCCCTCCGAGGACACAAGGGGTCTTCAGTCCGTCCTCGTTCTAACTTCTTTCCTCCACTGGGAAGACACTGCCAGCATGGGTACTAGTATTCAGCGGGATTTTAGGTTTTGGAAGCAGAAGCGCATGGGCCAGCACTTAACTCAGGGTCTCCTACCTGCCTCGAGACCGCTCTTGTTCTAACACCTTTCCCTTTCTCTGGGAAAACACTGCCATTTAGGAGTGTTCCTCTTCAGTGCCTTTGTAGGCTCTGGAAGCATAAGGGCCTTCCCTCGAATTGAACTCCGAGTGTCCATCATGTTTCTAGTCTGCCCTTGTTCTAAGATCTTTCCTCTCCTGGGAACTCCCTGCCACTTATGGGAACTAACCTTAAGAGCGATGGTACGTTTGGGACGCAAAAGGGACTTGGGTGCCCTTCCCTGAGAGTATTCAACTTGCCTCTAGTGCGCCCAGGTGCTAACTTCCTTTCCACAGAGGGGAGCACACAGCCACATATGAATCTTCAGTAGAGATCGAGTTTCCGTTTTGGAAGCATAAGGGTCTTGGCCTGCACTTACCTCAGAGAATGCAACTTGCCTCGAGTGCACGCAGGTTCTAACTTCTTTCCACAACTGGGAACAAACGGCCACGTGTGAATCTTCCCCTTCAGACCGCGTTTACGTTTTGGAAGCATAAGCGTCTTTCTGGGCCCCTAGCTCAGAGTACCCAACAAGCTTCTCGTCCGCCCTTGTTCTAAGTTCTTCCCTGAACTGGGACCACACCGCCACTTGGGAGACTTAACCTGAAGTGCGATTACACGTTTTGGAGGCCTAAGGGACAGGACCTGCACTTATCTCAGAGTATCGAACGGGCTTCTGGTCTGCCCTTGTTCTACGTTCTTTCCTGAACTGGGAACACACCGCCACGTAGGAGACTTAACATCAAGTGTGATTTTACGTGTTGGAAGCATAAGGGACAGGGCGTGCCCCTAACTCAGAGTCTCCAACGGGCTTCTGGTCGGCCCTTGTTCTACGTTCTCTCCTGAACTGGGGAAAAAAAAAAAAAAACGGCCACATAGGCCTCTTCGCCTTCAGAGCGTTTATACGGTTTGGAAGCATTAGGGACTGGACGAGCACTTAAGTCAGAGTCTCGCCCAGGCTTCTAGTCGGCAATTGTTCTACGTTCTTTCCAAAACTGGGAACAGGGCGCAATAGGCCTGATCGCCTTAAGAGCGTTGATACCTTGTGGAAGCATAAGGGACTGCACGCTCACTTAACTCATAGCATCCAACTGGCTTCTAGTCTGCCCTTGTTCTAAGTTCTTTCCTGATCTGGCAACACACGGCCGCATAGGCCTCTTCGCCTTAAGAGCGTTTACAGGTTTCGGAAGCATAAGGGACTGGACGTGCACCTAATTCGGTGCATACGCCTGGTTTCCATCTGCCCTTGTTCCAAGTTCTCTCCTGAACTGGGAACACAGTGCGCACAGGCCTCTTCGCCTTCAGAGCGTTTATACATTTTAGAAGCCTAAGGGTCTGGACGGGCACTTAACTCAGAGTTTCCAACGGGCTTCTAGTCTGCCCTTGTTCTAAGTTCTTTCCTGAACTGGGAACACACGGCCCCACAGGCCTGTTTGCCTTAAGAGCGTTTATAGGGTTTGGAGGCCTAAGGGACTGGACGTGCCCCTAACTCGGAGTATCCCACTGGCTTCTAGTCTACCCTTGTTCTAAGTTCTTTCCTGAACTGGGAGCACAACGCCACTTAGGAGACTTAACCTTAAGTGCGATTATACGTTTTGGAAGCCCAAGGGACAGGACGTGCACTTAACTCAGAGTATCCAAGGGGCTTCTAGCCTGCCCTTGTTCTTCTAAGTTCTTTCCTGAACTGGGAACACACGGCAGAAGAGGCCTCCTAGCATTAAGAGCCTTGATACCTTTTGGGAGCGTACTGGCCTTAGCCTGCATTTTCCTTCGACCTTACATCTTGCTTATCCTCCGCCTTTGTTCTAAGATCTTTCCCGAACGGGGGACACATTGCCACTAATGAAACTTCACCTAAGGAGCGACGATACGTTTTGGAAGTCTAGCGGACGTGGTGTGCGCTTCCCTCAGAGGACACAAGGGGTCTTCAGTCCGTCCTCGTTCTAACTTCTTTCCTCCACTGGGAAGACACTGCCAGCATGGGTACTAGTATTCAGCGGGATTTTAGGTTTTGGAAGCAGAAGCGCATGGGCCAGCACTTAACTCAGGGTCTCCTACCTGCCTCGAGACCGCTCTTGTTCTAACACCTTTCCCTTTCTCTGGGAAAACACTGCCATTTAGGAGTGTTCCTCTTCAGTGCCTTTGTAGGTTCTGGAAGCATAAGGGCCTTCCCTCGAATTGAACTCCGAGTGTCCATCATGTTTCTAGTCTGCCCTTGTTCTAAGATCTTTCCTCTCCTGGGAACTCCCTGCCACTTATGGGAACTAACCTTAAGAGCGATGGTACGTTTGGGACGCAAAAGGGACTTGGGTGCCCTTCCCTGAGAGTATTCAACTTGCCTCTAGAGCGCCCAGGTGCTAACTTCCTTTCCACAGAGGGGAGCACACAGCCACATATGAATCTTCAGTAGAGATCGAGTTTCCGTTTTGGAAGCATAAGGGTCTTGGCCTGCACTTACCTCAGAGAATGCAACTTGCCTCGAGTGCACGCAGGTTCTAACTTCTTTCCACAACTGGGAACAAACGGCCACGTGTGAATCTTCCCCTTCAGACCGCGTTTACGTTTTGGAAGCATAAGCGTCTTTCTGGGCCCCTAGCTCAGAGTACCCAACAAGCTTCTCGTCCGCCCTTGTTCTAAGTTCTTCCCTGAACTGGGACCACACCGCCACTTGGGAGACTTAACCTGAAGTGCGATTACACGTTTTGGAGGCCTAAGGGACAGGACCTGCACTTATCTCAGAGTATTGAACGGGCTTCTGGTCTGCCCTTGTTCTACGTTCTTTCCTGAACTGGGAACACACCGCCACGTAGGAGACTTAACATCAAGTGTGATTTTACGTGTTGGAAGCATAAGGGACAGGGCGTGCCCCTAACTCAGAGTCTCCAACGGGCTTCTGGTCGGCCCTTGTTCTACGTTCTCTCCTGAACTGGGGGAAAAAAAAAAACGGCCACATAGGCCTCTTCGCCTTCAGAGCGTTTATACGGTTTGGAAGCATTAGGGACTGGACGAGCACTTAAGTCAGAGTCTCGCCCAGGCTTCTAGTCGGCAATTGTTCTACGTTCTTTCCAAAACTGGGAACAGGGCGCAATAGGCCTGATCGCCTTAAGAGCGTTGATACCTTGTGGAAGCATAAGGGACTGCACGCTCACTTAACTCATAGCATCCAACTGGCTTCTAGTCTGCCCTTGTTCTAAGTTCTTTCCTGATCTGGCAACACACGGCCGCATAGGCCTCTTCGCCTTAAGAGCGTTTACAGGTTTCGGAAGCATAAGGGACTGGACGTGCACCTAATTCGGTGCATACGCCTGGTTTCCATCTGCCCTTGTTCCAAGTTCTCTCCTGAACTGGGAACACAGTGCGCACAGGCCTCTTCGCCTTCAGAGCGTTTATACATTTTAGAAGCCTAAGGGTCTGGACGGGCACTTAACTCAGAGTTTCCAACGGGCTTCTAGTCTGCCCTTGTTCTAAGTTCTTTCCTGAACTGGGAACACACGGCCCCACAGGCCTGTTTGCCTTAAGAGCGTTTATAGGGTTTGGAGGCCTAAGGGACTGGACGTGCCCCTAACTCGGAGTATCCCACTGGCTTCTAGTCTACCCTTGTTCTAAGTTCTTTCCTGAACTGGGAGCACAACGCCACTTAGGAGACTTAACCTTAAGTGCGATTATACGTTTTGGAAGCCCAAGGGACAGGACGTGCACTTAACTCAGAGTATCCAAGGGGCTTCTAACCTGCCCTTGTTCGTCTAAGTTCTTTCCTGAACTGGGAACACACGGCAGAAGAGGCCTCCTAGCATTAAGAGCCTTGATACCTTTTGGGAGCGTACTGGCCTTAGCCTGCATTTTCCTTCGACCTTATATCTTGCTTATCCTCCGCCTTTGTTCTAAGATCTTTCCCGAACGGGGAACACATTGCCACTAATGAAACTTCACCTAAGGAGCGACGATACGTTTTGGAAGTCTAGCGGACGTGGTGTGCGCTTCCCTCAGAGGACACAAGGGGTCTTCAGTCCGTCCTCGTTCTAACTTCTTTCCTCCACTGGGAAGACACTGCCAGCATGGGTACTAGTATTCAGCGGGATTTTAGGTTTTGGAAGCAGAAGCGCATGGGCCAGCACTTAACTCAGGGTCTCCTACCTGCCTCGAGACCGCTCTTGTTCTAACACCTTTCCCTTTCTCTGGGAAAACACTGCCATTTAGGAGTGTTCCTCTTCAGTGCCTTTGTAGGTTCTGGAAGCATAAGGGCCTTCCCTCGAATTGAACTCCGAGTGTCCATCATGTTTCTAGTCTGCCCTTGTTCTAAGATCTTTCCTCTCCTGGGAACTCCCTGCCACTTATGGGAACTAACCTTAAGAGCGATGGTACGTTTGGGACGCAAAAGGGACTTGGGTGCCCTTCCCTGAGAGTATTCAACTTGCCTCTAGAGCGCCCAGGTGCTAACTTCCTTTCCACAGAGGGGAGCACACAGCCACATATGAATCTTCAGTAGAGATCGAGTTTCCGTTTTGGAAGCATAAGGGTCACTTGGCCTGCACTTACCTCAGAGAATGCAACTTGCCTCGAGTGCACGCAGGTTCTAACTTCTTTCCACAACTGGGAACAAACGGCCACGTGTGAATCTTCCCCTTCAGACCGCGTTTACGTTTTGGAAGCATAAGCGTCTTTCTGGGCCCCTAGCTCAGAGTACCCAACAAGCTTCTCGTCCGCCCTTGTTCTAAGTTCTTCCCTGAACTGGGACCACACCGCCACTTGGGAGACTTAACCTGAAGTGCGATTACACGTTTTGGAGGCCTAAGGGACAGGACCTGCACTTATCTCAGAGTATCGAACGGGCTTCTGGTCTGCCCTTGTTCTACGTTCTTTCCTGAACTGGGAACACACCGCCACGTAGGAGACTTAACATCAAGTGTGATTTTACGTGTTGGAAGCATAAGGGACAGGGCGTGCCCCTAACTCAGAGTCTCCAACGGGCTTCTGGTCGGCCCTTGTTCTACGTTCTCTCCTGAACTGGGGGAAAAAAAAAAACGGCCACATAGGCCTCTTCGCCTTCAGAGCGTTTATACGGTTTGGAAGCATTAGGGACTGGACGAGCACTTAAGTCAGAGTCTCGCACAGGCTTCTAGTCGGCAATTGTTCTACGTTCTTTCCAAAACTGGGAACAGGGCGCAATAGGCCTGATCGCCTTAAGAGCGTTGATACCTTGTGGAAGCATAAGGGACTGCACGCTCACTTAACTCATAGCATCCAACTGGCTTCTAGTCTGCCCTTGTTCTAAGTTCTTTCCTGATCTGGCAACACACGGCCGCATAGGCCTCTTCGCCTTAAGAGCGTTTACAGGTTTCGGAAGCATAAGGGACTGGACGTGCACCTAATTCGGTGCATACGCCTGGTTTCCATCTGCCCTTGTTCCAAGTTCTCTCCTGAACTGGGAACACAGTGCGCACAGGCCTCTTCGCCTTCAGAGCGTTTATACATTTTAGAAGCCTAAGGGTCTGGACGGGCACTTAACTCAGAGTTTCCAACGGGCTTCTAGTCTGCCCTTGTTCTAAGTTCTTTCCTGAACTGGGAACACACGGCCCCACAGGCCTGTTTGCCTTAAGAGCGTTTATAGGGTTTGGAGGCCTAAGGGACTGGACGTGCCCCTAACTCGGAGTATCCCACTGGCTTCTAGTCTACCCTTGTTCTAAGTTCTTTCCTGAACTGGGAGCACAACGCCACTTAGGAGACTTAACCTTAAGTGCGATTATACGTTTTGGAAGCCCAAGGGACAGGACGTGCACTTAACTCAGAGTATCCAAGGGGCTTCTAGCCTGCCCTTGTTCGTCTAAGTTCTTTCCTGAACTGGGAACACACGGCAGAAGAGGCCTCCTAGCATTAAGAGCCTTGATACCTTTTGGGAGCGTACTGGCCTTAGCCTGCATTTTCCTTCGACCTTACATCTTGCTTATCCTCCGCCTTTGTTCTAAGATCTTTCCCGAACGGGGAACACATTGCCACTAATGAAACTTCACCTAAGGAGCGACGATACGTTTTGGAAGTCTAGCGGACGTGGTGTGCGCTTCCCTCAGAGGACACAAGGGGTCTTCAGTCCGTCCTCGTTCTAACTTCTTTCCTCCACTGGGAAGACACTGCCAGCATGGGTACTAGTATTCAGCGGGATTTTAGGTTTTGGAAGCAGAAGCGCATGGGCCAGCACTTAACTCAGGGTCTCCTACCTGCCTCGAGACCGCTCTTGTTCTAACACCTTTCCCTTTCTCTGGGAAAACACTGCCATTTAGGAGTGTTCCTCTTCAGTGCCTTTGTAGGTTCTGGAAGCATAAGGGCCTTCCCTCGAATTGAACTCCGAGTGTCCATCATGTTTCTAGTCTGCCCTTGTTCTAAGATCTTTCCTCTCCTGGGAACTCCCTGCCACTTATGGGAACTAACCTTAAGAGCGATGGTACGTTTGGGACGCAAAAGGGACTTGGGTGCCCTTCCCTGAGAGTATTCAACTTGCCTCTAGAGCGCCCAGGTGCTAACTTCCTTTCCACAGAGGGGAGCACACAGCCACATATGAATCTTCAGTAGAGATCGAGTTTCCGTTTTGGAAGCATAAGGGTCTTGGCCTGCACTTACCTCAGAGAATGCAACTTGCCTCGAGTGCACGCAGGTTCTAACTTCTTTCCACAACTGGGAACAAACGGCCACGTGTGAATCTTCCCCTTCAGACCGCGTTTACGTTTTGGAAGCATAAGCGTCTTTCTGGGCCCCTAGCTCAGAGTACCCAACAAGCTTCTCGTCCGCCCTTGTTCTAAGTTCTTCCCTGAACTGGGACCACACCGCCACTTGGGAGACTTAACCTGAAGTGCGATTACACGTTTTGGAGGCCTAAGGGACAGGACCTGCACTTATCTCAGAGTATCGAACGGGCTTCTGGTCTGCCCTTGTTCTACGTTCTTTCCTGAACTGGGAACACACCGCCACGTAGGAGACTTAACATCAAGTGTGATTTTACGTGTTGGAAGCATAAGGGACAGGGCGTGCCCCTAACTCAGAGTCTCCAACGGGCTTCTGGTCGGCCCTTGTTCTACGTTCTCTCCTGAACTGGGGGAAAAAAAAAAACGGCCACATAGGCCTCTTCGCCTTCAGAGCGTTTATACGGTTTGGAAGCATTAGGGACTGGACGAGCACTTAAGTCAGAGTCTCGCCCAGGCTTCTAGTCGGCAATTGTTCTACGTTCTTTCCAAAACTGGGAACAGGGCGCAATAGGCCTGATCGCCTTAAGAGCGTTGATACCTTGTGGAAGCATAAGGGACTGCACGCTCACTTAACTCATAGCATCCAACTGGCTTCTAGTCTGCCCTTGTTCTAAGTTCTTTCCTGATCTGGCAACACACGGCCGCATAGGCCTCTTCGCCTTAAGAGCGTTTACAGGTTTCGGAAGCATAAGGGACTGGACGTGCACCTAATTCGGTGCATACGCCTGGTTTCCATCTGCCCTTGTTCCAAGTTCTCTCCTGAACTGGGAACACAGTGCGCACAGGCCTCTTCGCCTTCAGAGCGTTTATACATTTTAGAAGCCTAAGGGTCTGGACGGGCACTTAACTCAGAGTTTCCAACGGGCTTCTAGTCTGCCCTTGTTCTAAGTTCTTTCCTGAACTGGGAACACACGGCCCCACAGGCCTGTTTGCCTTAAGAGCGTTTATAGGGTTTGGAGGCCTAAGGGACTGGACGTGCCCCTAACTCGGAGTATCCCACTGGCTTCTAGTCTACCCTTGTTCTAAGTTCTTTCCTGAACTGGGAGCACAACGCCACTTAGGAGACTTAACCTTAAGTGCGATTATACGTTTTGGAAGCCCAAGGGACAGGACGTGCACTTAACTCAGAGTATCCAAGGGGCTTCTAGCCTGCCCTTGTTCGTCTAAGTTCTTTCCTGAACTGGGAACACACGGCAGAAGAGGCCTCCTAGCATTAAGAGCCTTGATACCTTTTGGGAGCGTACTGGCCTTAGCCTGCATTTTCCTTCGACCTTACATCTTGCTTATCCTCCGCCTTTGTTCTAAGATCTTTCCCGAACGGGGAACACATTGCCACTAATGAAACTTCACCTAAGGAGCGACGATACGTTTTGGAAGTCTAGCGGACGTGGTGTGCGCTTCCCTCAGAGGACACAAGGGGTCTTCAGTCCGTCCTCGTTCTAACTTCTTTCCTCCACTGGGAAGACACTGCCAGCATGGGTACTAGTATTCAGCGGGATTTTAGGTTTTGGAAGCAGAAGCGCATGGGCCAGCACTTAACTCAGGGTCTCCTACCTGCCTCGAGACCGCTCTTGTTCTAACACCTTTCCCTTTCTCTGGGAAAACACTGCCATTTAGGAGTGTTCCTCTTCAGTGCCTTTGTAGGTTCTGGAAGCATAAGGGCCTTCCCTCGAATTGAACTCCGAGTGTCCATCATGTTTCTAGTCTGCCCTTGTTCTAAGATCTTTCCTCTCCTGGGAACTCCCTGCCACTTATGGGAACTAACCTTAAGAGCGATGGTACGTTTGGGACGCAAAAGGGACTTGGGTGCCCTTCCCTGAGAGTATTCAACTTGCCTCTAGAGCGCCCAGGTGCTAACTTCCTTTCCACAGAGGGGAGCACACAGCCACATATGAATCTTCAGTAGAGATCGAGTTTCCGTTTTGGAAGCATAAGGGTCTTGGCCTGCACTTACCTCAGAGAATGCAACTTGCCTCGAGTGCACGCAGGTTCTAACTTCTTTCCACAACTGGGAACAAACGGCCACGTGTGAATCTTCCCCTTCAGACCGCGTTTACGTTTTGGAAGCATAAGCGTCTTTCTGGGCCCCTAGCTCAGAGTACCCAACAAGCTTCTCGTCCGCCCTTGTTCTAAGTTCTTCCCTGAACTGGGACCACACCGCCACTTGGGAGACTTAACCTGAAGTGCGATTACACGTTTTGGAGGCCTAAGGGACAGGACCTGCACTTATCTCAGAGTATCGAACGGGCTTCTGGTCTGCCCTTGTTCTACGTTCTTTCCTGAACTGGGAACACACCGCCACGTAGGAGACTTAACATCAAGTGTGATTTTACGTGTTGGAAGCATAAGGGACAGGGCGTGCCCCTAACTCAGAGTCTCCAACGGGCTTCTGGTCGGCCCTTGTTCTACGTTCTCTCCTGAACTGGGGGAAAAAAAAAAAACGGCCACATAGGCCTCTTCGCCTTCAGAGCGTTTATACGGTTTGGAAGCATTAGGGACTGGACGAGCACTTAAGTCAGAGTCTCGCCCAGGCTTCTAGTCGGCAATTGTTCTACGTTCTTTCCAAAACTGGGAACAGGGCGCAATAGGCCTGATCGCCTTAAGAGCGTTGATACCTTGTGGAAGCATAAGGGACTGCACGCTCACTTAACTCATAGCATCCAACTGGCTTCTAGTCTGCCCTTGTTCTAAGTTCTTTCCTGATCTGGCAACACACGGCCGCATAGGCCTCTTCGCCTTAAGAGCGTTTACAGGTTTCGGAAGCATAAGGGACTGGACGTGCACCTAATTCGGTGCATACGCCTGGTTTCCATCTGCCCTTGTTCCAAGTTCTCTCCTGAACTGGGAACACAGTGCGCACAGGCCTCTTCGCCTTCAGAGCGTTTATACATTTTAGAAGCCTAAGGGTCTGGACGGGCACTTAACTCAGAGTTTCCAACGGGCTTCTAGTCTGCCCTTGTTCTAAGTTCTTTCCTGAACTGGGAACACACGGCCCCACAGGCCTGTTTGCCTTAAGAGCGTTTATAGGGTTTGGAGGCCTAAGGGACTGGACGTGCCCCTAACTCGGAGTATCCCACTGGCTTCTAGTCTACCCTTGTTCTAAGTTCTTTCCTGAACTGGGAGCACAACGCCACTTAGGAGACTTAACCTTAAGTGCGATTATACGTTTTGGAAGCCCAAGGGACAGGACGTGCACTTAACTCAGAGTATCCAAGGGGCTTCTAGCCTGCCCTTGTTCTTCTAAGTTCTTTCCTGAACTGGGAACACACGGCAGAAGAGGCCTCCTAGCATTAAGAGCCTTGATACCTTTTGGGAGCGTACTGGCCTTAGCCTGCATTTTCCTTCGACCTTACATCTTGCTTATCCTCCGCCTTTGTTCTAAGATCTTTCCCGAACGGGGAACACATTGCCACTAATGAAACTTCACCTAAGGAGCGACGATACGTTTTGGAAGTCTAGCGGACGTGGTGTGCGCTTCCCTCCGAGGACACAAGGGGTCTTCAGTCCGTCCTCGTTCTAACTTCTTTCCTCCACTGGGAAGACACTGCCAGCATGGGTACTAGTATTCAGCGGGATTTTAGGTTTTGGAAGCAGAAGCGCATGGGCCAGCACTTAACTCAGGGTCTCCTACCTGCCTCGAGACCGCTCTTGTTCTAACACCTTTCCCTTTCTCTGGGAAAACACTGCCATTTAGGAGTGTTCCTCTTCAGTGCCTTTGTAGGTTCTGGAAGCATAAGGGCCTTCCCTCGAATTGAACTCCGAGTGTCCATCATCTTTCTAGTCTGCCCTTGTTCTAAGATCTTTCCTCTCCTGGGAACTCCCTGCCACTTATGGGAACTAACCTTAAGAGCGATGGTACGTTTGGGACGCAAAAGGGACTTGGGTGCCCTTCCCTGAGAGTATTCAACTTGCCTCTAGAGCGCCCAGGTGCTAACTTCCTTTCCACAGAGGGGAGCACACAGCCACATATGAATCTTCAGTAGAGATCGAGTTTCCGTTTTGGAAGCATAAGGGTCTTGGCCTGCACTTACCTCAGAGAATGCAACTTGCCTCGAGTGCACGCAGGTTCTAACTTCTTTCCACAACTGGGAACAAACGGCCACGTGTGAATCTTCCCCTTCAGACCGCGTTTACGTTTTGGAAGCATAAGCGTCTTTCTGGGCCCCTAGCTCAGAGTACCCAACAAGCTTCTCGTCCGCCCTTGTTCTAAGTTCTTCCCTGAACTGGGACCACACCGCCACTTGGGAGACTTAACCTGAAGTGCGATTACACGTTTTGGAGGCCTAAGGGACAGGACCTGCACTTATCTCAGAGTATCGAACGGGCTTCTGGTCTGCCCTTGTTCTACGTTCTTTCCTGAACTGGGAACACACCGCCACTTAGGAGACTTAACATCAAGTGTGATTTTACGTGTTGGAAGCATAAGGGACAGGGCGTGCCCCTAACTCAGAGTCTCCAACGGGCTTCTGGTCGGCCCTTGTTCTACGTTCTCTCCTGAACTGGGGGAAAAAAAAAAAACGGCCACATAGGCCTCTTCGCCTTCAGAGCGTTTATACGGTTTGGAAGCATTAGGGACTGGACGAGCACTTAAGTCAGAGTCTCGCCCAGGCTTCTAGTCGGCAATTGTTCTACGTTCTTTCCAAAACTGGGAACAGGGCGCAATAGGCCTGATCGCCTTAAGAACGTTGATACCTTGTGGAAGCATAAGGGACTGCACGCTCACTTAACTCATAGCATCCAACTGGCTTCTAGTCTGCCCTTGTTCTAAGTTCTTTCCTGATCTGGCAACACACGGCCGCATAGGCCTCTTCGCCTTAAGAGCGTTTACAGGTTTCGGAAGCATAAGGGACTGGACGTGCACCTAATTCGGTGCATACGCCTGGTTTCCATCTGCCCTTGTTCCAAGTTCTCTCCTGAACTGGGAACACAGTGCACACAGGCCTCTTCGCCTTCAGAGCGTTTATACATTTTAGAAGCCTAAGGGTCTGGACGGGCACTTAACTCAGAGTTTCCAACGGGCTTCTAGTCTGCCCTTGTTCTAAGTTCTTTCCTGAACTGGGAACACACGGCCCCACAGGCCTGTTTGCCTTAAGAGCGTTTATAGGGTTTGGAGGCCTAAGGGACTGGACGTGCCCCTAACTCGGAGTATCCCACTGGCTTCTAGTCTACCCTTGTTCTAAGTTCTTTCCTGAACTGGGAGCACAACGCCACTTAGGAGACTTAACCTTAAGTGCGATTATACGTTTTGGAAGCCCAAGGGACAGGACGTGCACTTAACTCAGAGTATCCAAGGGGCTTCTAGCCTGCCCTTGTTCTTCTAAGTTCTTTCCTGAACTGGGAACACACGGCAGAAGAGGCCTCCTAGCATTAAGAGCCTTGATACCTTTTGGGAGCGTACTGGCCTTAGCCTGCATTTTCCTTCGACCTTACATCTTGCTTATCCTCCGCCTTTGTTCTAAGATCTTTCCCGAACGGGGGACACATTGCCACTAATGAAACTTCACCTAAGGAGCGACGATACGTTTTGGAAGTCTAGCGGACGTGGTGTGCGCTTCCCTCCGAGGACACAAGGGGTCTTCAGTCCGTCCTCGTTCTAACTTCTTTCCTCCACTGGGAAGACACTGCCAGCATGGGTACTAGTATTCAGCGGGATTTTAGGTTTTGGAAGCAGAAGCGCATGGGCCATCACTTAACTCAGGGTCTCCTACCTGCCTCGAGACCGCTCTTGTTCTAACACCTTTCCCTTTCTCTGGGAAAACACTGCCATTTAGGAGTGTTCCTCTTCAGTGCCTTTGTAGGCTCTGGAAGCATAAGGGCCTTCCCTCGAATTGAACTCCGAGTGTCCATCATGTTTCTAGTCTGCCCTTGTTCTAAGATCTTTCCTCTCCTGGGAACTCCCTGCCACTTATGGGAACTAACCTTAAGAGCGATGGTACGTTTGGGACGCAAAAGGGACTTGGGTGCCCTTCCCTGAGAGTATTCAACTTGCCTCTAGAGCGCCCAGGTGCTAACTTCCTTTCCACAGAGGGGAGCACACAGCCACATATGAATCTTCAGTAGAGATCGAGTTTCCGTTTTGGAAGCATAAGGGTCTTGGCCTGCACTTACCTCAGAGAATGCAACTTGCCTCGAGTGCACGCAGGTTCTAACTTCTTTCCACAACTGGGAACAAACGGCCACGTGTGAATCTTCCCCTTCAGACCGCGTTTACGTTTTGGAAGCATAAGCGTCTTTCTGGGCCCCTAGCTCAGAGTACCCAACAAGCTTCTCGTCCGCCCTTGTTCTAAGTTCTTCCCTGAACTGGGACCACACCGCCACTTGGGAGACTTAACCTGAAGTGCGATTACACGTTTTGGAGGCCTAAGGGACAGGACCTGCACTTATCTCAGAGTATCGAACGGGCTTCTGGTCTGCCCTTGTTCTACGTTCTTTCCTGAACTGGGAACACACCGCCACTTAGGAGACTTAACATCAAGTGTGATTTTACGTGTTGGAAGCATAAGGGACAGGGCGTGCCCCTAACTCAGAGTCTCCAACGGGCTTCTGGTCGGCCCTTGTTCTACGTTCTCTCCTGAACTGGGGGAAAAAAAAAACGGCCACATAGGCCTCTTCGCCTTCAGAGCGTTTATACGGTTTGGAAGCATTAGGGACTGGACGAGCACTTAAGTCAGAGTCTCGCCCAGGCTTCTAGTCGGCAATTGTTCTACGTTCTTTCCAAAACTGGGAACAGGGCGCAATAGGCCTGATCGCCTTAAGAGCGTTGATACCTTGTGGAAGCATAAGGGACTGCACGCTCACTTAACTCATAGCATCCAACTGGCTTCTAGTCTGCCCCTGTTCTAAGTTCTTTCCTGATCTGGCAACACACGGCCGCATAGGCCTCTTCGCCTTAAGAGCGTTTACAGGTTTCGGAAGCATAAGGGACTGGGCGTGCACCTAATTCGGTGCATACGCCTGGTTTCAATCTGCCCTTGTTCCAAGTTCTCTCCTGAACTGGGAACACAGTGCGCACAGGCCTCTTCGCCTTCAGAGCTTTTATACATTTTAGAAGCCTAAGGGTCTGGACGGGCACTTAGCTCAGAGTTTCCAACGGGCTTCTAGTCTGCCCTTGTTCTAAGTTCTTTCCTGAACTGGGAACACACGGCCCCACCGGCCTGTTTGCCTTAAGAGCGTTTATAGGTTTTGGAGGCCTAAGGGACTGGACGTGCCCCTAACTCGGAGTATCCCACTGGCTTCTAGTCTACCCTTGTTCTAAGTTCTTTCCTGAACTGGGAGCACAACGCCACTTAGGAGACTTAACCTTAGGTGCGATTATACGTTTTGGAAGCCCAAGGGACAGGACGTGCACTTAACTCAGAGTATCCAAGGGGCTTCTAGCCTGCCCTTGTTCTTCTAAGTTCTTTCCTGAACTGGGAACACACGGCAGAAGAGGCCTCCTAGCATTAAGAGCCTTGATACCTTTTGGGAGCGTACTGGCCTTAGCCTGCATTTTCCTTCGACCTTACATCTTGCTTATCCTCCGCCTTTGTTCTAAGATCTTTCCCGAACGGGGAACACTTTGCCACTAATGAAACTTCACCTAAGGAGCGACGATACGTTTTGGAAGTCTAGCGGACGTGGTGTGCGCTTCCCTCCGAGGACACAAGGGGTCTTCAGTCCGTCCTCGTTCTAACTTCTTTCCTCCACTGGGAAGACACTGCCAGCATGGGTACTAGTATTCAGCGGGATTTTAGGTTTTGGAAGCAGAAGCGCATGGGCCAGCACTTAACTCAGGGTCTCCTACCTGCCTCGAGACCGCTCTTGTTCTAACACCTTTCCCTTTCTCTGGGAAAACACTGCCATTTAGGAGTGTTCCTCTTCAGTGCCTTTGTAGGCTCTGGAAGCATAAGGGCCTTCCCTCGAATTGAACTCCGAGTGTCCATCATGTTTCTAGTCTGCCCTTGTTCTAAGATCTTTCCTCTCCTGGGAACTCCCTGCCACTTATGGGAACTAACCTTAAGAGCGATGGTACGTTTGGGACGCAAAAGGGACTTGGGTGCCCTTCCCTGAGAGTATTCAACTTGCCTCTAGAGCGCCCAGGTGCTAACTTCCTTTCCACAGAGGGGAGCACACAGCCACATATGAATCTTCAGTAGAGATCGAGTTTCCGTTTTGGAAGCATAAGGGTCTTGGCCTGCACTTACCTCAGAGAATGCAACTTGCCTCGAGTGCACGCAGGTTCTAACTTCTTTCCACAACTGGGAACAAACGGCCACGTGTGAATCTTCCCCTTCAGACCGCGTTTACGTTTTGGAAGCATAAGCGTCTTTCTGGGCCCCTAGCTCAGAGTACCCAACAAGCTTCTCGTCCGCCCTTGTTCTAAGTTCTTCCCTGAACTGGGACCACACCGCCACTTGGGAGACTTAACCTGAAGTGCGATTACACGTTTTGGAGGCCTAAGGGACAGGACCTGCACTTATCTCAGAGTATCGAACGGGCTTCTGGTCTGCCCTTGTTCTACGTTCTTTCCTGAACTGGGAACACACCGCCACTTAGGAGACTTAACATCAAGTGTGATTTTACGTGTTGGAAGCATAAGGGACAGGGCGTGCCCCTAACTCAGAGTCTCCAACGGGCTTCTGGTCGGCCCTTGTTCTACGTTCTCTCCTGAACTGGGGGAAAAAAAAAACGGCCACATAGGCCTCTTCGCCTTCAGAGCGTTTATACGGTTTGGAAGCATTAGGGACTGGACGAGCACTTAAGTCAGAGTCTCGCCCAGGCTTCTAGTCGGCAATTGTTCTACGTTCTTTCCAAAACTGGGAACAGGGCGCAATAGGCCTGATCGCCTTAAGAGCGTTGATACCTTGTGGAAGCATAAGGGACTGCACGCTCACTTAACTCATAGCATCCAACTGGCTTCTAGTCTGCCCTTGTTCTAAGTTCTTTCCTGATCTGGCAACACACGGCCGCATAGGCCTCTTCGCCTTAAGAGCGTTTACAGGTTTCGGAAGCATAAGGGACTGGGCGTGCACCTAATTCGGTGCATACGCCTGGTTTCAATCTGCCCTTGTTCCAAGTTCTCTCCTGAACTGGGAACACAGTGCGCACAGGCCTCTTCGCCTTCAGAGCTTTTATACATTTTAGAAGCCTAAGGGTCTGGACGGGCACTTAGCTCAGAGTTTCCAACGGGCTTCTAGTCTGCCCTTGTTCTAAGTTCTTTCCTGAACTGGGAACACACGGCCCCACCGGCCTGTTTGCCTTAAGAGCGTTTATAGGTTTTGGAGGCCTAAGGGACTGGACGTGCCCCTAACTCGGAGTATCCCACTGGCTTCAAGTCTACCCTTGTTCTAAGTTCTTTCCTGAACTGGGAGCACAACGCCACTTAGGAGACTTAACCTTAGGTGCGATTATACGTTTTGGAAGCCCAAGGGACAGGACGTGCACTTAACTCAGAGTATCCAAGGGGCTTCTAGCCTGCCCTTGTTCTTCTAAGTTCTTTCCTGAACTGGGAACACACGGCAGAAGAGGCCTCCTAGCATTAAGAGCCTTGATACCTTTTGGGAGCGTACTGGCCTTAGCCTGCATTTTCCTTCGACCTTACATCTTGCTTATCCTCCGCCTGTGTTCTAAGATCTTTCCCGAACGGGGAACACATTGCCACTAATGAAACTTCACCTAAGGAGCGACGATACGTTTTGGAAGTCTAGCGGACGTGGTGTGCGCTTCCCTCCGAGGACACAAGGGGTCTTCAGTCCGTCCTCGTTCTAACTTCTTTCCTCCACTGGGAAGACACTGCCAGCATGGGTACTAGTATTCAGCGGGATTTTAGGTTTTGGAAGCAGAAGCGCATGGGCCAGCACTTAACTCAGGGTCTCCTACCTGCCTCGAGACCGCTCTTGTTCTAACACCTTTCCCTTTCTCTGGGAAAACACTGCCATTTAGGAGTGTTCCTCTTCAGTGCCTTTGTAGGTTCTGGAAGCATAAGGGCCTTCCCTCGAATTGAACTCCGAGTGTCCATCATGTTTCTAGTCTGCCCTTGTTCTAAGATCTTTCCTCTCCTGGGAACTCCCTGCCACTTATGGGAACTAACCTTAAGAGCGATGGTACGTTTGGGACGCAAAAGGGACTTGGGTGCCCTTCCCTGAGAGTATTCAACTTGCCTCTAGAGCGCCCAGGTGCTAACTTCCTTTCCACAGAGGGGAGTACACAGCCACATATGAATCTTCAGTAGAGATCGCGTTTCCGTTTTGGAAGCATAAGGGTCTTGGCCTGCACTTACCTCAGAGAATGCAACTTGCCTCGAGTGCACGCAGGTTCTAACTTCTTTCCACAACTGGGAACAAACGGCCACGTGTGAATCTTCCCCTTCAGACCGCGTTTACGTTTTGGAAGCATAAGCGTCTTTCTGGGCCCCTAGCTCAGAGTACCCAACAAGCTTCTCGTCCGCCCTTGTTCTAAGTTCTTCCCTGAACTGGGACCACACCGCCACTTGGGAGACTTAACCTGAAGTGCGATTACACGTTTTGGAGGCCTAAGGGACAGGACCTGCACTTATCTCAGAGTATCGAACGGGCTTCTGGTCTGCCCTTGTTCTACGTTCTTTCCTGAACTGGGAACACACCGCCACGTAGGAGACCTAACATCAAGTGTGATTTTACGTGTTGGAAGCATAAGGGACAGGGCGTGCCCCTAACTCAGAGTCTCCAACGGGCTTCTGGTCGGCCCTTGTTCTACGTTCTCTCCTGAACTGGGGGAAAAAAAAAAACGGCCACATAGGCCTCTTCGCCTTCAGAGCGTTTATACGGTTTGGAAGCATTAGGGACTGGACGAGCACTTAAGTCAGAGTCTCGCCCAGGCTTCTAGTCGGCAATTGTTCTACGTTCTTTCCAAAACTGGGAACAGGGCGCAAGAGGCCTGATCGCCTTAAGAGCGTTGATACCTTGTGGAAGCATAAGGGACTGCACGCTCACTTAACTCATAGCATCCAACTGGCTTCTAGTCTGCCCTTGTTCTAAGTTCTTTCCTGACCTGGCAACACACGGCCGCATAGGCCTCTTCGCCTTAAGAGCGTTTACAGGTTTCGGAAGCATAAGGGACTGGACGTGCACCTAATTCGGTGCATACGCCTGGTTTCCATCTGCCCTTGTTCCAAGTTCTCTCCTGAACTGGGAACACAGTGCGCACAGGCCTCTTCGCCTTCAGAGCGTTTATACATTTTAGAAGCCTAAGGGTCTGGACGGGCACTTAACTCAGAGTTTCCAACGGGCTTCTAGTCTGCCCTTGTTCTAAGTTCTTTCCTGAACTGGGAACACACGGCCCCACAGGCCTGTTTGCCTTAAGAGCGTTTATAGGGTTTGGAGGCCTAAGGGACTGGACGTGCCCCTAACTCGGAGTATCCCACTGGCTTCTAGTCTACCCTTGTTCTAAGTTCTTTCCTGAACTGGGAGCACAACGCCACTTAGGAGACTTAACCTTAAGTGCGATTATACGTTTTGGAAGCCCAAGGGACAGGACGTGCACTTAACTCAGAGTATCCAAGGGGCTTCTAGCCTGCCCTTGTTCGTCTAAGTTCTTTCCTGAACTGGGAACACACGGCAGAAGAGGCCTCCTAGCATTAAGAGCCTTGATACCTTTTGGGAGCGTACTGGCCTTAGCCTGCATTTTCCTTCGACCTTACATCTTGCTTATCCTCCGCCTTTGTTCTAAGATCTTTCCCGAACGGGGAACACATTGCCACTAATGAAACTTCACCTAAGGAGCGACGATACGTTTTGGAAGTCTAGCGGACGTGGTGTGCGCTTCCCTCAGAGGACACAAGGGGTCTTCAGTCCGTCCTCGTTCTAACTTCTTTCCTCCACTGGGAAGACACTGCCAGCATGGGTACTAGTATTCAGCGGGATTTTAGGTTTTGGAAGCAGAAGCGCATGGGCCAGCACTTAACTCAGGGTCTCCTACCTGCCTCGAGACCGCTCTTGTTCTAACACCTTTCCCTTTCTCTGGGAAAACACTGCCATTTAGGAGTGTTCCTCTTCAGTGCCTTTGTAGGTTCTGGAAGCATAAGGGCCTTCCCTCGAATTGAACTCCGAGTGTCCATCATGTTTCTAGTCTGCCCTTGTTCTAAGATCTTTCCTCTCCTGGGAACTCCCTGCCACTTATGGGAACTAACCTTAAGAGCGATGGTACGTTTGGGACGCAAAAGGGACTTGGGTGCCCTTCCCTGAGAGTATTCAACTTGCCTCTAGAGCGCCCAGGTGCTAACTTCCTTTCCACAGAGGGGAGCACACAGCCACATATGAATCTTCAGTAGAGATCGAGTTTCCGTTTTGGAAGCATAAGGGTCTTGGCCTGCACTTACCTCAGAGAATGCAACTTGCCTCGAGTGCACGCAGGTTCTAACTTCTTTCCACAACTGGGAACAAACGGCCACGTGTGAATCTTCCCCTTCAGACCGCGTTTACGTTTTGGAAGCATAAGCGTCTTTCTGGGCCCCTAGCTCAGAGTACCCAACAAGCTTCTCGTCCGCCCTTGTTCTAAGTTCTTCCCTGAACTGGGACCACACCGCCACTTGGGAGACTTAACCTGAAGTGCGATTACACGTTTTGGAGGCCTAAGGGACAGGACCTGCACTTATCTCAGAGTATCGAACGGGCTTCTGGTCTGCCCTTGTTCTACGTTCTTTCTGAACTGGGAACACACCGCCACTTAGGAGACTTAACATCAAGTGTGATTTTACGTGTTGGAAGCATAAGGGACAGGGCGTGCCCCTAACTCAGAGTCTCCAACGGGCTTCTGGTCGGCCCTTGTTCTACGTTCTCTCCTGAACTGGGGGAAAAAAAAAAACGGCCACATAGGCCTCTTCGCCTTCAGAGCGTTTATACGGTTTGGAAGCATTAGGGACTGGACGAGCACTTAAGTCAGAGTCTCGCCCAGGCTTCTAGTCGGCAATTGTTCTACGTTCTTTCCAAAACTGGGAACAGGGCGCAATAGGCCTGATCGCCTTAAGAACGTTGATACCTTGTGGAAGCATAAGGGACTGCACGCTCACTTAACTCATAGCATCCAACTGGCTTCTAGTCTGCCCTTGTTCTAAGTTCTTTCCTGATCTGGCAACACACGGCCGCATAGGCCTCTTCGCCTTAAGAGCGTTTACAGGTTTCGGAAGCATAAGGGACTGGACGTGCACCTAATTCGGTGCATACGCCTGGTTTCCATCTGCCCTTGTTCCAAGTTCTCTCCTGAACTGGGAACACAGTGCGCACAGGCCTCTTCGCCTTCAGAGCGTTTATACATTTTAGAAGCCTAAGGGTCTGGACGGGCACTTAACTCAGAGTTTCCAACGGGCTTCTAGTCTGCCCTTGTTCTAAGTTCTTTCCTGAACTGGGAACACACGGCTCCACAGGCCTGTTTGCCTTAAGAGCGTTTATAGGGTTTGGAGGCCTAAGGGACTGGACGTGCCCCTAACTCGGAGTATCCCACTGGCTTCTAGTCTACCCTTGTTCTAAGTTCTTTCCTGAACTGGGAGCACAACGCCACTTAGGAGACTTAACCTTAAGTGCGATTATACGTTTTGGAAGCCCAAGGGACAGGACGTGCACTTAACTCAGAGTATCCAAGGGGCTTCTAGCCTGCCCTTGTTCGTCTAAGTTCTTTCCTGAACTGGGAACACACGGCAGAAGAGGCCTCCTAGCATTAAGAGCCTTGATACCTTTTGGGAGCGTACTGGCCTTAGCCTGCATTTTCCTTCGACCTTACATCTTGCTTATCCTCCGCCTTTGTTCTAAGATCTTTCCCGAACGGGGAACACATTGCCACTAATGAAACTTCACCTAAGGAGCGACGATACGTTTTGGAAGTCTAGCGGACGTGGTGTGCGCTTCCCTCCGAGGACACAAGGGGTCTTCAGTCCGTCCTCGTTCTAACTTCTTTCCTCCACTGGGAAGACACTGCCAGCATGGGTACTAGTATTCAGCGGGATTTTAGGTTTTGGAAGCAGAAGCGCATGGGCCAGCACTTAACTCAGGGTCTCCTACCTGCCTCGAGACCGCTCTTGTTCTAACACCTTTCCCTTTCTCTGGGAAAACACTGCCATTTAGGAGTGTTCCTCTTCAGTGCCTTTGTAGGTTCTGGAAGCATAAGGGCCTTCCCTCGAATTGAACTCCGAGTGTCCATCATGTTTCTAGTCTGCCCTTGTTCTAAGATCTTTCCTCTCCTGGGAACTCCCTGCCACTTATGGGAACTAACCTTAAGAGCGATGGTACGTTTGGGACGCAAAAGGGACTTGGGTGCCCTTCCCTGAGAGTATTCAACTTGCCTCTAGAGCGCCCAGGTGCTAACTTCCTTTCCACAGAGGGGAGCACACAGCCACATATGAATCTTCAGTAGAGATCGAGTTTCCGTTTTGGAAGCATAAGGGTCTTGGCCTGCACTTACCTCAGAGAATGCAACTTGCCTCGAGTGCACGCAGGTTCTAACTTCTTTCCACAACTGGGAACAAACGGCCACGTGTGAATCTTCCCCTTCAGACCGCGTTTACGTTTTGGAAGCATAAGCGTCTTTCTGGGCCCCTAGCTCAGAGTACCCAACAAGCTTCTCGTCCGCCCTTGTTCTAAGTTCTTCCCTGAACTGGGACCACACCGCCACTTGGGAGACTTAACCTGAAGTGCGATTACACGTTTTGGAGGCCTAAGGGACAGGACCTGCACTTATCTCAGAGTATCGAACGGGCTTCTGGTCTGCCCTTGTTCTACGTTCTTTCCTGAACTGGGAACACACCGCCACTTAGGAGACTTAACATCAAGTGTGATTTTACGTGTTGGAAGCATAAGGGACAGGGCGTGCCCCTAACTCAGAGTCTCCAACGGGCTTCTGGTCGGCCCTTGTTCTACGTTCTCTCCTGAACTGGGGGAAAAAAAAAAACGGCCACATAGGCCTCTTCGCCTTCAGAGCGTTTATACGGTTTGGAAGCATTAGGGACTGGACGAGCACTTAAGTCAGAGTCTCGCCCAGGCTTCTAGTCGGCAATTGTTCTACGTTCTTTCCAAAACTGGGAACAGGGCGCAATAGGCCTGATCGCCTTAAGAGCGTTGATACCTTGTGGAAGCATAAGGGACTGCACGCTCACTTAACTCATAGCATCCAACTGGCTTCTAGTCTGCCCTTGTTCTAAGTTCTTTCCTGATCTGGCAACACACGGCCGCATAGGCCTCTTCGCCTTAAGAGCGTTTACAGGTTTCGGAAGCATAAGGGCCTGGACGTGCACCTAATTCGGTGCATACGCCTGGTTTCCATCTGCCCTTGTTCCAAGTTCTCTCCTGAACTGGGAACACAGTGCGCACAGGCCTCTTCGCCTTCAGAGCGTTTATACATTTTAGAAGCCTAAGGGTCTGGACGGGCACTTAACTCAGAGTTTCCAACGGGCTTCTAGTCTGCCCTTGTTCTAAGTTCTTTCCTGAACTGGGAACACACGGCCCCACAGGCCTGTTTGCCTTAAGAGCGTTTATAGGGTTTGGAGGCCTAAGGGACTGGACGTGCCCCTAACTCGGAGTATCCCACTGGCTTCTAGTCTACCCTTGTTCTAAGTTCTTTCCTGAACTGGGAGCACAACGCCACTTAGGAGACTTAACCTTAGGTGCGATTATACGTTTTGGAAGCCCAAGGGACAGGACGTGCACTTAACTCAGAGTATCCAAGGGGCTTCTAGCCTGCCCTTGTTCTTCTAAGTTCTTTCCTGAACTGGGAACACACGGCAGAAGAGGCCTCCTAGCATTAAGAGCCTTGATACCTTTTGGGAGCGTACTGGCCTTAGCCTGCATTTTCCTTCGACCTTACATCTTGCTTATCCTCCGCCTTTGTTCTAAGATCTTTCCCGAACGGGGAACACATTGCCACTAATGAAACTTCACCTAAGGAGCGACGATACGTTTTGGAAGTCTAGCGGACGTGGTGTGCGCTTCCCTCCGAGGACACAAGGGGTCTTCAGTCCGTCCTCGTTCTAACTTCTTTCCTCCACTGGGAAGACACTGGCAGCATGGGTACTAGTATTCAGCGGGATTTTAGGTTTTGGAAGCAGAAGCGCATGGGCCAGCACTTAACTCAGGGTCTCCTACCTGCCTCTAGACCGCTCTTGTTCTAACACCTTTCCCTTTCTCTGGGAAAACACTGCCATTTAGGAGTGTTCCTCTTCAGTGCCTTTGTAGGTTCTTGAAGCATAAGGGCCTTCCCTCGAATTGAACTCCGAGTGTCCATCATATTTCTAGTCTGCCCTTGTTCTAAGATCTTTCCTCTCCTGGGAACTCCCTGCCACTTATGGGAACTAACCTTAAGAGCGATGGTACGTTTGGGACGCAAAAGGGACTTGGGTGCCCTTCCCTGAGAGTATTCAACTTGCCTCTAGAGCGCCCAGGTGCTAACTTCCTTTCCACAGAGGGGAGCACACAGCCACATATGAATCTTCAGTAGAGATCGAGTTTCCGTTTTGGAAGCATAAGGGTCTTGGCCTGCACTTACCTCAGAGAATGCAACTTGCCCCGAGTGCACGCAGGTTCTAACTTCTTTCCACAACTGGGAACAAACGGCCACGTGTGAATCTTCCCCTTCAGACCGCGTTTACGTTTTGGAAGCATAAGCGTCTTTCTGGGCCCCTAGCTCAGAGTACCCAACAAGCTTCTCGTCCGCCCTTGTTCTAAGTTCTTCCCTGAACTGGGACCACACCGCCACTTGGGAGACTTAACCTGAAGTGCGATTACACGTTTTGGAGGCCTAAGGGACAGGACCTGCACTTATCTCAGAGTATCGAACGGGCTTCTGGTCTGCCCTTGTTCTACGTTCTTTCCTGAACTGGGAACACACCGCCACTTAGGAGACTTAACATCAAGTGTGATTTTACGTGTTGGAAGCATAAGGGACAGGGCGTGCCCCTAACTCAGAGTCTCCAACGGGCTTCTGGTCGGCCCTTGTTCTACGTTCTCTCCTGAACTGGGGGAAAAAAAAAAAACGGCCACATAGGCCTCTTCGCCTTCAGAGCGTTTATACGGTTTGGAAGCATTAGGGACTGGACGAGCACTTAAGTCAGAGTCTCGCACAGGCTTCTAGTCGGCAATTGTTCTACGTTCTTTCCAAAACTGGGAACAGGGCGCAAGAGGCCTGATCGCCTTAAGAGCGTTGATACCTTGTGGAAGCATAAGGGACTGCACGCTCACTTAACTCATAGCATCCAACTGGCTTCTAGTCTGCCCTTGTTCTAAGTTCTTTCCTGATCTGGCAACACACGGCCGCATAGGCCTCTTCGCCTTAAGAGCGTTTACAGGTTTCGGAAGCATAAGGGACTGGACGTGCACCTAATTCGGTGCATACGCCTGGTTTCCATCTGCCCTTGTTCCAAGTTCTCTCCTGAACTGGGAACACAGTGCGCACAGGCCTCTTCGCCTTCAGAGCGTTTATACATTTTAGAAGCCTAAGGGTCTGGACGGGCACTTAACTCAGAGTTTCCAACGGGCTTCTAGTCTGCCCTTGTTCTAAGTTCTTTCCTGAACTGGGAACACACGGCCCCACAGGCCTGTTTGCCTTAAGAGCGTTTATAGGGTTTGGAGGCCTAAGGGACTGGACGTGCCCCTAACTCGGAGTATCCCACTGGCTTCTAGTCTACCCTTGTTCTAAGTTCTTTCCTGAACTGGGAGCACAACGCCACTTAGGAGACTTAACCTTAAGTGCGATTATACGTTTTGGAAGCCCAAGGGACAGGACGTGCACTTAACTCAGAGTATCCAAGGGGCTTCTAGCCTGCCCTTGTTCGTCTAAGTTCTTTCCTGAACTGGGAACACACGGCAGAAGAGGCCTCCTAGCATTAAGAGACTTGATACCTTTTGGGAGCGTACTGGCCTTAGCCTGCATTTTCCTTCGACCTTACATCTTGCTTATCCTCCGCCTTTGTTCTAAGATCTTTCCCGAACGGGGAACACCTTGCCACTAATGAAACTTCACCTAAGGAGCGACGATACGTTTTGGAAGTCTAGCGGACGTGGTGTGCGCTTCCCTCAGAGGACACAAGGGGTCTTCAGTCCGTCCTCGTTCTAACTTCTTTCCTCCACTGGGAAGACACTGCCAGCATGGGTACTAGTATTCAGCGGGATTTTAGGTTTTGGAAGCAGAAGCGCATGGGCCAGCACTTAACTCAGGGTCTCCTACCTGCCTCGAGACCGCTCTTGTTCTAACACCTTTCCCTTTCTCTGGGAAAACACTGCCATTTAGGAGTGTTCCTCTTCAGTGCCTTTGTAGGTTCTGGAAGCATAAGGGCCTTCCCTCGAATTGAACTCCGAGTGTCCATCATGTTTCTAGTCTGCCCTTGTTCTAAGATCTTTCCTCTCCTGGGAACTCCCTGCCACTTATGGGAACTAACCTTAAGAGCGATGGTACGTTTGGGACGCAAAAGGGACTTGGGTGCCCTTCCCTGAGAGTATTCAACTTGCCTCTAGAG
The DNA here is from genome assembly GCF_922984935.1 of Meles meles. Lineage (NCBI taxonomy): Eukaryota > Metazoa > Chordata > Mammalia > Carnivora > Mustelidae > Meles > Meles meles. The sequence continues at coordinate 38,405,956 of NC_060088.1, read as the reverse complement.
CGCCCAGGTGCTAACTTCCTTTCCACAGAGGGGAGCACACAGCCACATATGAATCTTCAGTAGAGATCGAGTTTCCGTTTTGGAAGCATAAGGGTCTTGGCCTGCACTTACCTCAGAGAATGCAACTTGCCTCGAGTGCACGCAGGTTCTAACTTCTTTCCACAACTGGGAACAAACGGCCACGTGTGAATCTTCCCCTTCAGACCGCGTTTACGTTTTGGAAGCATAAGCGTCTTTCTGGGCCCCTAGCTCAGAGTACCCAACAAGCTTCTCGTCCGCCCTTGTTCTAAGTTCTTCCCTGAACTGGGACCACACCGCCACTTGGGAGACTTAACCTGAAGTGCGATTACACGTTTTGGAGGCCTAAGGGACAGGACCTGCACTTATCTCAGAGTATCGAACGGGCTTCTGGTCTGCCCTTGTTCTACGTTCTTTCCTGAACTGGGAACACACCGCCACGTAGGAGACATAACATCAAGTGTGATTTTACGTGTTGGAAGCATAAGGGACAGGGCGTGCCCCTAACTCAGAGTCTCCAACGGGCTTCTGGTCGGCCCTTGTTCTACGTTCTCTCCTGAACTGGGGGAAAAAAAAAAAACGGCCACATAGGCCTCTTCGCCTTCAGAGCGTTTACAGGTTTCGGAAGCATAAGGGACTGGACGTGCACCTAATTCGGTGCATACGCCTGGTTTCCATCTGCCCTTGTTCCAAGTTCTCTCCTGAACTGGGAACACAGTGCACACAGGCCTCTTCGCCTTCAGAGCGTTTATACATTTTAGAAGCCTAAGGGTCTGGACGGGCACTTAACTCAGAGTTTCCAACGGGCTTCTAGTCTGCCCTTGTTCTAAGTTCTTTCCTGAACTGGGAACACACGGCCCCACAGGCCTGTTTGCCTTAAGAGCGTTTATAGGGTTTGGAGGCCTAAGGGACTGGACGTGCCCCTAACTCGGAGTATCCCACTGGCTTCTAGTCTACCCTTGTTCTAAGTTCTTTCCTGAACTGGGAGCACAACGCCACTTAGGAGACTTAACCTTAAGTGCGATTATACGTTTTGGAAGCCCAAGGGACAGGACGTGCACTTAACTCAGAGTATCCAAGGGGCTTCTAGCCTGCCCTTGTTCGTCTAAGTTCTTTCCTGAACTGGGAACACACGGCAGAAGAGGCCTCCTAGCATTAAGAGCCTTGATACCTTTTGGGAGCGTACTGGCCTTAGCCTGCATTTTCCTTCGACCTTACATCTTGCTTATCCTCCGCCTTTGTTCTAAGATCTTTCCCGAACGGGGAACACCTTGCCACTAATGAAACTTCACCTAAGGAGCGACGATACGTTTTGGAAGTCTAGCGGACGTGGTGTGCGCTTCCCTCAGAGGACACAAGGGGTCTTCAGTCCGTCCTCGTTCTAACTTCTTTCCTCCACTGGGAAGACACTGCCAGCATGGGTACTAGTATTCAGCGGGATTTTAGGTTTTGGAAGCAGAAGCGCATGGGCCAGCACTTAACTCAGGGTCTCCTACCTGCCTCGAGACCGCTCTTGTTCTAACACCTTTCCCTTTCTCTGGGAAAACACTGCCATTTAGGAGTGTTCCTCTTCAGTGCCTTTGTAGGTTCTGGAAGCATAAGGGCCTTCCCTCGAATTGAACTCCGAGTGTCCATCATGTTTCTAGTCTGCCCTTGTTCTAAGATCTTTCCTCTCCTGGGAACTCCCTGCCACTTATGGGAACTAACCTTAAGAGCGATGGTACGTTTGGGACGCAAAAGGGACTTGGGTGCCCTTCCCTGAGAGTATTCAACTTGCCTCTAGAGCGCCCAGGTGCTAACTTCCTTTCCACAGAGGGGAGCACACAGCCACATATGAATCTTCAGTAGAGATCGAGTTTCCGTTTTGGAAGCATAAGGGTCTTGGCCTGCACTTACCTCAGAGAATGCAACTTGCCCCGAGTGCACGCAGGTTCTAACTTCTTTCCACAACTGGGAACAAACGGCCACGTGTGAATCTTCCCCTTCAGACCGCGTTTACGTTTTGGAAGCATAAGCGTCTTTCTGGGCCCCTAGCTCAGAGTACCCAACAAGCTTCTCGTCCGCCCTTGTTCTAAGTTCTTCCCTGAACTGGGACCACACCGCCACTTGGGAGACTTAACATGAAGTGCGATTACACGTTTTGGAGGCCTAAGGGACAGGACCTGCACTTATCTCAGAGTATCGAACGGGCTTCTGGTCTGCCCTTGTTCTACGTTCTTTCCTGAACTGGGAACACACCGCCACTTAGGAGACTTAACATCAAGTGTGATTTTACGTGTTGGAAGCATAAGGGACAGGGCGTGCCCCTAACTCAGAGTCTCCAACGGGCTTCTGGTCGGCCCTTGTTCTACGTTCTCTCCTGAACTGGGGGAAAAAAAAAAACGGCCACATAGGCCTCTTCGCCTTCAGAGCGTTTATACGGTTTGGAAGCATTAGGGACTGGACGAGCACTTAAGTCAGAGTCTCGCCCAGGCTTCTAGTCGGCAATTGTTCTACGTTCTTTCCCAAACTGGGAACAGGGCGCAAGAGGCCTGATCGCCTTAAGAGCGTTGATACCTTGTGGAAGCATAAGGGACTGCACGCTCACTTAACTCATAGCATCCAACTGGCTTCTAGTCTGCCCTTGTTCTAAGTTCTTTCCTGATCTGGCAACACACGGCCGCATAGGCCTCTTCGCCTTAAGAGCGTTTACAGGTTTCGGAAGCATAAGGGACTGGACGTGCACCTAATTCGGTGCATACGCCTGGTTTCCATCTGCCCTTGTTCCAAGATCTCTCCTGAACTGGGAACACAGTGCGCACAGGCCTCTTCGCCTTCAGAGCGTTTATACATTTTAGAAGCCTAAGGGTCTGGACGGGCACTTAACTCAGAATTTCCAACGGGCTTCTAGTCTGCCCTTGTTCTAAGTTCTTTCCTGAACTGGGAACACACGGCTCCACAGGCCTGTTTGCCTTAAGAGCGTTTATAGGGTTTGGAGGCCTAAGGGACTGGACGTGCCCCTAACTCGGAGTATCCCACTGGCTTCTAGTCTACCCTTGTTCTAAGTTCTTTCCTGAACTGGGAGCACAACGCCACTTAGGAGACTTAACCTTAAGTGCGATTATACGTTTTGGAAGCCCAAGGGACAGGACGTGCACTTAACTCAGAGTATCCAAGGGGCTTCTAGCCTGCCCTTGTTCGTCTAAGTTCTTTCCTGAACTGGGAACACACGGCAGAAGAGGCCTCCTAGCATTAAGAGCCTTGATACCTTTTGGGAGCGTACTGGCCTTAGCCTGCATTTTCCTTCGACCTTACATCTTGCTTATCCTCCGCCTTTGTTCTAAGATCTTTCCCGAACGGGGAACACATTGCCACTAATGAAACTTCACCTAAGGAGCGACGATACGTTTTGGAAGTCTAGCGGACGTGGTGTGCGCTTCCCTCTGAGGACACAAGGGGTCTTCAGTCCGTCCTCGTTCTAACTTCTTTCCTCCACTGGGAAGACACTGCCAGCATGGGTACTAGTATTCAGCGGGATTTTAGGTTTTGGAAGCAGAAGCGCATGGGCCAGCACTTAACTCAGGGTCTCCTACCTGCCTCGAGACCGCTCTTGTTCTAACACCTTTCCCTTTCTCTGGGAAAACACTGCCATTTAGGAGTGTTCCTCTTCAGTGCCTTTGTAGGTTCTGGAAGCATAAGGGCCTTCCCTCGAATTGAACTCCGAGTGTCCATCATGTTTCTAGTCTGCCCTTGTTCTAAGATCTTTCCTCTCCTGGGAACTCCCTGCCACTTATGGGAACTAACCTTAAGAGCGATGGTACGTTTGGGACGCAAAAGGGACTTGGGTGCCCTTCCCTGAGAGTATTCAACTTGCCTCTAGAGCGCCCAGGTGCTAACTTCCTTTCCACAGAGGGGAGCACACAGCCACATATGAATCTTCAGTAGAGATCGAGTTTCCGTTTTGGAAGCATAAGGGTCTTGGCCTGCACTTACCTCAGAGAATGCAACTTGCCTCGAGTGCACGCAGGTTCTAACTTCTTTCCACAACTGGGAACAAACGGCCACGTGTGAATCTTCCCCTTCAGACCGCGTTTACGTTTTGGAAGCATAAGCGTCTTTCTGGGCCCCTAGCTCAGAGTACCCAACAAGCTTCTCGTCCGCCCTTGTTCTAAGTTCTTCCCTGAACTGGGACCACACCGCCACTTGGGAGACTTAACCTGAAGTGCGATTACACGTTTTGGAGGCCTAAGGGACAGGACCTGCACTTATCTCAGAGTATCGAACGGGCTTCTGGTCTGCCCTTGTTCTACGTTCTTTCCTGAACTGGGAACACACCGCCACGTAGGAGACATAACATCAAGTGTGATTTTACGTGTTGGAAGCATAAGGGACAGGGCGTGCCCCTAACTCAGAGTCTCCAACGGGCTTCTGGTCGGCCCTTGTTGTACGTTCTCTCCTGAACTGGGGGAAAAAAAAAACGGCCACATAGGCCTCTTCGCCTTCAGAGCGTTTACAGGTTTCGGAAGCATAAGGGACTGGACGTGCACCTAATTCGGTGCATACGCCTGGTTTCCATCTGCCCTTGTTCCAAGTTCTCTCCTGAACTGGGAACACAGTGCGCACAGGCCTCTTCGCCTTCAGAGCGTTTATACATTTTAGAAGCCTAAGGGTCTGGACGGGCACTTAACTCAGAGTTTCCAACGGGCTTCTAGTCTGCCCTTGTTCTAAGTTCTTTCCTGAACTGGGAACACACGGCCCCACAGGCCTGTTTGCCTTAAGAGCGTTTATAGGGTTTGGAGGCCTAAGGGACTGGACGTGCCCCTAACTCGGAGTATCCCACTGGCTTCTAGTCTACCCTTGTTCTAAGTTCTTTCCTGAACTGGGAGCACAACGCCACTTAGGAGACTTAACCTTAAGTGCGATTATACGTTTTGGAAGCCCAAGGGACAGGACGTGCACTTAACTCAGAGTATCCAAGGGGCTTCTAGCCTGCCCTTGTTCGTCTAAGTTCTTTCCTGAACTGGGAACACACGGCAGAAGAGGCCTCCTAGCATTAAGAGCCTTGATACCTTTTGGGAGCGTACTGGCCTTAGCCTGCATTTTCCTTCGACCTTACATCTTGCTTATCCTCCGCCTTTGTTCTAAGATCTTTCCCGAACGGGGAACACATTGCCACTAATGAAACTTCACCTAAGGAGCGACGATACGTTTTGGAAGTCTAGCGGACGTGGTGTGCGCTTCCCTCAGAGGACACAAGGGGTCTTCAGTCCGTCCTCGTTCTAACTTCTTTCCTCCACTGGGAAGACACTGCCAGCATGGGTACTAGTATTCAGCGGGATTTTAGGTTTTGGAAGCAGAAGCGCATGGGCCAGCACTTAACTCAGGGTCTCCTACCTGCCTCGAGACCGCTCTTGTTCTAACACCTTTCCCTTTCTCTGGGAAAACACTGCCATTTAGGAGTGTTCCTCTTCAGTGCCTTTGTAGGTTCTGGAAGCATAAGGGCCTTCCCTCGAATTGAACTCCAAGTGTCCATCATGTTTCTAGTCTGCCCTTGTTCTAAGATCTTTCCTCTCCTGGGAACTCCCTGCCACTTATGGGAACTAACCTTAAGAGCGATGGTACGTTTGGGACGCAAAAGGGACTTGGGTGCCCTTCCCTGAGAGTATTCAACTTGCCTCTAGAGCGCCCAGGTGCTAACTTCCTTTCCACAGAGGGGAGCACACAGCCACATATGAATCTTCAGTAGAGATCGAGTTTCCGTTTTGGAAGCATAAGGGTCTTGGCCTGCACTTACCTCAGAGAATGCAACTTGCCCCGAGTGCACGCAGGTTCTAACTTCTTTCCACAACTGGGAACAAACGGCCACGTGTGAATCTTCCCCTTCAGACCGCGTTTACGTTTTGGAAGCATAAGCGTCTTTCTGGGCCCCTAGCTCAGAGTACCCAACAAGCTTCTCGTCCGCCCTTGTTCTAAGTTCTTCCCTGAACTGGGACCACACCGCCACTTGGGAGACTTAACCTGAAGTGCGATTACACGTTTTGGAGGCCTAAGGGACAGGACCTGCACTTATCTCAGAGTATCGAACGGGCTTCTGGTCTGCCCTTGTTCTACGTTCTTTCCTGAACTGGGAACACACCGCCACTTAGGAGACTTAACATCAAGTGTGATTTTACGTGTTGGAAGCATAAGGGACAGGGCGTGCCCCTAACTCAGAGTCTCCAACGGGCTTCTGGTCGGCCCTTGTTCTACGTTCTCTCCTGAACTGGGGGAAAAAAAAAAAACGGCCACATAGGCCTCTTCGCCTTCAGAGCGTTTATACGGTTTGGAAGCATTAGGGACTGGACGAGCACTTAAGTCAGAGTCTCGCCCAGGCTTCTAGTCGGCAATTGTTCTACGTTCTTTCCCAAACTGGGAACAGGGCGCAAGAGGCCTGATCGCCTTAAGAGCGTTGATACCTTGTGGAAGCATAAGGGACTGCACGCTCACTTAACTCATAGCATCCAACTGGCTTCTAGTCTGCCCTTGTTCTAAGTTCTTTCCTGATCTGGCAACACACGGCCGCATAGGCCTCTTCGCCTTAAGAGCGTTTACAGGTTTCGGAAGCATAAGGGACTGGACGTGCACCTAATTCGGTGCATACGCCTGGTTTCCATCTGCCCTTGTTCCAAGTTCTCTCCTGAACTGGGAACACAGTGCGCACAGGCCTCTTCGCCTTCAGAGCGTTTATACATTTTAGAAGCCTAAGGGTCTGGACGGGCACTTAACTCAGAGTTTCCAATGGGCTTCTAGTCTGCCCTTGTTCTAAGTTCTTTCCTGAACTGGGAACACACGGCCCCACAGGCCTGTTTGCCTTAAGAGCGTTTATAGGGTTTGGAGGCCTAAGGGACTGGACGTGCCCCTAACTCGGAGTATCCCACTGGCTTCTAGTCTACCCTTGTTCTAAGTTCTTTCCTGAACTGGGAGCACAACGCCACTTAGGAGACTTAACCTTAAGTGCGATTATACGTTTTGGAAGCCCAAGGGACAGGACGTGCACTTAACTCAGAGTATCCAAGGGGCTTCTAGCCTGCCCTTGTTCGTCTAAGTTCTTTCCTGAACTGGGAACACACGGCAGAAGAGGCCTCCTAGCATTAAGAGCCTTGATACCTTTTGGGAGCGTACTGGCCTTAGCCTGCATTTTCCTTCGACCTTACATCTTGCTTATCCTCCGCCTTTGTTCTAAGATCTTTCCCGAACGGGGAACACATTGCCACTAATGAAACTTCACCTAAGGAGCGACGATACGTTTTGGAAGTCTAGCGGACGTGGTGTGCGCTTCCCTCAGAGGACACAAGGGGTCTTCAGTCCGTCCTCGTTCTAACTTCTTTCCTCCACTGGGAAGACACTGCCAGCATGGGTACTAGTATTCAGCGGGATTTTAGGTTTTGGAAGCAGAAGCGCATGGGCCAGCACTTAACTCAGGGTCTCCTACCTGCCTCGAGACCGCTCTTGTTCTAACACCTTTCCCTTTCTCTGGGAAAACACTGCCATTTAGGAGTGTTCCTCTTCAGTGCCTTTGTAGGTTCTGGAAGCATAAGGGCCTTCCCTCGAATTGAACTCCGAGTGTCCATCATGTTTCTAGTCTGCCCTTGTTCTAAGATCTTTCCTCTCCTGGGAACTCCCTGCCACTTATGGGAACTAACCTTAAGAGCGATGGTACGTTTGGGACGCAAAAGGGACTTGGGTGCCCTTCCCTGAGAGTATTCAACTTGCCTCTAGAGCGCCCAGGTGCTAACTTCCTTTCCACAGAGGGGAGCACACAGCCACATATGAATCTTCAGTAGAGATCGAGTTTCCGTTTTGGAAGCATAAGGGTCTTGGCCTGCACTTACCTCAGAGAATGCAACTTGCCTCGAGTGCACGCAGGTTCTAACTTCTTTCCACAACTGGGAACAAACGGCCACGTGTGAATCTTCCCCTTCAGACCGCGTTTACGTTTTGGAAGCATAAGCGTCTTTCTGGGCCCCTAGCTCAGAGTACCCAACAAGCTTCTCGTCCGCCCTTGTTCTAAGTTCTTCCCTGAACTGGGACCACACCGCCACTTGGGAGACTTAACCTGAAGTGCGATTACACGTTTTGGAGGCCTAAGGGACAGGACCTGCACTTATCTCAGAGTATCGAACGGGCTTCTGGTCTGCCCTTGTTCTACGTTCTTTCCTGAACTGGGAACACACCGCCACGTAGGAGACATAACATCAAGTGTGATTTTACGTGTTGGAAGCATAAGGGACAGGGCGTGCCCCTAACTCAGAGTCTCCAACGGGCTTCTGGTCGGCCCTTGTTCTACGTTCTCTCCTGAACTGGGGGAAAAAAAAAACGGCCACATAGGCCTCTTCGCCTTCAGAGCGTTTATACGGTTTGGAAGCATTAGGGACTGGACGAGCACTTAAGTCAGAGTCTCGCCCAGGCTTCTAGTCGGCAATTGTTCTACGTTCTTTCCCAAACTGGGAACAGGGCGCAAGAGGCCTGATCGCCTTAAGAGCGTTGATACCTTGTGGAAGCATAAGGGACTGCACGCTCACTTAACTCATAGCATCCAACTGGCTTCTAGTCTGCCCTTGTTCTAAGTTCTTTCCTGATCTGGCAACACACGGCCGCATAGGCCTCTTCGCCTTAAGAGCGTTTACAGGTTTCGGAAGCATAAGGGACTGGACGTGCACCTAATTCGGTGCATACGCCTGGTTTCCATCTGCCCTTGTTCCAAGTTCTCTCCTGAACTGGGAACACAGTGCGCACAGGCCTCTTCGCCTTCAGAGCGTTTATACATTTTAGAAGCCTAAGGGTCTGGACGGGCACTTAACTCAGAGTTTCCAACGGGCTTCTAGTCTGCCCTTGTTCTAAGTTCTTTCCTGAACTGGGAACACACGGCCCCACAGGCCTGTTTGCCTTAAGAGCGTTTATAGGGTTTGGAGGCCTAAGGGACTGGACGTGCCCCTAACTCGGAGTATCCCACTGGCTTCTAGTCTACCCTTGTTCTAAGTTCTTTCCTGAACTGGGAGCACAACGCCACTTAGGAGACTTAACCTTAAGTGCGATTATACGTTTTGGAAGCCCAAGGGACAGGACGTGCACTTAACTCAGAGTATCCAAGGGGCTTCTAGCCTGCCCTTGTTCGTCTAAGTTCTTTCCTGAACTGGGAACACACGGCAGAAGAGGCCTCCTAGCATTAAGAGCCTTGATACCTTTTGGGAGCGTACTGGCCTTAGCCTGCATTTTCCTTCGACCTTACATCTTGCTTATCCTCCGCCTTTGTTCTAAGATCTTTCCCGAACGGGGAACACATTGCCACTAATGAAACTTCACCTAAGGAGCGACGATACGTTTTGGAAGTCTAGCGGACGTGGTGTGCGCTTCCCTCAGAGGACACAAGGGGTCTTCAGTCCGTCCTCGTTCTAACTTCTTTCCTCCACTGGGAAGACACTGCCAGCATGGGTACTAGTATTCAGCGGGATTTTAGGTTTTGGAAGCAGAAGCGCATGGGCCAGCACTTAACTCAGGGTCTCCTACCTGCCTCGAGACCGCTCTTGTTCTAACACCTTTCCCTTTCTCTGGGAAAACACTGCCATTTAGGAGTGTTCCTCTTCAGTGCCTTTGTAGGTTCTGGAAGCATAAGGGCCTTCCCTCGAATTGAACTCCGAGTGTCCATCATGTTTCTAGTCTGCCCTTGTTCTAAGATCTTTCCTCTCCTGGGAACTCCCTGCCACTTATGGGAACTAACTTTAAGAGCGATGGTACGTTTGGGACGCAAAAGGGACTTGGGTGCCCTTCCCTGAGAGTATTCAACTTGCCTCTAGAGCGCCCAGGTGCTAACTTCCTTTCCACAGAGGGGAGCACACAGCCACATATGAATCTTCAGTAGAGATCGAGTTTCCGTTTTGGAAGCATAAGGGTCTTGGCCTGCACTTACCTCAGAGAATGCAACTTGCCTCGAGTGCACGCAGGTTCTAACTTCTTTCCACAACTGGGAACAAACGGCCACGTGTGAATCTTCCCCTTCAGACCGCGTTTACGTTTTATAAGCATAAGCGTCTTTCTGGGCCCCTAGCTCAGAGTACCCAACAAGCTTCTCGTCCGCCCTTGTTCTAAGTTCTTCCCTGAACTGGGACCACACCGCCACTTGGGAGACTTAACCTGAAGTGCGATTACACGTTTTGGAGGCCTAAGGGACAGGACCTGCACTTATCTCAGAGTATCGAACGGGCTTCTGGTCTGCCCTTGTTCTACGTTCTTTCCTGAACTGGGAACACACCGCCACGTAGGAGACTTAACATCAAGTGTGATTGTACGTGTTGGAAGCATAAGGGACAGGGCGTGCCCCTAACTCAGAGTCTCCAACGGGCTTCTGGTCGGCCCTTGTTCTACGTTCTCTCCTGAACTGGGGGAAAAAAAAAAACGGCCACATAGGCCTCTTCGCCTTCAGAGCGTTTATACGGTTTGGAAGCATTAGGGACTGGACGAGCACTTAAGTCAGAGTCTCGCCCAGGCTTCTAGTCGGCAATTGTTCTACGTTCTTTCCCAAACTGGGAACAGGGCGCAAGAGGCCTGATCGCCTTAAGAGCGTTGATACTTTGTGGAAGCATAAGGGACTGCACGCTCACTTAACTCATAGCATCCAACTGGCTTCTAGTCTGCCCTTGTTCTAAGTTCTTTCCTGATCTGGCAACACACGGCCGCATAGGCCTCTTCGCCTTAAGAGCGTTTACAGGTTTCGGAAGCATAAGGGACTGGACGTGCACCTAATTCGGTGCATACGCCTGGTTTCCATCTGCCCTTGTTCCAAGTTCTCTCCTGAACTGGGAACACAGTGCGCACAGGCCTCTTCGCCTTCAGAGCGTTTATACATTTTAGAAGCCTAAGGGTCTGGACGGGCACTGAACTCAGAGTTTCCAACGGGCTTCTAGTCTGCCCTTGTTCTAAGTTCTTTCCTGAACTGGGAACACACGGCCCCACAGGCCTGTTTGCCTTAAGAGCGTTTATAGGGTTTGGAGGCCTAAGGGACTGGACGTGCCCCTAACTCGGAGTATCCCACTGGCTTCTAGTCTACCCTTGTTCTAAGTTCTTTCCTGAACTGGGAGCACAACGCCACTTAGGAGACTTAACCTTAAGTGCGATTATACGTTTTGGAAGCCCAAGGGACAGGACGTGCACTTAACTCAGAGTATCCAAGGGGCTTCTAGCCTGCCCTTGTTCGTCTAAGTTCTTTCCTGAACTGGGAACACACGGCAGAAGAGGCCTCCTAGCATTAAGAGCCTTGATACCTTTTGGGAGCGTACTGGCCTTAGCCTGCATTTTCCTTCGACCTTACATCTTGCTTATCCTCCGCCTTTGTTCTAAGATCTTTCCCGAACGGGGAACACATTGCCACTAATGAAACTTCACCTAAGGAGCGACGATACGTTTTGGAAGTCTAGCGGACGTGGTGTGCGCTTCCCTCAGAGGACACAAGGGGTCTTCAGTCCGTCCTCGTTCTAACTTCTTTCCTCCACTGGGAAGACACTGCCAGCATGGGTACTAGTATTCAGCGGGATTTTAGGTTTTGGAAGCAGAAGCGCATGGGTCAGCACTTAACTCATGGTCTCCTACCTGCCTCGAGACCGCTCTTGTTCTAACACCTTTCCCTTTCTCTGGGAAAACACTGCCATTTAGGAGTGTTCCTCTTCAGTGCCTTTGTAGGTTCTGGAAGCATAAGGGCCTTCCCTCGAATTGAACTCCGAGTGTCCATCATGTTTCTAGTCTGCCCTTGTTCTAAGATCTTTCCTCTCCTGGGAACTCCCTGCCACTTATGGGAACTAACCTTAAGAGCGATGGTACGTTTGGGACGCAAAAGGGACTTGGGTGCCCTTCCCTGAGAGTATTCAACTTGCCTCTAGAGCGCCCAGGTGCTAACTTCCTTTCCACAGAGGGGAGCACACAGCCACATATGAATCTTCAGTAGAGATCGAGTTTCCGTTTTGGAAGCATAAGGGTCTTGGCCTGCACTTACCTCAGAGAATGCAACTTGCCTCGAGTGCACGCAGGTTCTAACTTCTTTCCACAACTGGGAACAAACGGCCACGTGTGAATCTTCCCCTTCAGACCGCGTTTACGTTTTGGAAGCATAAGCGTCTTTCTGGGCCCCTAGCTCAGAGTACCCAACAAGCTTCTCGTCCGCCCTTGTTCTAAGTTCTTCCCTGAACTGGGACCACACCGCCACTTGGGAGACTTAACCTGAAGTGCGATTACACGTTTTGGAGGCCTAAGGGACAGGACCTGCACTTATCTCAGAGTATCGAACGGGCTTCTGGTCTGCCCTTGTTCTACGTTCTTTCCTGAACTGGGAACACACCGCCACGTAGGAGACTTAACATCAAGTGTGATTGTACGTGTTGGAAGCATAAGGGACAGGGCGTGCCCCTAACTCAGAGTCTCCAACGGGCTTCTGGTCGGCCCTTGTTCTACGTTCTCTCCTGAACTGGGGAAAAAAAAAAACGGCCACATAGGCCTCTTCGCCTTCAGAGCGTTTATACGGTTTGGAAGCATTAGGGACTGGACGAGCACTTAAGTCAGAGTCTCGCCCAGGCTTCTAGTCGGCAATTGTTCTACGTTCTTTCCAAAACTGGGAACAGGGCGCAATAGGCCTGATCGCCTTAAGAGCGTTGATACCTTGTGGAAGCAAAAGGGACTGCACGCTCACTTAACTCATAGCATCCAACTAGCTTCTAGTCTGCCCTTGTTCTAAGTTCTTTCCGGATCTGGCAACACACGGCCGCATAGGCCTCTTCGCCTTAAGAGCGTTTACAGGTTTCGGAAGCATAAGGGACTGGGCGTGCACCTAATTCGGTGCATACGCCTGGTTTCCATCTGCTCTTGTTCCAAGTTCTCTCCTGAACTGGGAACACAGTGCGCACAGGCCTCTTCGCCTTCAGAGCGTTTATACATTTTAGAAGCCTAAGGGTCTGGACGGGCACTTAACTCAGAGTTTCCAACGGGCTTCTAGTCTGCCCTTGTTCTAAGTTCTTTCCTGAACTGGGAACACACGGCCCCACAGGCCTGTTTGCCTTAAGAGCGTTTATAGGGTTTGGAGGCCTAAGGGACTGGACGTGCCCCTAACTCGGAGTATCCCACTGGCTTCTAGTCTACCCTTGCTCTAAGTTCTTTCCTGAACTGGGAGCACAACGCCACTTAGGAGACTTAACCTTAAGTGCGATTATACGTTTTGGAAGCCCAAGGGACAGGACGTGCACTTAACTCAGAGTATCCAAGGGGCTTCTAGCCTGCCCTTGTTCGTCTAAGTTCTTTCCTGAACTGGGAACACACGGCAGAAGAGGCCTCCTAGCATTAAGAGCCTTGATACCTTTTGGGAGCGTACTGGCCTTAGCCTGCATTTTCCTTCGACCTTACATCTTGCTTATCCTCCGCCTTTGTTCTAAGATCTTTCCCGAACGGGGAACACATTGCCTCTAATGAAACTTCACCTAAGGAGCGACGATACGTTTTGGAAGTCTAGCGGACGTGGTGTGCACTTCACTCAGAGGACACAAGGGGTCTTCAGTCCGTCCTCGTTCTAACTTCTTTCCTCCACTGGGAAGACACTGCCAGCATGGGTACTAGTATTCAGCGGGATTTTAGGTTTTGGAAGCAGAAGCGCATGGGCCAGCACTTAACTCAGGGTCTCCTACCTGCCTCGAGACCGCTCTTGTTCTAACACCTTTCCCTTTCTCTGGGAAAACACTGCCATTTAGGAGTGTTCCTCTTCAGTGCCTTTGTAGGTTCTGGAAGCATAAGGGCCTTCCCTCGAATTGAACTCCGAGTGTCCATCATGTTTCTAGTCTGCCCTTGTTCTAAGATCTTTCCTCTCCTGGGAACTCCCTGCCACTTATGGGAACTAACCTTAAGAGCGATGGTACGTTTGGGACGCAAAAGGGACTTGGGTGCCCTTCCCTGAGAGTATTCAACTTGCCTCTAGAGCGCCCAGGTGCTAACTTCCTTTCCACAGAGGGGAGCACACAGCCACATATGAATCTTCAGTAGAGATCGAGTTTCCATTTTGGAAGCATAAGGGTCTTGGCCTGCACTTACCTCAGAGAATGCAACTTGCCTCGAGTGCACGCAGGTTCTAACTTCTTTCCACAACTGGGAACAAACGGCCACGTGTGAATCTTCCCCTTCAGACCGCGTTTACGTTTTGGAAGCATAAGCGTCTTTCTGGGCCCCTAGCTCAGAGTACCCAACAAGCTTCTCGTCCGCCCTTGTTCTAAGTTCTTCCCTGAACTGGGACCACACCGCCACTTGGGAGACTTAACCTGAAGTGCGATTACACGTTTTGGAGGCCTAAGGGACAGGACCTGCACTTATCTCAGAGTATCGAACGGGCTTCTGGTCTGCCCTTGTTCTACGTTCTTTCCTGAACTGGGAACACACCGCCACGTAGGAGACTTAACATCAAGTGTGATTGTACGTGTTGGAAGCATAAGGGACAGGGCGTGCCCCTAACTCAGAGTCTCCAACGGGCTTCTGGTCGGCCCTTGTTCTACGTTCTCTCCTGAACTGGGGAAAAAAAAAAACGGCCACATAGGCCTCTTCGCCTTCAGAGCGTTTATACGGTTTGGAAGCATTAGGGACTGGACGAGCACTTAAGTCAGAGTCTCGCACAGGCTTCTAGTCGGCAATTGTTCTACGTTCTTTCCAAAACTGGGAACAGGGCGCAATAGGCCTGATCGACTTAAGAGCGTTGATACCTTGTGGAAGCATAAGGGACTGCACGCTCACTTAACTCATAGCATCCAACTGGCTTCTAGTCTGCCCTTGTTCTAAGTTCTTTCCGGATCTGGCAACACACGGCCGCATAGGCCTCTTCGCCTTAAGAGCGTTTACAGGTTTCGGAAGCATAAGGGACTGGACGTGCACCTAATTCGGTGCATACGCCTGGTTTCCATCTGCCCTTGTTCCAAGTTCTCTCCTGAACTGGGAACACAGTGCGCACAGGCCTCTTCGCCTTCAGAGCGTTTATACATTTTAGAAGCCTAAGGGTCTGGACGGGCACTTAACTCAGAGTTTCCAACGGGCTTCTAGTCTGCCCTTGTTCTAAGTTCTTTCCTGAACTGGGAACACACGGCCCCACAGGCCTGTTTGCCTTAAGAGCGTTTATAGGGTTTGGAGGCCTAAGGGACTGGACGTGCCCCTAACTCGGAGTATCCCACTGGCTTCTAGTCTACCCTTGTTCTAAGTTCTTTCCTGAACTGGGAGCACAACGCCCCTTAGGAGACTTAACCTTAAGTGCGATTATACGTTTTGGAAGCCCAAGGGACAGGACGTGCACTTAACTCAGAGTATCCAAGGGGCTTCTAGCCTGCCCTTGTTCTTCTAAGTTCTTTCCTGGACTGGGAACACACGGCAGAAGAGGCCTCCTAGCATTAAGAGCCTTGATACCTTTTGGGAGCGTACTGGCCTTAGCCTGCATTTTCCTTCGACCTTACATCTTGCTTATCCTCCGCCTTTGTTCTAAGATCTTTCCCGAACGGGGAACACATTGCCACTAATGAAACTTCACCTAAGGAGCGACGATACGTTTTGGAAGTCTAGCGGACGTGGTGTGCGCTTCCCTCAGAGGACACAAGGGGTCTTCAGTCCGTCCTCGTTCTAACTTCTTTCCTCCACTGGGAAGACACTGCCAGCATGGGTACTAGTATTCAGCGGGATTTTAGGTTTTGGAAGCAGAAGCGCATGGGCCAGCACTTAACTCAGGGTCTCCTACCTGCCTCGAGACCGCTCTTGTTCTAACACCTTTCCCTTTCTCTGGGAAAACACTGCCATTTAGGAGTGTTCCTCTTCAGTGCCTTTGTAGGTTCTGGAAGCATAAGGGCCTTCCCTCGAATTGAACTCCGAGTGTCCATCATGTTTCTAGTCTGCCCTTGTTCTAAGATCTTTCCTCTCCTGGGAACTCCCTGCCACTTATGGGAACTAACCTTAAGAGCGATGGTACGTTTGGGACGCAAAAGGGACTTGGGTGCCCTTCCCTGAGAGTATTCAACTTGCCTCTAGAGCGCCCAGGTGCTAACTTCCTTTCCACAGAGGGGAGCACACAGCCACATATGAATCTTCAGTAGAGATCGAGTTTTCATTTTGGAAGCATAAGGGTCTTGGCCTGCACTTACCTCAGAGAATGCAACTTGCCTCGAGTGCACGCAGGTTCTAACTTCTTTCCACAACTGGGAACAAACGGCCACGTGTGAATCTTCCCCTTCAGACCGCGTTTACGTTTTGGAAGCATAAGCGTCTTTCTGGGCCCCTAGCTCAGAGTACCCAACAAGCTTCTCGTCCGCCCTTGTTCTAAGTTCTTCCCTGAACTGGGACCACACCGCCACTTGGGAGACTTAACCTGAAGTGCGATTACACGTTTTGGAGGCCTAAGGGACAGGACCTGCACTTATCTCAGAGTATCGAACGGGCTTCTGGTCTGCCCTTGTTCTACGTTCTTTCCTGAACTGGGAACACACCGCCACTTAGGAGACTTAACATCAAGTGTGATTGTACGTGTTGGAAGCATAAGGGACAGGGCGTGCCCCTAACTCAGAGTCTCCAACGGGCTTCTGGTCGGCCCTTGTTCTACGTTCTCTCCTGAACTGGGGAAAGAAAAAAACGGCCACATAGGCCTCTTCGCCTTCAGAGCGTTTATACGGTTTGGAAGCATTAGGGACTGGACGAGCACTTAAGTCAGAGTCTCACCCAGGCTTCTAGTCGGCAATTGTTCTACGTTCTTTCCCAAACTGGGAACAGGGCGCAAGAGGCCTGATCGCCTTAAGAGCGTTGATACCTTGTGGAAGCATAAGGGACTGCACGCTCACTTAACTCATAGCATCCAACTGGCTTCTAGTCTGCCCTTGTTCTAAGTTCTTTCCTGATCTGGCAACACACGGCCGCATAGGCCTCTTCGCCTTAAGAGCGTTTACATGTTTCGGAAGCATAAGGGACTGGGCGTGCATCTAATTCGGTCCATACGCCTGGTTTCCATCTGCCCTTGTTCCAAGTTCTCTCCTGAACTGGGAACACAGTGCGCACAGGCCTCTTCGCCTTCAGAGCGTTTATACATTTTAGAAGCCTAAGGGTCTGGACGGGCACTTAACTCAGAGTTTCCAACGGGCTTCTAGTCTGCCCTTGTTCTAAGTTCTTTCCTGCACTGGGAACACACGGCCCCACAGGCCTGTTTGCCTTAAGAGCGTTTATAGGGTTTGGAGGCCTAAGGGACTGGACGTGCCCCTAACTCGGAGTATCCCACTGGCTTCTAGTCTACCCTTGTTCTAAGTTCTTTCCTGACTGGGAGCACAACGCCACTTAGGAGACTTAACCTTAAGTGCGATTATACGTTTTGGAAGCCCAAGGGACAGGACGTGCACTTAACTCAGAGTATCCAAGGGGCTTCTAGCCTGCCCTTGTTCTTCTAAGTTCTTTCCTGAACTGGGAACACACGGCAGAAGAGGCCTCCTAGCATTAAGAGCCTTGATACCTTTTGGGAGCGTACTGGCCTTAGCCTGCATTTTCCTTCGACCTTACATCTTGCTTATCCTCCGCCTTTGTTCTAAGATCTTTCCCGAACGGGGAACACATTGCCACTAATGAAACTTCACCTAAGGAGCGACGATACGTTTTGGAAGTCTAGCGGACGTGGTGTGCGCTTCCCTCAGAGGACACAAGGGGTCTTCAGTCCGTCCTCGTTCTAACTTCTTTCCTCCACTGGGAAGACACTGCCAGCATGGGTACTAGTATTCAGCGGGATTTTAGGTTTTGGAAGCAGAAGCGCATGGGCCAGCACTTAACTCAGGGTCTCCTACCTGCCTCGAGACCGCTCTTGTTCTAACACCTTTCCCTTTCTCTGGGAAAACACTGCCATTTAGGAGTGTTCCTCTTCAGTGCCTTTGTAGGCTCTGGAAGCATAAGGGCCTTCCCTCGAATTGAACTCCGAGTGTCCATCATGTTTCTAGTCTGCCCTTGTTCTAAGATCTTTCCTCTCCTGGGAACTCCCTGCCACTTATGGGAACTAACCTTAAGAGCGATGGTACGTTTGGGACGCAAAAGGGACTTGGGTGCCCTTCCCTGAGAGTATTCAACTTGCCTCTAGAGCGCCCAGGTGCTAACTTCCTTTCCACAGAGGGGAGCACACAGCCACATATGAATCTTCAGTAGAGATCGAGTTTCCGTTTTGGAAGCATAAGGGTCTTGGCCTGCACTTACCTCAGAGAATGCAACTTGCCTCGAGTGCACGCAGGTTCTAACTTCTTTCCACAACTGGGAACAAACGGCCACGTGTGAATCTTCCCCTTCAGACCGCGTTTACGTTTTGGAAGCATAAGCGTCTTTCTGGGCCCCTAGCTCAGAGTACCCAACAAGCTTCTCGTCCGCCCTTGTTCTAAGTTCTTCCCTGAACTGGGACCACACCGCCACTTGGGAGACTTAACCTGAAGTGCGATTACACGTTTTGGAGGCCTAAGGGACAGGACCTGCACTTATCTCAGAGTATCGAACGGGCTTCTGGTCTGCCCTTGTTCTACGTTCTTTCCTGAACTGGGAACACACCGCCACGTAGGAGACTTAACATCAAGTGTGATTTTACGTGTTGGAAGCATAAGGGACAGGGCGTGCCCCTAACTCAGAGTCTCCAACGGGCTTCTGGTCGGCCCTTGTTCTACGTTCTCTCCTGAACTGGGGAAAAAAAAAAACGGCCACATAGGCCTCTTCGCCTTCAGAGCGTTTATACGGTTTGGAAGCATTAGGGACTGGACGAGCACTTAAGTCAGAGTCTCGCACAGGCTTCTAGTCGGCAATTGTTCTACGTTCTTTCCAAAACTGGGAACAGGGCGCAATAGGCCTGATCGCCTTAAGAGCGTTGATACCTTGTGGAAGCATAAGGGACTGCACGCTCACTTAACTCATAGCATCCAACTGGCTTCTAGTCTGCCCTTGTTCTAAGTTCTTTCCTGATCTGGCAACACACGGCCGCATAGGCCTCTTCGCCTTAAGAGCGTTTACAGGTTTCGGAAGCATAAGGGACTGGACGTGCACCTAATTCGGTGCATACGCCTGGTTTCCATCTGCCCTTGTTCCAAGTTCTCTCCGGAACTGGGAACACAGTACGCACAGGCCTCTTCGCCTTCAGAGCGTTTATACATTTTAGAAGCCTAAGGGTCTGGACGGGCACTTAACTCAGAGTTTCCAACGGGCTTCTAGCCTGCCCTTGTTCTTCTAAGTTCTTTCCTGCACTGGGAACACACGGCCCCACAGGCCTGTTTGCCTTAAGAGCCTTGATACCTTTTGGGAGCGTACTGGCCTTAGCCTGCATTTTCCTTCGACCTTACATCTTGCTTATCCTCCGCCTTTGTTCTAAGATCTTTCCCGAACGGGGAACACATTGCCACTAATGAAACTTCACCTAAGGAGCGACGATACGTTTTGGAAGTCTAGCGGACGTGGTGTGCGCTTCCCTCAGAGGACACAAGGGGTCTTCAGTCCGTCCTCGTTCTAACTTCTTTCCTCCACTGGGAAGACACTGCCAGCATGGGTACTAGTATTCAGCGGGATTTTAGGTTTTGGAAGCAGAAGCGCATGGGCCAGCACTTAACTCAGGGTCTCCTACCTGCCTCGAGACCGCTCTTGTTCTAACACCTTTCCCTTTCTCTGGGAAAACACTGCCATTTAGGAGTGTTCCTCTTCAGTGCCTTTGTAGGTTCTGGAAGCATAAGGGCCTTCCCTCGAATTGAACTCCGAGTGTCCATCATGTTTCTAGTCTGCCCTTGTTCTAAGATCTTTCCTCTCCTGGGAACTCCCTGCCACTTATGGGAACTAACCTTAAGAGCGATGGTACGTTTGGGACACAAAAGGGACTTGGGTGCCCTTCCCTGAGAGTATTCAACTTGCCTCTAGAGCGCCCAGGTGCTAACTTCCTTTCCACAGAGGGGAGCACACAGCCACATATGAATCTTCAGTAGAGATCGAGTTTCCGTTTTGGAAGCATAAGGGTCTTGGCCTGCACTTACCTCAGAGAATGCAACTTGCCTCGAGTGCACGCAGGTTCTAACTTCTTTCCACAACTGGGAACAAACGGCCACGTGTGAATCTTCCCCTTCAGACCGCGTTTACGTTTTGGAAGCATAAGCGTCTTTCTGGGCCCCTAGCTCAGAGTACCCAACAAGCTTCTCGTCCGCCCTTGTTCTAAGTTCTTCCCTGAACTGGGACCACACCGCCACTTGGGAGACTTAACCTGAAGTGCGATTACACGTTTTGGAGGCCTAAGGGACAGGACCTGCACTTATCTCAGAGTATCGAACGGGCTTCTGGTCTGCCCTTGTTCTACGTTCTTTCCTGAACTGGGAACACACCGCCACGTAGGAGACTTAACATCAAGTGTGATTGTACGTGTTGGAAGCATAAGGGACAGGGCGTGCCCCTAACTCAGAGTCTCCAACGGGCTTCTGGTCGGCCCTTGTTCTACGTTCTCTCCTGAACTGGGGAAAAAAAAAAACGGCCACATAGGCCTCTTCGCCTTCAGAGCGTTTATACGGTTTGGAAGCATTAGGGACTGGACGAGCACTTAAGTCAGAGTCTCGCACAGGCTTCTAGTCGGCAATTGTTCTACGTTCTTTCCAAAACTGGGAACAGGGCGCAATAGGCCTGATCGCCTTAAGAGCGTTGATACCTTGTGGAAGCATAAGGGACTGCACGCTCACTTAACTCATAGCATCCAACTGGCTTCTAGTCTGCCCTTGTTCTAAGTTCTTTCCTGATCTGGCAACACACGGCCGCATAGGCCTCTTCGCCTTAAGAGCGTTTACAGGTTTCGGAAGCATAAGGGACTGGACGTGCACCTAATTCGGTGCATACGCCTGGTTTCCATCTGCCCTTGTTCCAAGTTCTCTCCGGAACTGGGAACACAGTGCGCACAGGCCTCTTCGCCTTCAGAGCGTTTATACATTTTAGAAGCCTAAGGGTCTGGACGGGCACTTAACTCAGAGTTTCCAACGGGCTTCTAGTCTGCCCTTGTTCTAAGTTCTTTCCTGCACTGGGAACACACGGCCCCACAGGCCTGTTTGCCTTAAGAGCGTTTATAGGGTTTGGAGGCCTAAGGGACTGGACGTGCCCCTAACTCGGAGTATCCCACTGGCTTCTAGTCTACCCTTGTTCTAAGTTCTTTCCTGAACTGGGAGCACAACGCCACTTAGGAGACTTAACCTTAAGTGCGATTATACGTTTTGGAAGCCCAAGGGACAGGACGTGCACTTAACTCAGAGTATCCAAGGGGCTTCTAGCCTGCCCTTGTTCTTCTAAGTTCTTTCCTGAACTGGGAACACACGGCAGAAGAGGCCTCCTAGCATTAAGAGCCTTGATACCTTTTGGGAGCGTACTGGCCTTAGCCTGCATTTTCCTTCGACCTTACATCTTGCTTATCCTCCGCCTTTGTTCTAAGATCTTTCCCGAACGGGGAACACATTGCCACTAATGAAACTTCACCTAAGGAGCGACGATACGTTTTGGAAGTCTAGCGGACGTGGTGTGCGCTTCCCTCCGAGGACACAAGGGGTCTTCAGTCCGTCCTCGTTCTAACTTCTTTCCTCCACTGGGAAGACACTGCCAGCATGGGTACTAGTATTCAGCGGGATTTTAGGTTTTGGAAGCAGAAGCGCATGGGCCAGCACTTAACTCAGGGTCTCCTACCTGCCTCGAGACCGCTCTTGTTCTAACACCTTTCCCTTTCTCTGGGAAAACACTGCCATTTAGGAGTGTTCCTCTTCAGTGCCTTTGTAGGTTCTGGAAGCATAAGGGCCTTCCCTCGAATTGAACTCCGAGTGTCCATCATGTTTCTAGTCTGCCCTTGTTCTAAGATCTTTCCTCTCCTGGGAACTCCCTGCCACTTATGGGAACTAACCTTAAGAGCGATGGTACGTTTGGGACGCAAAAGGGACTTGGGTGCCCTTCCCTGAGAGTATTCAACTTGCCTCTAGAGCGCCCAGGTGCTAACTTCCTTTCCACAGAGGGGAGCACACAGCCACATATGAATCTTCAGTAGAGATCGAGTTTCCGTTTTGGAAGCATAAGGGTCTTGGCCTGCACTTACCTCAGAGAATGCAACTTGCCTCGAGTGCACGCAGGTTCTAACTTCTTTCCACAACTGGGAACAAACGGCCACGTGTGAATCTTCCCCTTCAGACCGCGTTTACGTTTTGGAAGCATAAGCGTCTTTCTGGGCCCCTAGCTCAGAGTACCCAACAAGCTTCTCGTCCGCCCTTGTTCTAAGTTCTTCCCTGAACTGGGACCACACCGCCACTTGGGAGACTTAACCTGAAGTGCGATTACACGTTTTGGAGGCCTAAGGGACAGGACCTGCACTTATCTCAGAGTATCGAACGGGCTTCTGGTCTGCCCTTGTTCTACGTTCTTTCCTGAACTGGGAACACACCGCCACGTAGGAGACTTAACATCAAGTGTGATTGTACGTGTTGGAAGCATAAGGGACAGGGCGTGCCCCTAACTCAGAGTCTCCAACGGGCTTCTGGTCGGCCCTTGTTCTACGTTCTCTCCTGAACTGGGGAAAAAAAAAAACGGCCACATAGGCCTCTTCGCCTTCAGAGCGTTTATACGGTTTGGAAGCATTAGGGACTGGACGAGCACTTAAGTCAGAGTCTCGCACAGGCTTCTAGTCGGCAATTGTTCTACGTTCTTTCCAAAACTGGGAACAGGGCGCAATAGGCCTGATCGCCTTAAGAGCGTTGATACCTTGTGGAAGCATAAGGGACTGCACGCTCACTTAACTCATAGCATCCAACTGGCTTCTAGTCTGCCCTTGTTCTAAGTTCTTTCCTGATCTGGCAACACACGGCCGCATAGGCCTCTTCGCCTTAAGAGCGTTTACAGGTTTCGGAAGCATAAGGGACTGGACGTGCACCTAATTCGGTGCATACGCCTGGTTTCCATCTGCCCTTGTTCCAAGTTCTCTCCGGAACTGGGAACACAGTACGCACAGGCCTCTTCGCCTTCAGAGCGTTTATACATTTTAGAAGCCTAAGGGTCTGGACGGGCACTTAACTCAGAGTTTCCAACGGGCTTCTAGTCTGCCCTTGTTCTAAGTTCTTTCCTGCACTGGGAACACACGACCCCACAGGCCTGTTTGCCTTAGGAGCGTTTATAGGGTTTGGAGGCCTAAGGGACTGGACGTGCCCCTAACTCGGAGTATCCCACTGGCTTCTAGTCTACCCTTGTTCTAAGTTCTTTCCTGAACTGGGAGCACAACGCCACTTAGGAGACTTAACCTTAAGTGCGATTATACGTTTTGGAAGCCCAAGGGACAGGACGTGCACTTAACTCAGAGTATCCAAGGGGCTTCTAGCCTGCCCTTGTTCTTCTAAGTTCTTTCCTGAACTGGGAACACACGGCAGAAGAGGCCTCCTAGCATTAAGAGCCTTGATACCTTTTGGGAGCGTACTGGCCTTAGCCTGCATTTTCCTTCGACCTTACATCTTGCTTATCCTCCGCCTTTGTTCTAAGATCTTTCCCGAACGGGGAACACATTGCCACTAATGAAACTTCACCTAAGGAGCGACGATACGTTTTGGAAGTCTAGCGGACGTGGTGTGCGCTTCCCTCAGAGGACACAAGGGGTCTTCAGTCCGTCCTCGTTCTAACTTCTTTCCTCCACTGGGAAGACACTGCCAGCATGGGTACTAGTATTCAGCGGGATTTTAGGTTTTGGAAGCAGAAGCGCATGGGCCAGCACTTAACTCAGGGTCTCCTACCTGCCTCGAGACCGCTCTTGTTCTAACACCTTTCCCTTTCTCTGGGAAAACACTGCCATTTAGGAGTGTTCCTCTTCAGTGCCTTTGTAGGCTCTGGAAGCATAAGGGCCTTCCCTCGAATTGAACTCCGAGTGTCCATCATGTTTCTAGTCTGCCCTTGTTCTAAGATCTTTCCTCTCCTGGGAACTCCCTGCCACTTATGGGAACTAACCTTAAGAGCGATGGTACGTTTGGGACGCAAAAGGGACTTGGGTGCCCTTCCCTGAGAGTATTCAACTTGCCTCTAGAGCGCCCAGGTGCTAACTTCCTTTCCACAGAGGGGAGCACACAGCCACATATGAATCTTCAGTAGAGATCGAGTTTCCGTTTTGGAAGCATAAGGGTCTTGGCCTGCACTTACCTCAGAGAATGCAACTTGCCTCGAGTGCACGCAGGTTCTAACTTCTTTCCACAACTGGGAACAAACGGCCACGTGTGAATCTTCCCCTTCAGACCGCGTTTACGTTTTGGAAGCATAAGCGTCTTTCTGGGCCCCTAGCTCAGAGTACCCAACAAGCTTCTCGTCCGCCCTTGTTCTAAGTTCTTCCCTGAACTGGGACCACACCGCCACTTGGGAGACTTAACCTGAAGTGCGATTACACGTTTTGGAGGCCTAAGGGACAGGACCTGCACTTATCTCAGAGTATCGAACGGGCTTCTGGTCTGCCCTTGTTCTACGTTCTTTCCTGAACTGGGAACACACCGTCACGTAGGAGACTTAACATCAAGTGTGATTTTACGTGTTGGAAGCATAAGGGACAGGGCGTGCCCCTAACTCAGAGTCTCCAACGGGCTTCTGGTCGGCCCTTGTTCTACGTTCTCTCCTGAACTGGGGAAAAAAAAAAAACGGCCACATAGGCCTCTTCGCCTTCAGAGCGTTTATACGGTTTGGAAGCATTAGGGACTGGACGAGCACTTAAGTCAGAGTCTCGCACAGGCTTCTAGTCGGCAATTGTTCTACGTTCTTTCCAAAACTGGGAACAGGGCGCAATAGGCCTGATCGCCTTAAGAGCGTTGATACCTTGTGGAAGCATAAGGGACTGCACGCTCACTTAACTCATAGCATCCAACTGGCTTCTAGTCTGCCCTTGTTCTAAGTTCTTTCCTGATCTGGCAACACACGGCCGCATAGGCCTCTTCGCCTTAAGAGCGTTTACAGGTTTCGGAAGCATAAGGGACTGGACGTGCACCTAATTCGGTGCATACGCCTGGTTTCCATCTGCCCTTGTTCCAAGTTCTCTCCGGAACTGGGAACACAGTGCGCACAGGCCTCTTCGCCTTCAGAGCGTTTATACATTTTAGAAGCCTAAGGGTCTGGACGGGCACTTAACTCAGAGTTTCCAACGGGCTTCTAGTCTGCCCTTGTTCTAAGTTCTTTCCTGCACTGGGAACACACGGCCCCACAGGCCTGTTTGCCTTAAGAGCGTTTATAGGGTTTGGAGGCCTAAGGGACTGGACGTGCCCCTAACTCGGAGTATCCCACTGGCTTCTAGTCTACCCTTGTTCTAAGTTCTTTCCTGAACTGGGAGCACAACGCCACTTAGGAGACTTAACCTTAAGTGCGATTATACGTTTTGGAAGCCCAAGGGACAGGACGTGCACTTAACTCAGAGTATCCAAGGGGCTTCTAGCCTGCCCTTGTTCTTCTAAGTTCTTTCCTGAACTGGGAACACACGGCAGAAGAGGCCTCCTAGCATTAAGAGCCTTGATACCTTTTGGGAGCGTACTGGCCTTAGCCTGCATTTTCCTTCGACCTTACATCTTGCTTATCCTCCGCCTTTGTTCTAAGATCTTTCCCGAACGGGGAACACATTGCCACTAATGAAACTTCACCTAAGGAGCGACGATACGTTTTGGAAGTCTAGCGGACGTGGTGTGCGCTTCCCTCAGAGGACACAAGGGGTCTTCAGTCCGTCCTCGTTCTAACTTCTTTCCTCCACTGGGAAGACACTGCCAGCATGGGTACTAGTATTCAGCGGGATTTTAGGTTTTGGAAGCAGAAGCGCATGGGCCAGCACTTAACTCAGGGTCTCCTACCTGCCTCGAGACCGCTCTTGTTCTAACACCTTTCCCTTTCTCTGGGAAAACACTGCCATTTAGGAGTGTTCCTCTTCAGTGCCTTTGTAGGTTCTGGAAGCATAAGGGCCTTCCCTCGAATTGAACTCCGAGTGTCCATCATGTTTCTAGTCTGCCCTTGTTCTAAGATCTTTCCTCTCCTGGGAACGCCCTGCCACTTATGGGAACTAACCTTAAGAGCGATGGTACGTTTGGGACGCAAAAGGGACTTGGGTGCCCTTCCCTGAGAGTATTCAACTTGCCTCTAGAGCGCCCAGGTGCTAACTTCCTTTCCACAGAGGGGAGCACACAGCCACATATGAATCTTCAGTAGAGATCGAGTTTCCGTTTTGGAAGCATAAGGGTCTTGGCCTGCACTTACCTCAGAGAATGCAACTTGCCTCGAGTGCACGCAGGTTCTAACTTCTTTCCACAACTGGGAACAAACGGCCACGTGTGAATCTTCCCCTTCAGACCGCGTTTACGTTTTGGAAGCATAAGCGTCTTTCTGGGCCCCTAGCTCAGAGTACCCAACAAGCTTCTCGTCCGCCCTTGTTCTAAGTTCTTCCCTGAACTGGGACCACACCGCCACTTGGGAGACTTAACCTGAAGTGCGATTACACGTTTTGGAGGCCTAAGGGACAGGACCTGCACTTATCTCAGAGTATCGAACGGGCTTCTGGTCTGCCCTTGTTCTACGTTCTTTCCTGAACTGGGAACACACCGCCACGTAGGAGACTTAACATCAAGTGTGATTGTACGTGTTGGAAGCATAAGGGACAGGGCGTGCCCCTAACTCAGAGTCTCCAACGGGCTTCTGGTCGGCCCTTGTTCTACGTTCTCTCCTGAACTGGGGAAAAAAAAAAACGGCCACATAGGCCTCTTCGCCTTCAGAGCGTTTATACGGTTTGGAAGCATTAGGGACTGGACGAGCACTTAAGTCAGAGTCTCGCACAGGCTTCTAGTCGGCAATTGTTCTACGTTCTTTCCCAAACTGGGAACAGGGCGCAAGAGGCCTGATCGCCTTAAGAGCGTTGATACCTTGTGGAAGCATAAGGGACTGCACGCTCACTTAACTCATAGCATCCAACTGGCTTCTAGTCTGCCCTTGTTCTAAGTTCTTTCCTGATCTGGCAACACACGGCCGCATAGGCCTCTTCGCCTTAAGAGCGTTTACAGGTTTCGGAAGCATAAGGGACTGGACGTGCACCTAATTCGGTGCATACGCCTGGTTTCCATCTGCCCTTGTTCCAAGTTCTCTCCGGAACTGGGAACACAGTACGCACAGGCCTCTTCGCCTTCAGAGCGTTTATACATTTTAGAAGCCTAAGGGTCTGGACGGGCACTTAACTCAGAGTTTCCAACGGGCTTCTAGTCTGCCCTTGTTCTAAGTTCTTTCCTGCACTGGGAACACACGACCCCACAGGCCTGTTTGCCTTAGGAGCGTTTATAGGGTTTGGAGGCCTAAGGGACTGGACGTGCCCCTAACTCGGAGTATCCCACTGGCTTCTAGTCTACCCTTGTTCTAAGTTCTTTCCTGAACTGGGAGCACAACGCCACTTAGGAGACTTAACCTTAAGTGCGATTATACGTTTTGGAAGCCCAAGGGACAGGACGTGCACTTAACTCAGAGTATCCAAGGGGCTTCTAGCCTGCCCTTGTTCTTCTAAGTTCTTTCCTGAACTGGGAACACACGGCAGAAGAGGCCTCCTAGCATTAAGAGCCTTGATACCTTTTGGGAGCGTACTGGCCTTAGCCTGCATTTTCCTTCGACCTTACATCTTGCTTATCCTCCGCCTTTGTTCTAAGATCTTTCCCGAACGGGGAACACATTGCCACTAATGAAACTTCACCTAAGGAGCGACGATACGTTTTGGAAGTCTAGCGGACGTGGTGTGCGCTTCCCTCCGAGGACACAAGGGGTCTTCAGTCCGTCCTCGTTCTAACTTCTTTCCTCCACTGGGAAGACACTGCCAGCATGGGTACTAGTATTCAGCGGGATTTTAGGTTTTGGAAGCAGAAGCGCATGGGCCAGCACTTAACTCAGGGTCTCCTACCTGCCTCGAGACCGCTCTTGTTCTAACACCTTTCCCTTTCTCTGGGAAAACACTGCCATTTAGGAGTGTTCCTCTTCAGTGCCTTTGTAGGCTCTGGAAGCATAAGGGCCTTCCCTCGAATTGAACTCCGAGTGTCCATCATGTTTCTAGTCTGCCCTTGTTCTAAGATCTTTCCTCTCCTGGGAAATCCCTGCCACTTATGGGAACTAACCTTAAGAGCGATGGTACGTTTGGGACGCAAAAGGGACTTGGGTGCCCTTCCCTGAGAGTATTCAACTTGCCTCTAGAGCGCCCAGGTGCTAACTTCCTTTCCACAGAGGGGAGCACACAGCCACATATGAATCTTCAGTAGAGATCGAGTTTCCGTTTTGGAAGCATAAGGGTCTTGGCCTGCACTTACCTCAGAGAATGCAACTTGCCTCGAGTGCACGCAGGTTCTAACTTCTTTCCACAACTGGGAACAAACGGCCACGTGTGAATCTTCCCCTTCAGACCGCGTTTACGTTTTGGAAGCATAAGCGTCTTTCTGGGCCCCTAGCTCAGAGTACCCAACAAGCTTCTCGTCCGCCCTTGTTCTAAGTTCTTCCCTGAACTGGGACCACACCGCCACTTGGGAGACTTAACCTGAAGTGCGATTACACGTTTTGGAGGCCTAAGGGACAGGACCTGCACTTATCTCAGAGTATCGAACGGGCTTCTGGTCTGCCCTTGTTCTACGTTCTTTCCTGAACTGGGAACACACCGCCACGTAGGAGACTTAACATCAAGTGTGATTGTACGTGTTGGAAGCATAAGGGACAGGGCGTGCCCCTAACTCAGAGTCTCCAACGGGCTTCTGGTCGGCCCTTGTTCTACGTTCTCTCCTGAACTGGGGAAAAAAAAAAACGGCCACATAGGCCTCTTCGCCTTCAGAGCGTTTATACGGTTTGGAAGCATTAGGGACTGGACGAGCACTTAAGTCAGAGTCTCGCCCAGGCTTCTAGTCGGCAATTGTTCTACGTTCTTTCCAAAACTGGGAACAGGGCGCAATAGGCCTGATCGCCTTAAGAGCGTTGATACCTTGTGGAAGCATAAGGGACTGCACGCTCACTTAACTCATAGCATCCAACTGGCTTCTAGTCTGCCCTTGTTCTAAGTTCTTTCCTGATCTGGCAACACACGGCCGCATAGGCCTCTTCGCCTTAAGAGCGTTTACAGGTTTCGGAAGCATAAGGGACTGGACGTGCACCTAATTCGGTGCATACGCCTGGTTTCCATCTGCCCTTGTTCCAAGTTCTCTCCGGAACTGGGAACACAGTGCGCACAGGCCTCTTCGCCTTCAGAGCGTTTATACATTTTAGAAGCCTAAGGGTCTGGACGGGCACTTAACTCAGAGTTTCCAACGGGCTTCTAGTCTGCCCTTGTTCTAAGTTCTTTCCTGCACTGGGAACACACGACCCCACAGGCCTGTTTGCCTTAGGAGCGTTTATAGGGTTTGGAGGCCTAAGGGACTGGACGTGCCCCTAACTCGGAGTATCCCACTGGCTTCTAGTCTACCCTTGTTCTAAGTTCTTTCCTGAACTGGGAGCACAACGCCACTTAGGAGACTTAACCTTAAGTGCGATTATACGTTTTGGAAGCCCAAGGGACAGGACGTGCACTTAACTCAGAGTATCCAAGGGGCTTCTAGCCTGCCCTTGTTCTTCTAAGTTCTTTCCTGAACTGGGAACACACGGCAGAAGAGGCCTCCTAGCATTAAGAGCCTTGATACCTTTTGGGAGCGTACTGGCCTTAGCCTGCATTTTCCTTCGACCTTACATCTTGCTTATCCTCCGCCTTTGTTCTAAGATCTTTCCCGAACGGGGAACACATTGCCACTAATGAAACTTCACCTAAGGAGCGACGATACGTTTAGGAAGTCTAGCGGACGTGGTGTGCGCTTCCCTCCGAGGACACAAGGGGTCTTCAGTCCGTCCTCGTTCTAACTTCTTTCCTCCACTGGGAAGACACTGCCAGCATGGGTACTAGTATTCAGCGGGATTTTAGGTTTTGGAAGCAGAAGCGCATGGGCCAGCACTTAACTCAGGGTCTCCTACCTGCCTCGAGACCGCTCTTGTTCTAACACCTTTCCCTTTCTCTGGGAAAACACTGCCATTTAGGAGTGTTCCTCTTCAGTGCCTTTGTAGGCTCTGGAAGCATAAGGGCCTTCCCTCGAATTGAACTCCGAGTGTCCATCATGTTTCTAGTCTGCCCTTGTTCTAAGATCTTTCCTCTCCTGGGAACTCCCTGCCACTTATGGGAACTAACCTTAAGAGCGATGGTACGTTTGGGACGCAAAAGGGACTTGGGTGCCCTTCCCTGAGAGTATTCAACTTGCCTCTAGAGCGCCCAGGTGCTAACTTCCTTTCCACAGAGGGGAGCACACAGCCACATATGAATCTTCAGTAGAGATCGAGTTTCCGTTTTGGAAGCATAAGGGTCTTGGCCTGCACTTACCTCAGAGAATGCAACTTGCCTCGAGTGCACGCAGGTTCTAACTTCTTTCCACAACTGGGAACAAACGGCCACGTGTGAATCTTCCCCTTCAGACCGCGTTTACGTTTTGGAAGCATAAGCGTCTTTCTGGGCCCCTAGCTCAGAGTACCCAACAAGCTTCTCGTCCGCCCTTGTTCTAAGTTCTTCCCTGAACTGGGACCACACCGCCACTTGGGAGACTTAACCTGAAGTGCGATTACACGTTTTGGAGGCCTAAGGGACAGGACCTGCACTTATCTCAGAGTATCGAACGGGCTTCTGGTCTGCCCTTGTTCTACGTTCTTTCCTGAACTGGGAACACACCGCCACGTAGGAGACTTAACATCAAGTGTGATTGTACGTGTTGGAAGCATAAGGGACAGGGCGTGCCCCTAACTCAGAGTCTCCAACGGGCTTCTGGTCGGCCCTTGTTCTACGTTCTCTCCTGAACTGGGGAAAAAAAAAAACGGCCACATAGGCCTCTTCGCCTTCAGAGCGTTTATACGGTTTGGAAGCATTAGGGACTGGACGAGCACTTAAGTCAGAGTCTCGCCCAGGCTTCTAGTCGGCAATTGTTCTACGTTCTTTCCCAAACTGGGAACAGGGCGCAAGAGGCCTGATCGCCTTAAGAGCGTTGATACCTTGTGGAAGCATAAGGGACTGCACGCTCACTTAACTCATAGCATCCAACTGGCTTCTAGTCTGCCCTTGTTCTAAGTTCTTTCCTGATCTGGCAACACACGGCCGCATAGGCCTCTTCGCCTTAAGAGCGTTTACAGGTTTCGGAAGCATAAGGGACTGGACGTGCACCTAATTCGGTGCATACGCCTGGTTTCCATCTGCCCTTGTTCCAAGTTCTCTCCGGAACTGGGAACACAGTACGCACAGGCCTCTTCGCCTTCAGAGCGTTTATACATTTTAGAAGCCTAAGGGTCTGGACGGGCACTTAACTCAGAGTTTCCAACGGGCTTCTAGTCTGCCCTTGTTCTAAGTTCTTTCCTGCACTGGGAACACACGACCCCACAGGCCTGTTTGCCTTAGGAGCGTTTATAGGGTTTGGAGGCCTAAGGGACTGGACGTGCCCCTAACTCGGAGTATCCCACTGGCTTCTAGTCTACCCTTGTTCTAAGTTCTTTCCTGAACTGGGAGCACAACGCCACTTAGGAGACTTAACCTTAAGTGCGATTATACGTTTTGGAAGCCCAAGGGACAGGACGTGCACTTAACTCAGAGTATCCAAGGGGCTTCTAGCCTGCCCTTGTTCTTCTAAGTTCTTTCCTGAACTGGGAACACACGGCAGAAGAGGCCTCCTAGCATTAAGAGCCTTGATACCTTTTGGGAGCGTACTGGCCTTAGCCTGCATTTTCCTTCGACCTTACATCTTGCTTATCCTCCGCCTTTGTTCTAAGATCTTTCCCGAACGGGGAACACATTGCCACTAATGAAACTTCACCTAAGGAGCGACGATACGTTTTGGAAGTCTAGCGGACGTGGTGTGCGCTTCCCTCCGAGGACACAAGGGGTCTTCAGTCCGTCCTCGTTCTAACTTCTTTCCTCCACTGGGAAGACACTGCCAGCATGGGTACTAGTATTCAGCGGGATTTTAGGTTTTGGAAGCAGAAGCGCATGGGCCAGCACTTAACTCAGGGTCTCCTACCTGCCTCGAGACCGCTCTTGTTCTAACACCTTTCCCTTTCTCTGGGAAAACACTGCCATTTAGGAGTGTTCCTCTTCAGTGCCTTTGTAGGCTCTGGAAGCATAAGGGCCTTCCCTCGAATTGAACTCCGAGTGTCCATCATGTTTCTAGTCTGCCCTTGTTCTAAGATCTTTCCTCTCCTGGGAACGCCCTGCCACTTATGGGAACTAACCTTAAGAGCGATGGTACGTTTGGGACGCAAAAGGGACTTGGGTGCCCTTCCCTGAGAGTATTCAACTTGCCTCTAGAGCGCCCAGGTGCTAACTTCCTTTCCACAGAGGGGAGCACACAGCCACATATGAATCTTCAGTAGAGATCGAGTTTCCGTTTTGGAAGCATAAGGGTCTTGGCCTGCACTTACCTCAGAGAATGCAACTTGCCTCGAGTGCACGCAGGTTCTAACTTCTTTCCACAACTGGGAACAAACGGCCACGTGTGAATCTTCCCCTTCAGACCGCGTTTACGTTTTGGAAGCATAAGCGTCTTTCTGGGCCCCTAGCTCAGAGTACCCAACAAGCTTCTCGTCCGCCCTTGTTCTAAGTTCTTCCCTGAACTGGGACCACACCGCCACTTGGGAGACTTAACCTGAAGTGCGATTACACGTTTTGGAGGCCTAAGGGACAGGACCTGCACTTATCTCAGAGTATCGAACGGGCTTCTGGTCTGCCCTTGTTCTACGTTCTTTCCTGAACTGGGAACACACCGCCACGTAGGAGACTTAACATCAAGTGTGATTTTACGTGTTGGAAGCATAAGGGACAGGGCGTGCCCCTAACTCAGAGTCTCCAACGGGCTTCTGGTCGGCCCTTGTTCTACGTTCTCTCCTGAACTGGGGAAAAAAAAAAACGGCCACATAGGCCTCTTCGCCTTCAGAGCGTTTATACGGTTTGGAAGCATTAGGGACTGGACGAGCACTTAAGTCAGAGTCTCGCCCAGGCTTCTAGTCGGCAATTGTTCTACGTTCTTTCCCAAACTGGGAACAGGGCGCAAGAGGCCTGATCGCCTTAAGAGCGTTGATACCTTGTGGAAGCATAAGGGACTGCACGCTCACTTAACTCATAGCATCCAACTGGCTTCTAGTCTGCCCTTGTTCTAAGTTCTTTCCTGATCTGGCAACACACGGCCGCATAGGCCTCTTCGCCTTAAGAGCGTTTACAGGTTTCGGAAGCATAAGGGACTGGACGTGCACCTAATTCGGTGCATACGCCTGGTTTCCATCTGCCCTTGTTCCAAGTTCTCTCCGGAACTGGGAACACAGTACGCACAGGCCTCTTCGCCTTCAGAGCGTTTATACATTTTAGAAGCCTAAGGGTCTGGACGGGCACTTAACTCAGAGTTTCCAACGGGCTTCTAGTCTGCCCTTGTTCTAAGTTCTTTCCTGCACTGGGAACACACGACCCCACAGGCCTGTTTGCCTTAGGAGCGTTTATAGGGTTTGGAGGCCTAAGGGACTGGACGTGCCCCTAACTCGGAGTATCCCACTGGCTTCTAGTCTACCCTTGTTCTAAGTTCTTTCCTGAACTGGGAGCACAACGCCACTTAGGAGACTTAACCTTAAGTGCGATTATACGTTTTGGAAGCCCAAGGGACAGGACGTGCACTTAACTCAGAGTATCCAAGGGGCTTCTAGCCTGCCCTTGTTCTTCTAAGTTCTTTCCTGAACTGGGAACACACGGCAGAAGAGGCCTCCTAGCATTAAGAGCCTTGATACCTTTTGGGAGCGTACTGGCCTTAGCCTGCATTTTCCTTCGACCTTACATCTTGCTTATCCTCCGCCTTTGTTCTAAGATCTTTCCCGAACGGGGAACACATTGCCACTAATGAAACTTCACCTAAGGAGCGACGATACGTTTTGGAAGTCTAGCGGACGTGGTGTGCGCTTCCCTCCGAGGACACAAGGGGTCTTCAGTCCGTCCTCGTTCTAACTTCTTTCCTCCACTGGGAAGACACTGCCAGCATGGGTACTAGTATTCAGCGGGATTTTAGGTTTTGGAAGCAGAAGCGCATGGGCCAGCACTTAACTCAGGGTCTCCTACCTGCCTCGAGACCGCTCTTGTTCTAACACCTTTCCCTTTCTCTGGGAAAACACTGCCATTTAGGAGTGTTCCTCTTCAGTGCCTTTGTAGGCTCTGGAAGCATAAGGGCCTTCCCTCGAATTGAACTCCGAGTGTCCATCATGTTTCTAGTCTGCCCTTGTTCTAAGATCTTTCCTCTCCTGGGAACGCCCTGCCACTTATGGGAACTAACCTTAAGAGCGATGGTACGTTTGGGACGCAAAAGGGACTTGGGTGCCCTTCCCTGAGAGTATTCAACTTGCCTCTAGAGCGCCCAGGTGCTAACTTCCTTTCCACAGAGGGGAGCACACAGCCACATATGAATCTTCAGTAGAGATCGAGTTTCCGTTTTGGAAGCATAAGGGTCTTGGCCTGCACTTACCTCAGAGAATGCAACTTGCCTCGAGTGCACGCAGGTTCTAACTTCTTTCCACAACTGGGAACAAACGGCCACGTGTGAATCTTCCCCTTCAGACCGCGTTTACGTTTTGGAAGCATAAGCGTCTTTCTGGGCCCCTAGCTCAGAGTACCCAACAAGCTTCTCGTCCGCCCTTGTTCTAAGTTCTTCCCTGAACTGGGACCACACCGCCACTTGGGGGACTTAACCTGAAGTGCGATTACACGTTTTGGAGGCCTAAGGGACAGGACCTGCACTTATCTCAGAGTATCGAACGGGCTTCTGGTCTGCCCTTGTTCTACGTTCTTTCCTGAACTGGGAACACACCGCCACGTAGGAGACTTAACATCAAGTGTGATTTTACGTGTTGGAAGCATAAGGGACAGGGCGTGCCCCTAACTCAGAGTCTCCAACGGGCTTCTGGTCGGCCCTTGTTCTACGTTCTCTCCTGAACTGGGGAAAAAAAAAAACGGCCACATAGGCCTCTTCGCCTTCAGAGCGTTTATACGGTTTGGAAGCATTAGGGACTGGACGAGCACTTAAGTCAGAGTCTCGCCCAGGCTTCTAGTCGGCAATTGTTCTACGTTCTTTCCCAAACTGGGAACAGGGCGCAAGAGGCCTGATCGCCTTAAGAGCGTTGATACCTTGTGGAAGCATAAGGGACTGCACGCTCACTTAACTCATAGCATCCAACTGGCTTCTAGTCTGCCCTTGTTCTAAGTTCTTTCCTGATCTGGCAACACACGGCCGCATAGGCCTCTTCGCCTTAAGAGCGTTTACAGGTTTCGGAAGCATAAGGGACTGGACGTGCACCTAATTCGGTGCATACGCCTGGTTTCCATCTGCCCTTGTTCCAAGTTCTCTCCGGAACTGGGAACACAGTACGCACAGGCCTCTTCGCCTTCAGAGCGTTTATACATTTTAGAAGCCTAAGGGTCTGGACGGGCACTTAACTCAGAGTTTCCAACGGGCTTCTAGTCTGCCCTTGTTCTAAGTTCTTTCCTGCACTGGGAACACACGACCCCACAGGCCTGTTTGCCTTAGGAGCGTTTATAGGGTTTGGAGGCCTAAGGGACTGGACGTGCCCCTAACTCGGAGTATCCCACTGGCTTCTAGTCTACCCTTGTTCTAAGTTCTTTCCTGAACTGGGAGCACAACGCCACTTAGGAGACTTAACCTTAAGTGCGATTATACGTTTTGGAAGCCCAAGGGACAGGACGTGCACTTAACTCAGAGTATCCAAGGGGCTTCTAGCCTGCCCTTGTTCTTCTAAGTTCTTTCCTGAACTGGGAACACACGGCAGAAGAGGCCTCCTAGCATTAAGAGCCTTGATACCTTTTGGGAGCGTACTGGCCTTAGCCTGCATTTTCCTTCGACCTTACATCTTGCTTATCCTCCGCCTTTGTTCTAAGATCTTTCCCGAACGGGGAACACATTGCCACTAATGAAACTTCACCTAAGGAGCGACGATACGTTTTGGAAGTCTAGCGGACGTGGTGTGCGCTTCCCTCCGAGGACACAAGGGGTCTTCAGTCCGTCCTCGTTCTAACTTCTTTCCTCCACTGGGAAGACACTGCCAGCATGGGTACTAGTATTCAGCGGGATTTTAGGTTTTGGAAGCAGAAGCGCATGGGCCAGCACTTAACTCAGGGTCTCCTACCTGCCTCGAGACCGCTCTTGTTCTAACACCTTTCCCTTTCTCTGGGAAAACACTGCCATTTAGGAGTGTTCCTCTTCAGTGCCTTTGTAGGCTCTGGAAGCATAAGGGCCTTCCCTCGAATTGAACTCCGAGTGTCCATCATGTTTCTAGTCTGCCCTTGTTCTAAGATCTTTCCTCTCCTGGGAACTCCCTGCCACTTATGGGAACTAACCTTAAGAGCGATGGTACGTTTGGGACGCAAAAGGGACTTGGGTGCCCTTCCCTGAGAGTATTCAACTTGCCTCTAGAGCGCCCAGGTGCTAACTTCCTTTCCACAGAGGGGAGCACACAGCCACATATGAATCTTCAGTAGAGATCGAGTTTCCGTTTTGGAAGCATAAGGGTCTTGGCCTGCACTTACCTCAGAGAATGCAACTTGCCTCGAGTGCACGCAGGTTCTAACTTCTTTCCACAACTGGGAACAAACGGCCACGTGTGAATCTTCCCCTTCAGACCGCGTTTACGTTTTGGAAGCATAAGCGTCTTTCTGGGCCCCTAGCTCAGAGTACCCAACAAGCTTCTCGTCCGCCCTTGTTCTAAGTTCTTCCCTGAACTGGGACCACACCGCCACTTGGGAGACTTAACCTGAAGTGCGATTACACGTTTTGGAGGCCTAAGGGACAGGACCTGCACTTATCTCAGAGTATCGAACGGGCTTCTGGTCTGCCCTTGTTCTACGTTCTTTCCTGAACTGGGAACACACCGTCACGTAGGAGACTTAACATCAAGTGTGATTTTACGTGTTGGAAGCATAAGGGACAGGGCGTGCCCCTAACTCAGAGTCTCCAACGGGCTTCTGGTCGGCCCTTGTTCTACGTTCTCTCCTGAACTGGG
The DNA here is from genome assembly GCF_922984935.1 of Meles meles. Classification (NCBI taxonomy): domain Eukaryota; kingdom Metazoa; phylum Chordata; class Mammalia; order Carnivora; family Mustelidae; genus Meles; species Meles meles. Next base: position 38,368,840 of record NC_060088.1, on the reverse strand, counting down.
GAAAAAAAAAAACGGCCACATAGGCCTCTTCGCCTTCAGAGCGTTTATACGGTTTGGAAGCATTAGGGACTGGACGAGCACTTAAGTCAGAGTCTCGCACAGGCTTCTAGTCGGCAATTGTTCTACGTTCTTTCCAAAACTGGGAACAGGGCGCAATAGGCCTGATCGCCTTAAGAGCGTTGATACCTTGTGGAAGCATAAGGGACTGCACGCTCACTTAACTCATAGCATCCAACTGGCTTCTAGTCTGCCCTTGTTCTAAGTTCTTTCCTGATCTGGCAACACACGGCCGCATAGGCCTCTTCGCCTTAAGAGCGTTTACAGGTTTCGGAAGCATAAGGGACTGGACGTGCACCTAATTCGGTGCATACGCCTGGTTTCCATCTGCCCTTGTTCCAAGTTCTCTCCGGAACTGGGAACACAGTGCGCACAGGCCTCTTCGCCTTCAGAGCGTTTATACATTTTAGAAGCCTAAGGGTCTGGACGGGCACTTAACTCAGAGTTTCCAACGGGCTTCTAGTCTGCCCTTGTTCTAAGTTCTTTCCTGCACTGGGAACACACGGCCCCACAGGCCTGTTTGCCTTAAGAGCGTTTATAGGGTTTGGAGGCCTAAGGGACTGGACGTGCCCCTAACTCGGAGTATCCCACTGGCTTCTAGTCTACCCTTGTTCTAAGTTCTTTCCTGAACTGGGAGCACAACGCCACTTAGGAGACTTAACCTTAAGTGCGATTATACGTTTTGGAAGCCCAAGGGACAGGACGTGCACTTAACTCAGAGTATCCAAGGGGCTTCTAGCCTGCCCTTGTTCTTCTAAGTTCTTTCCTGAACTGGGAACACACGGCAGAAGAGGCCTCCTAGCATTAAGAGCCTTGATACCTTTTGGGAGCGTACTGGCCTTAGCCTGCATTTTCCTTCGACCTTACATCTTGCTTATCCTCCGCCTTTGTTCTAAGATCTTTCCCGAACGGGGAACACATTGCCACTAATGAAACTTCACCTAAGGAGCGACGATACGTTTTGGAAGTCTAGCGGACGTGGTGTGCGCTTCCCTCCGAGGACACAAGGGGTCTTCAGTCCGTCCTCGTTCTAACTTCTTTCCTCCACTGGGAAGACACTGCCAGCATGGGTACTAGTATTCAGCGGGATTTTAGGTTTTGGAAGCAGAAGCGCATGGGCCAGCACTTAACTCAGGGTCTCCTACCTGCCTCGAGACCGCTCTTGTTCTAACACCTTTCCCTTTCTCTGGGAAAACACTGCCATTTAGGAGTGTTCCTCTTCAGTGCCTTTGTAGGTTCTGGAAGCATAAGGGCCTTCCCTCGAATTGAACTCCGAGTGTCCATCATGTTTCTAGTCTGCCCTTGTTCTAAGATCTTTCCTCTCCTGGGAACGCCCTGCCACTTATGGGAACTAACCTTAAGAGCGATGGTACGTTTGGGACGCAAAAGGGACTTGGGTGCCCTTCCCTGAGAGTATTCAACTTGCCTCTAGAGCGCCCAGGTGCTAACTTCCTTTCCACAGAGGGGAGCACACAGCCACATATGAATCTTCAGTAGAGATCGAGTTTCCGTTTTGGAAGCATAAGGGTCTTGGCCTGCACTTACCTCAGAGAATGCAACTTGCCTCGAGTGCACGCAGGTTCTAACTTCTTTCCACAACTGGGAACAAACGGCCACGTGTGAATCTTCCCCTTCAGACCGCGTTTACGTTTTGGAAGCATAAGCGTCTTTCTGGGCCCCTAGCTCAGAGTACCCAACAAGCTTCTCGTCCGCCCTTGTTCTAAGTTCTTCCCTGAACTGGGACCACACCGCCACTTGGGAGACTTAACCTGAAGTGCGATTACACGTTTTGGAGGCCTAAGGGACAGGACCTGCACTTATCTCAGAGTATCGAACGGGCTTCTGGTCTGCCCTTGTTCTACGTTCTTTCCTGAACTGGGAACACACCGCCACGTAGGAGACTTAACATCAAGTGTGATTTTACGTGTTGGAAGCATAAGGGACAGGGCGTGCCCCTAACTCAGAGTCTCCAACGGGCTTCTGGTCGGCCCTTGTTCTACGTTCTCTCCTGAACTGGGGAAAAAAAAAAACGGCCACATAGGCCTCTTCGCCTTCAGAGCGTTTATACGGTTTGGAAGCATTAGGGACTGGACGAGCACTTAAGTCAGAGTCTCGCCCAGGCTTCTAGTCGGCAATTGTTCTACGTTCTTTCCCAAACTGGGAACAGGGCGCAAGAGGCCTGATCGCCTTAAGAGCGTTGATACCTTGTGGAAGCATAAGGGACTGCACGCTCACTTAACTCATAGCATCCAACTGGCTTCTAGTCTGCCCTTGTTCTAAGTTCTTTCCTGATCTGGCAACACACGGCCGCATAGGCCTCTTCGCCTTAAGAGCGTTTACAGGTTTCGGAAGCATAAGGGACTGGACGTGCACCTAATTCGGTGCATACGCCTGGTTTCCATCTGCCCTTGTTCCAAGTTCTCTCCGGAACTGGGAACACAGTGCGCACAGGCCTCTTCGCCTTCAGAGCGTTTATACATTTTAGAAGCCTAAGGGTCTGGACGGGCACTTAACTCAGAGTTTCCAACGGGCTTCTAGTCTGCCCTTGTTCTAAGTTCTTTCCTGCACTGGGAACACACGGCCCCACAGGCCTGTTTGCCTTAGGAGCGTTTATAGGGTTTGGAGGCCTAAGGGACTGGACGTGCCCCTAACTCGTAGTATCCCACTGGCTTCTAGTCTACCCTTGTTCTAAGTTCTTTCCTGAACTGGGAGCACAACGCCACTTAGGAGTCTTAACCTTAAGTGCGATTATACGTTTTGGAAGCCCAAGGGACAGGACGTGCACTTAACTCAGAGTATCCAAGGGGCTTCTAGCCTGCCCTTGTTCTTCTAAGTTCTTTCCTGAACTGGGAACACACGGCAGAAGAGGCCTCCTAGCATTAAGAGACTTGATACCTTTTGGGAGCGTACTGGCCTTAGCCTGCATTTTCCTTCGACCTTACATCTTGCTTATCCTCCGCCTTTGTTCTAAGATCTTTCCCGAACGGGGAACACATTGCCACTAATGAAACTTCACCTAAGGAGCGACGATACGTTTTGGAAGTCTAGCGGACGTGGTGTGCGCTTCCCTCAGAGGACACAAGGGGTCTTCAGTCCGTCCTCGTTCTAACTTCTTTCCTCCACTGGGAAGACACTGCCAGCATGGGTACTAGTATTCAGCGGGATTTTAGGTTTTGGAAGCAGAAGCGCATGGGCCAGCACTTAACTCAGGGTCTCCTACCTGCCTCGAGACCTCTCTTGTTCTAACACCTTTCCCTTTCTCTGGGAAAACACTGCCATTTAGGAGTGTTCCTCTTCAGTGCCTTTGTAGGTTCTGGAAGCATAAGGGCCTTCCCTCGAATTGAACTCCGAGTGTCCATCATGTTTCTAGTCTGCCCTTGTTCTAAGATCTTTCCTCTCCTGGGAACTCCCTGCCACTTATGGGAACTAACCTTAAGAGCGATGGTACGTTTGGGACGCAAAAGGGACTTGGGTGCCCTTCCCTGAGAGTATTCAACTTGCCTCTAGAGCGCCCAGGTGCTAACTTCCTTTCCACAGAGGGGAGCACACAGCCACATATGAATCTTCAGTAGAGATCGAGTTTCCGTTTTGGAAGCATAAGGGTCTTGGCCTGCACTTACCTCAGAGAATGCAACTTGCCTCGAGTGCACGCAGGTTCTAACTTCTTTCCACAACTGGGAACAAACGGCCACGTGTGAATCTTCCCCTTCAGACCGCGTTTACGTTTTGGAAGCATAAGCGTCTTTCTGGGCCCCTAGCTCAGAGTACCCAACAAGCTTCTCGTCCGCCCTTGTTCTAAGTTCTTCCCTGAACTGGGACCACACCGCCACTTGGGAGACTTAACCTGAAGTGCGATTACACGTTTTGGAGGCCTAAGGGACAGGACCTGCACTTATCTCAGAGTATCGAACGGGCTTCTGGTCTGCCCTTGTTCTACGTTCTTTCCTGAACTGGGAACACACCGCCACGTAGGAGACTTAACATCAAGTGTGATTTTACGTGTTGGAAGCATAAGGGACAGGGCGTGCCCCTAACTCAGAGTCTCCAACGGGCTTCTGGTCGGCCCTTGTTCTACGTTCTCTCCTGAACTGGGGAAAAAAAAAAAAACGGCCACATAGGCCTCTTCGCCTTCAGAGCGTTTATACGGTTTGGAAGCATTAGGGACTGGACGAGCACTTAAGTCAGAGTCTCGCCCAGGCTTCTAGTCGGCAATTGTTCTACGTTCTTTCCAAAACTGGGAACAGGGCGCAATAGGCCTGATCGCCTTAAGAGCGTTGATACCTTGTGGAAGCATAAGGGACTGCACGCTCACTTAACTCATAGCATCCAACTGGCTTCTAGTCTGCCCTTGTTCTAAGTTCTTTCCTGATCTGGCAACACACGGCCGCATAGGCCTCTTCGCCTTAAGAGCGTTTACAGGTTTCGGAAGCATAAGGGACTGGACGTGCACCTAATTCGGTGCATACGCCTGGTTTCCATCTGCCCTTGTTCCAAGTTCTCTCCGGAACTGGGAACACAGTGCGCACAGGCCTCTTCGCCTTCAGAGCGTTTATACATTTTAGAAGCCTAAGGGTCTGGACGGGCACTTAACTCAGAGTTTCCAACGGGCTTCTAGTCTGCCCTTGTTCTAAGTTCTTTCCTGCACTGGGAACACACGACCCCACAGGCCTGTTTGCCTTAGGAGCGTTTATAGGGTTTGGAGGCCTAAGGGACTGGACGTGCCCCTAACTCGGAGTATCCCACTGGCTTCTAGTCTACCCTTGTTCTAAGTTCTTTCCTGAACTGGGAGCACAACGCCACTTAGGAGACTTAACCTTAAGTGCGATTATACGTTTTGGAAGCCCAAGGGACAGGACGTGCACTTAACTCAGAGTATCCAAGGGGCTTCTAGCCTGCCCTTGTTCTTCTAAGTTCTTTCCTGAACTGGGAACACACGGCAGAAGAGGCCTCCTAGCATTAAGAGCCTTGATACCTTTTGGGAGCGTACTGGCCTTAGCCTGCATTTTCCTTCGACCTTACATCTTGCTTATCCTCCGCCTTTGTTCTAAGATCTTTCCCGAACGGGGAACACATTGCCACTAATGAAACTTCACCTAAGGAGCGACGATACGTTTTGGAAGTCTAGCGGACGTGGTGTGCGCTTCCCTCAGAGGACACAAGGGGTCTTCAGTCCGTCCTCGTTCTAACTTCTTTCCTCCACTGGGAAGACACTGCCAGCATGGGTACTAGTATTCAGCGGGATTTTAGGTTTTGGAAGCAGAAGCGCATGGGCCAGCACTTAACTCAGGGTCTCCTACCTGCCTCGAGACCGCTCTTGTTCTAACACCTTTCCCTTTCTCTGGGAAAACACTGCCATTTAGGAGTGTTCCTCTTCAGTGCCTTTGTAGGTTCTGGAAGCATAAGGGCCTTCCCTCGAATTGAACTCCGAGTGTCCATCATGTTTCTAGTCTGCCCTTGTTCTAAGATCTTTCCTCTCCTGGGAACTCCCTGCCACTTATGGGAACTAACTTTAAGAGCGATGGTACGTTTGGGACGCAAAAGGGACTTGGGTGCCCTTCCCTGAGAGTATTCAACTTGCCTCTAGAGCGCCCAGGTGCTAACTTCCTTTCCACAGAGGGGAGCACACAGCCACATATGAATCTTCAGTAGAGATCGAGTTTCCGTTTTGGAAGCATAAGGGTCTTGGCCTGCACTTACCTCAGAGAATGCAACTTGCCTCGAGTGCACGCAGGTTCTAACTTCTTTCCACAACTGGGAACAAACGGCCACGTGTGAATCTTCCCCTTCAGACCGCGTTTACGTTTTGGAAGCATAAGCGTCTTTCTGGGCCCCTAGCTCAGAGTACCCAACAAGCTTCTCGTCCGCCCTTGTTCTAAGTTCTTCCCTGAACTGGGACCACACCGCCACTTGAGAGACTTAACCTGAAGTGCGATTACACGTTTTGGAGGCCTAAGGGACAGGACCTGCACTTATCTCAGAGTATCGAACGGGCTTCTGGTCTGCCCTTGTTCTACGTTCTTTCCTGAACTGGGAACACACCGCCACGTAGGAGACTTAACATCAAGTGTGATTTTACGTGTTGGAAGCATAAGGGACAGGGCGTGCCCCTAACTCAGAGTCTCCAACGGGCTTCTGGTCGGCCCTTGTTCTACGTTCTCTCCTGAACTGGGGAAAAAAAAAAACGGCCACATAGGCCTCTTCGCCTTCAGAGCGTTTATACGGTTTGGAAGCATTAGGGACTGGACGAGCACTTAAGTCAGAGTCTCGCACAGGCTTCTAGTCGGCAATTGTTCTACGTTCTTTCCAAAACTGGGAACAGGGCGCAATAGGCCTGATCGCCTTAAGAGCGTTGATACCTTGTGGAAGCATAAGGGACTGCACGCTCACTTAACTCATAGCATCCAACTGGCTTCTAGTCTGCCCTTGTTCTAAGTTCTTTCCTGATCTGGCAACACACGGCCGCATAGGCCTCTTCGCCTTAAGAGCGTTTACAGGTTTCGGAAGCATAAGGGACTGGACGTGCACCTAATTCGGTGCATACGCCTGGTTTCAATCTGCCCTTGTTCCAAGTTCTCTCCGGAACTGGGAACACAGTGCGCACAGGCCTCTTCGCCTTCAGAGCGTTTATACATTTTAGAAGCCTAAGGGTCTGGACGGGCACTTAACTCAGAGTTTCCAACGGGCTTCTAGTCTGCCCTTGTTCTAAGTTCTTTCCTGCACTGGGAACACACGGCCCCACAGGCCTGTTTGCCTTAAGAGCGTTTATAGGGTTTGGAGGCCTAAGGGACTGGACGTGCCCCTAACTCGGAGTATCCCACTGGCTTCTAGTCTACCCTTGTTCTAAGTTCTTTCCTGAACTGGGAGCACAACGCCACTTAGGAGACTTAACCTTAAGTGCGATTATACGTTTTGGAAGCCCAAGGGACAGGACGTGCACTTAACTCAGAGTATCCAAGGGGCTTCTAGCCTGCCCTTGTTCTTCTAAGTTCTTTCCTGAACTGGGAACACACGGCAGAAGAGGCCTCCTAGCATTAAGAGCCTTGATAACTTTTGGGAGCGTACTGGCCTTAGCCTGCATTTTCCTTCGACCTTACATCTTGCTTATCCTCCGCCTTTGTTCTAAGATCTTTCCCGAACGGGGAACACATTGCCACTAATGAAACTTCACCTAAGGAGCGACGATACGTTTTGGAAGTCTAGCGGACGTGGTGTGCGCTTCCCTCAGAGGACACAAGGGGTCTTCAGTCCGTCCTCGTTCTAACTTCTTTCCTCCACTGGGAAGACACTGCCAGCATGGGTACTAGTATTCAGCGGGATTTTAGGTTTTGGAAGCAGAAGCGCATGGGCCAGCACTTAACTCAGGGTCTCCTACCTGCCTCGAGACCGCTCTTGTTCTAACACCTTTCCCTTTCTCTGGGAAAACACTGCCATTTAGGAGTGTTCCTCTTCAGTGCCTTTGTAGGTTCTGGAAGCATAAGGGCCTTCCCTCGAATTGAACTCCGAGTGTCCATCATGTGTCTAGCCTGCCCTTGTTCTAAGATCTTTCCTCTCCTGGGAACTCCCTGCCACTTATGGGAACTAACCTTAAGAGCGATGGTACGTTTGGGACGCAAAAGGGACTTGGGTGCCCTTCCCTGAGAGTATTCAACTTGCCACTAGAGCGCCCAGGTGCTAACTTCCTTTCCACAAAGGGGAGCACACAGCCACATATGAATCTTCAGTAGAGATCGAGTTTCCGTTTTGGAAGCATAAGGGTCTTGGCCTGCACTTACCTCAGAGAATGCAACTTGCCTCGAGTGCACGCAGGTTCTAACTTCTTTCCACAACTGGGAACAAACGGCCACGTGTGAATCTTCCCCTTCAGACCGCGTTTACGTTTTGGAAGCATAAGCGTCTTTCTGGGCCCCTAGCTCAGAGTACCCAACAAGCTTCTCGTCCGCCCTTGTTCTAAGTTCTTCCCTGAACTGGGACCACACCGCCACTTGGGAGACTTAACCTGAAGTGCGATTACACGTTTTGGAGGCCTAAGGGACAGGACCTGCACTTATCTCAGAGTATCGAACGGGCTTCTGGTCTGCCCTTGTTCTACGTTCTTTCCTGAACTGGGAACACACCGCCACGTAGGAGACTTAACATCAAGTGTGATTTTACGTGTTGGAAGCATAAGGGACAGGGCGTGCACCTAACTCAGAGTCTCCAACGGGCTTCTGGTCGGCCCTTGTTCTACGTTCTCTCCTGAACTGGGGAAAAAAAAAAACGGCCACATAGGCCTCTTCGCCTTCAGAGCGTTTATACGGTTTGGAAGCATTAGGGACTGGACGAGCACTTAAGTCAGAGTCTCGCACAGGCTTCTAGTCGGCAATTGTTCTACGTTCTTTCCCAAACTGGGAACAGGGCGCAATAGGCCTGATCGCCTTAAGAGCGTTGATACCTTGTGGAAGCATAAGGGACTGCACGCTCACTTAGCTCATAGCATCCAACTGGCTTCTAGTCTGCCCTTGTTCTAAGTTCTTTCCTGATCTGGCAACACACGGCCGCATAGGCCTCTTCGCCTTAAGAGCGTTTACAGGTTTCGAAAGCATAAGGGCCTGGACGTGCACCTAATTCGGTGCATACGCCTGGTTTCCATCTGCCCTTGTTCCAAGTTCTCTCCGGAACTGGGAACACAGTGCGCACAGGCCTCTTCGCCTTCAGAGCGTTTATACATTTTAGAAGCCTAAGGGTCTGGACGGGCACTTAACTCAGAGTTTCCAACGGGCTTCTAGTCTGCCCTTGTTCTAAGTTCTTTCCTGAACTGGGAACACACGGCCCCACAGGCCTGTTTGCCTTAGGAGCGTTTATAGGGTTTGGAGGCCTAAGGGACTGGACGTGCCCCTAACTCGGAGTATCCCACTGGCTTCTAGTCTACCCTTGTTCTAAGTTCTTTCCTGAACTGGGAGCACAACGCCACTTAGGAGTCTTAACCTTAAGTGCGATTATACGTTTTGGAAGCCCAAGGGACAGGACGTGCACTTAACTCAGAGTATCCAAGGGGCTTCTAGCCTGCCCTTGTTCTTCTAAGTTCTTTCCTGAACTGGGAACACACGGCAGAAGAGGCCTCCTAGCATTAAGAGACTTGATACCTTTTGGGAGCGTACTGGCCTTAGCCTGCATTTTCCTTCGACCTTACATCTTGCTTATCCTCCGCCTTTGTTCTAAGATCTTTCCCGAACGGGGAACACATTGCCACTAATGAAACTTCACCTAAGGAGCGACGATACGTTTTGGAAGTCTAGCGGACGTGGTGTGCGCTTCCCTCAGAGGACACAAGGGGTCTTCAGTCCGTCCTCGTTCTAACTTCTTTCCTCCACTGGGAAGACACTGCCAGCATGGGTACTAGTATTCACCGGGATTTTAGGTTTTGGAAGCAGAAGCGCATGGGCCAGCACTTAACTCAGGGTCTCCTACCTGCCTCGAGACCGCTCTTGTTCTAACACCTTTCCCTTTCTCTGGGAAAACACTGCCATTTAGGAGTGTTCCTCTTCAGTGCCTTTGTAGGTTCTGGAAGCATAAGGGCCTTCCCTCGAATTGAACTCCGAGTGTCCATCATGTTTCTAGTCTGCCCTTGTTCTAAGATCTTTCCTCTCCTGGGAACTCCCTGCCACTTATGGGAACTAACCTTAAGAGCGATGGTACGTTTGGGACGCAAAAGGGACTTGGGTGCCCTTCCCTGAGAGTATTCAACTTGCCTCTAGAGCGCCCAGGTGCTAACTTCCTTTCCACAGAGGGGAGCACACAGCCACATATGAATCTTCAGTAGAGATCGAGTTTCCGTTTTGGAAGCATAAGGGTCTTGGCCTGCACTTACCTCAGAGAATGCAACTTGCCTCGAGTGCACGCAGGTTCTAACTTCTTTCCACAACTGGGAACAAACGGCCATGTGTGAATCTTCCCCTTCAGACCGCGTTTACGTTTTGGAAGCATAAGCGTCTTTCTGGGCCCCTAGCTCAGAGTACCCAACAAGCTTCTCGTCCGCCCTTGTTCTAAGTTCTTCCCTGAACTGGGACCACACCGCCACTTGGGAGACTTAACCTGAAGTGCGATTACACGTTTTGGAGGCCTAAGGGACAGGACCTGCACTTATCTCAGAGTATCGAACGGGCTTCTGGTCTGCCCTTGTTCTACGTTCTTTCCTGAACTGGGAACACACCGCCACTTAGGAGACTTAACATCAAGTGTGATTTTACGTTTTGGAAGCATAAGGGACAGGGCGTGCCCCTAACTCAGAGTCTCCAACGGGCTTCTGGTCGGCCCTTGTTCTACGTTCTCTCCTGAACTGGGGAAAAAAAAAAAAACGGCCACATAGGCCTCTTCGCCTTCAGAGCGTTTATACGGTTTGGAAGCATTAGGGACTGGACGAGCACTTAAGTCAGAGTCTCGCACAGGCTTCTAGTCGGCAATTATTCTACGTTCTTTCCAAAACTGGGAACAGGGCGCAAATAGGCCTGATCGCCTTAAGAGCGTTGATACCTTGTGGAAGCATAAGGGACTGCACGCTCACTTAACTCATAGCATCCAACTGGCTTCTAGTCTGCCCTTGTTCTAAGTTCTTTCCTGATCTGGCAACACACGGCCGCATAGACCTCTTCGCCTTAAGAGCGTTTACAGGTTTCGGAAGCATAAGGGACTGGACGTGCACCTAATTCGGTGCATACGCCTGGTTTCAATCTGCCCTTGTTCCAAGTTCTCTCCTGAACTGGGAACACAGTGCGCACAGGCCTCTTCGCCTTCAGAGCGTTTATACATTTTAGAAGCCTAAGGGTCTGGACGGGCACTTAACTCAGAGTTTACAACGGGCTTCTAGTCTGCCCTTGTTCTAAGTTCTTTCCTGAACTGGGAACACACGGCCCCACAGGCCTGTTTGCCTTAAGAGCGTTTATAGGGTTTGGAGGCCTAAGGGACTGGACGTGCCCCTAACTCGGAGTATCCCACTGGCTTCTAGTCTACCCTTGTTCTAAGTTCTTTCCTGAACTGGGAGCACAACGCCACTTAGGAGACTTAACCTTAAGTGCGATTATACGTTTTGGAAGCCCAAGGGACAGGACGTGCACTTAACTCAGAGTATCCAAGGGGCTTCTAGCCTGCCCTTGTTCTTCTAAGTTCTTTCCTGAACTGGGAACACACGGCAGAAGAGGCCTCCTAGCATTAAGAGCCTTGATACCTTTTGGGAGCGTACTGGCCTTAGCCTGCATTTTCCTTCGACCTTACATCTTGCTTATCCTCCGCCTTTGTTCTAAGATCTTTCCCGAACGGGGAACACATTGCCACTAATGAAACTTCACCTAAGGAGCGACGATACGTTTTGGAAGTCTAGCGGACGTGGTGTGCACTTCCCTCAGAGGACACAAGGGGTCTTCAGTCCGTCCTCGTTCTAACTTCTTTCCTCCACTGGGAAGACACTGCCAGCATGGGTACTAGTATTCAGCGGGATTTTAGGTTTTGGAAGCAGAAGTGCATGGGCCAGCACTTAACTCAGGGTCTCCTACCTGCCTCGAGACCGCTCTTGTTCTAACACCTTTCCCTTTCTCTGGGAAAACACTGCCATTTAGGAGTGTTCCTCTTCAGTGCCTTTGTAGGTTCTGGAAGCATAAGGGCCTTCCCTCGAATTGAACTCCGAGTGTCCGTCATGTTTCTAGTCTGCCCTTGTTCTAAGATCTTTCCTCTCCTGGGAACTCCCTGCCACTTATGGGAACTAACCTTAAGAGCGATGGTACGTTTGGGACGCAAAAGGGACTTGGGTGCCCTTCCCTGAGAGTATTCAACTTGCCTCTAGAGCGCCCAGGTGCTAACTTCCTTTCCACAAAGGGGAGCACACAGCCACATATGAATCTTCAGTAGAGATCGAGTTTCCGTTTTGGAAGCATAAGGGTCTTGGCCTGCACTTACCTCAGAGAATGCAACTTGCCTCGAGTGCACGCAGGTTCTAACTTCTTTCCACAACTGGGAACAAACGGCCATGTGTGAATCTTCCCCTTCAGACCGCGTTTACGTTTTGGAAGCATAAGCGTCTTTCTGGGCCCCTAGCTCAGAGTACCCAACAAGCTTCTCGTCCGCCCTTGTTCTAAGTTCTTCCCTGAACTGGGACCACACCGCCACTTGGGAGACTTAACCTGAAGTGCGATTACACGTTTTGGAGCCCTAAGGGACAGGACCTGCACTTATCTCAGAGTATCTCACGGGCTTCTGGTCTGCCCTTGTTCTACGTTCTTTCCTGAACTGGGAACACACCGCCACTTAGGAGACTTAACATCAAGTGTGATTTTACGTTTTGGAAGCATAAGGGATAGGGCGTGCCCCTAACTCAGAGTCTCCAACGGGCTTCTGGTCTGCCCTTGTTCTACGTTCTCTCCTGAACTGGGGAAAAAAAAAAACGGCCACATAGGCCTCTTCGCCTTCAGAGCGTTTATACGGTTTGGAAGCATTAGGGACTGGACGAGCACTTAAGTCAGAGTCTCGCACAGGCTTCCAGTCGGCAATTTTCTACGTTCTTTCCAAAACTGGGAACAGGGCGCAAATAGGCCTGATCGCCTTAAGAGCGTTGATACCTTGTGGAAGCATAAGGGACTGCACGCTCACTTAACTCATAGCATCCACCTGGCTTCTAGTCTGCCCTTGTTCTAAGTTCTTTCCTGATCTGGCAACACACGGCCGCATAGGCCTCTTAGCCTTAAGAGCGTTTACAGGTTTCGGAAGCATAAGGGACTGGACGTGCACCTAATTCGGTGCATACGCCTGGTTTCAATCTGCCCTTGTTCCAAGTTCTCTCCGGAACTGGGAACACAGTGCGCACAGGCCTCTTCGCCTTCAGAGCGTTTATACATTTTAGAAGCCTAAGGGTCTGGACGGGCACTTAACTCAGAGTTTCCAACGGGCTTCTAGTCTGCCCTTGTTCTAAGTTCTTTCCTGAACTGGGAACACACGGCCCCACAGGCCTGTTTGCCTTAAGAGCGTTTATAGGGTTTGGAGGCCTAAGGGACTGGACGTGCCCCTAACTCGGAGTATCCCACTGGCTTCTAGTCTACCCTTGTTCTAAGTTCTTTCCTGAACTGGGAGCACAACGCCACTTAGGAGACTTAACCTTAAGTGCGATTATACGTTTTGGAAGCCCAAGGGAAGGACGTGCACTTAACTCAGAGTATCCAAGGGGCTTCTAGCCTGCCCTTGTTCTTCTAAGTTCTTTCCTGAACTGGGAACACACGGCAGAAGAGGCCTCCTAGCATTAAGAGCCTTGATACCTTTTGGGAGCGTACTGGCCTTAGCCTGCATTTTCCTTCGACCTTACATCTTGCTTATCCTCCGCCTTTGTTCTAAGATCTTTCCCGAACGGGGAACACATTGCCACTAATGAAACTTCACCTAAGGAGCGACGATACGTTTTGGAAGTCTAGCGGACGTGGTGTGCACTTCCCTCAGAGGACACAAGGGGTCTTCAGTCCGTCCTCGTTCTAACTTCTTTCCTCCACTGGGAAGACACTGCCAGCATGGGTACTAGTATTCAGCGGGATTTTAGGTTTTGGAAGCAGAAGCGCATGGGCCAGCACTTAACTCAGGGTCTCCTACCTGCCTCGAGACCGCTCTTGTTCTAACACCTTTCCCTTTCTCTGGGAAAACACTGCCATTTAGGAGTGTTCCTCTTCAGTGCCATTGTAGGTTCTGGAAGCATAAGGGCCTTCCCTCGAATTGAACTCCGAGTGTCCGTCATGTTTCTAGTCTGCCCTTGTTCTAAGATCTTTCCTCTCCTGGGAACTCCCTGCCACTTATGGGAACTAACCTTAAGAGCGATGGTACGTTTGGGACGCAAAAGGGACTTGGGTGCCCTTCCCTGAGAGTATTCAACTTGCCTCTAGAGCGCCCAGGTGCTAACTTCCTTTCCACAAAGGGGAGCACACAGCCACATATGAATCTTCAGTAGAGATCGAGTTTCCTTTTTTGAAGCATAAGGGTCTTGGCCTGCATTTACCTCAGAGAATGCAACTTGCCTCGAGTGCACGCAGGTTCTAACTTCTTTCCACAACTGGGAACAAACGGCCATGTGTGAATCTTCCCCTTCAGACCGCGTTTACGTTTTGGAAGCATAAGCGTCTTTCTGGGCCCCTAGCTCAGAGTACCCAACAAGCTTCTCGTCCGCCCTTGTTCTAAGTTCTTCCCTGAACTGGGACCACACCGCCACTTGGGAGACTTAACCTGAAGTGCGATTACACGTTTTGGAGGCCTAAGGGACAGGCCCTGCACTTATTCCAGAGTATCTAACGGGCGTCTCGTCTGCCCTTGTTCTACGTTCTTTCCTGAACTGGGAACACACCGCCACTTAGGAGACTTAACATCAAGTGTGATTTTACGTTTTGGAAGCATAAGGGACAGGGCGTGCCCCTAACTCAGAGTCTCCAACGGGCTTCTGGTCTGCCCTTGTTCTACGTTCTCTCCTGAACTGGGGAAAAAAAAAAAACGGCCACATAGGCCTCTTCGCCTTCAGAGCGTTTATACGGTTTGGAAGCATTAGGGACTGGACGAGCACTTAAGTCAGAATCTCGCACAGGCTTCCAGTCGGCAATTGTTCTACGTTCTTTCCAAAACTGGGAACAGGGCGCAAATAGGCCTGATCGCCTTAAGAGCGTTGATACCTTGTGGAAGCATAAGGGACTGCACGCTCACTTAACTCATAGCATCCAACTGGCTTCTAGTCTGCCCTTGTTCTAAGTTCTTTCCTGATCTGGCAACACACGGCCGCATAGGCCTCTTCGCCTTAAGAGCGTTTACAGGTTTCGGAAGCATAAGGGACTGGACGTGCACCTAATTCGGTGCATACGCCTGGTTTCCATCTGCCCTTGTTCCAAGTTCTCTCCGGAACTGGGAACACAGTGCGCACAGGCCTCTTCGCCTTCAGAGCGTTTATACATTTTAGAAGCCTAAGGGTCTGGACGGGCACTTAACTCAGAGTTTCCAACGGGCTTCTAGTCTGCCCTTGTTCTAAGTTCTTTCCTGAACTGGGAACACACGGCCCCACAGGCCTGTTTGCCTTAAGAGCGTTTATAGGGTTTGGAGGCCTAAGGGACTGGACGTGCCCCTAACTCGGAGTATCCCACTGGCTTCTAGTCTACCCTTGTTCTAAGTTCTTTCCTGAACTGGGAGCACAACGCCACTTAGGAGACTTAACCTTAAGTGCGATTATACGTTTTGGAAGCCCAAGGGAAGGACGTGCACTTAACTCAGAGTATCCAAGGGGCTTCTAGCCTGCCCTTGTTCTTCTAAGTTCTTTCCTGAACTGGGAACACACGGCAGAAGAGGCCTCCTAGCATTAAGAGCCTTGATACCTTTTGGGAGCGTACTGGCCTTAGCCTGCATTTTCCTTCGACCTTACAACTTGCTTATCCTCCGCCTTTGTTCTAAGATCTTTCCCGAACGGGGAACACATTGCCACTAATGAAACTTCACCTAAGGAGCGACGATACGTTTTGGAAGTCTAGCGGACGTGGTGTGCACTTCCCTCAGAGGACACAAGGGGTCTTCAGTCCGTCCTCGTTCTAACTTCTTTCCTCCACTGGGAAGACACTGCCAGCATGGGTACTAGTATTCAGCGGGATTTTAGGTTTTGGAAGCAGAAGCGCATGGGCCAGCACTTAACTCAGGGTCTCCTACCTGCCTCGAGACCGCTCTTGTTCTAACACCTTTCCCTTTCTCTGGGAAAACACTGCCATTTAGGAGTGTTCCTCTTCAGTGCCATTGTAGGTTCTGGAAGCATAAGGGCCTTCCCTCGAATTGAACTCCGAGTGTCCATCATGTTTCTAGTCTGCCCTTGTTCTAAGATCTTTCCTCTCCTGGGAACTCCCTGCCACTTATGGGAACTAACCTTAAGAGCGATGGTACGTTTGGGACGCAAAAGGGACTTGGGTGCCCTTCCCTGAGAGTATTCAACTTGCCTCTAGAGCGCCCAGGTGCTAACTTCCTTTCCACAGAGGGGAGCACACAGCCACATATGAATCTTCAGTAGAGATCGAGTTTCCGTTTTGGAAGCATAAGGGTCTTGGCCTGCACTTACCTCAGAGAATGCAACTTGCCTCGAGTGCACGCAGGTTCTAACTTCTTTCCACAACTGGGAACAAACGGCCATGTGTGAATCTTCCCCTTCAGACCGCGTTTACGTTTTGGAAGCATAAGCGTCTTTCTGGGCCCCTAGCTCAGAGTACCCAACAAGCTTCTCGTCCGCCCTTGTTCTAAGTTCTTCCCTGAACTGGGACCACACCGCCACTTGGGAGACTTAACCTGAAGTGCGATTACACGTTTTGGAGGCCTAAGGGACAGGACCTGCACTTATCTCAGAGTATCGAACGGGCTTCTGGTCTGCCCTTGTTCTACGTTCTTTCCTGAACTGGGAACACACCGCCACTTAGGAGACTTAACATCAAGTGTGATTTTACGTTTTGGAAGCATAAGGGACAGGGCGTGCCCCTAACTCAGAGTCTCCAACGGGCTTCTGGTCGGCCCTTGTTCTACGTTCTCTCCTGAACTGGGGAAAAAAAAAAAAACGGCCACATAGGCCTCTTCGCCTTCAGAGCGTTTATATGGTTTGGAAGCATTAGGGACTGGACGAGCACTTAAGTCAGAGTCTCGCACAGGCTTCTAGTCGGCAATTATTCTACGTTCTTTCCAAAACTGGGAACAGGGCGCAAATAGGCCTGATCGCCTTAAGAGCGTTGATACCTTGTGGAAGCATAAGGGACTGCACGCTCACTTAACTCATAGCATCCAACTGGCTTCTAGTCTGCCCTTGTTCTAAGTTCTTTCCTGATCTGGCAACACACGGCCGCATAGACCTCTTCGCCTTAAGAGCGTTTACAGGTTTCGGAAGCATAAGGGACTGGACGTGCACCTAATTCGGTGCATACGCCTGGTTTCAATCTGCCCTTGTTCCAAGTTCTCTCCTGAACTGGGAACACAGTGCGCACAGGCCTCTTCGCCTTCAGAGCGTTTATACATTTTAGAAGCCTAAGGGTCTGGACGGGCACTTAACTCAGAGTTTCCAACGGGCTTCTAGTCTGCCCTTGTTCTAAGTTCTTTCCTGAACTGGGAACACACGGCCCCACAGGCCTGTTTGCCTTAAGAGCGTTTATAGGGTTTGGAGGCCTAAGGGACTGGACGTGCCCCTAATTCGGAGTATCCCACTGGCTTCTAGTCTACCCTTGTTCTAAGTTCTTTCCTGAACTGGGAGCACAACGCCACTTAGGAGACTTAACCTTAAGTGCGATTATACGTTTTGGAAGCCCAAGGGACAGGACGTGCACTTAACTCAGAGTATCCAAGGGGCTTCTAGCCTGCCCTTGTTCTTCTAAGTTCTTTCCTGAACTGGGAACACACGGCAGAAGAGGCCTCCTAGCATTAAGAGCCTTGATACCTTTTGGGAGCGTACTGGCCTTAGCCTGCATTTTCCTTCGACCTTACATCTTGCTTATCCTCCGCCTTTGTTCTAAGATCTTTCCCGAACGGGGAACACATTGCCACTAATGAAACTTCACCTAAGGAGCGACGATACGTTTTGGAAGTCTAGCGGACGTGGTGTGCACTTCCCTCAGAGGACACAAGGGGTCTTCAGTCCGTCCTCGTTCTAACTTCTTTCCTCCACTGGGAAGACACTGCCAGCATGGGTACTAGTATTCAGCGGGATTTTAGGTTTTGGAAGCAGAAGTGCATGGGCCAGCACTTAACTCAGGGTCTCCTACCTGCCTCGAGACCGCTCTTGTTCTAACACCTTTCCCTTTCTCTGGGAAAACACTGCCATTTAGGAGTGTTCCTCTTCAGTGCCTTTGTAGGTTCTGGAAGCATAAGGGCCTTCCCTCGAATTGAACTCCGAGTGTCCGTCATGTTTCTAGTCTGCCCTTGTTCTAAGATCTTTCCTCTCCTGGGAACTCCCTGCCACTTATGGGAACTAACCTTAAGAGCGATGGTACGTTTGGGACGCAAAAGGGACTTGGGTGCCCTTCCCTGAGAGTATTCAACTTGCCTCTAGAGCGCCCAGGTGCTAACTTCCTTTCCACAAAGGGGAGCACACAGCCACATATGAATCTTCAGTAGAGATCGAGTTTCCGTTTTGGAAGCATAAGGGTCTTGGCCTGCACTTACCTCAGAGAATGCAACTTGCCTCGAGTGCACGCAGGTTCTAACTTCTTTCCACAACTGGGAACAAACGGCCATGTGTGAATCTTCCCCTTCAGACCGCGTTTACGTTTTGGAAGCATAAGCGTCTTTCTGGGCCCCTAGCTCAGAGTACCCAACAAGCTTCTCGTCCGCCCTTGTTCTAAGTTCTTCCCTGAACTGGGACCACACCGCCACTTGGGAGACTTAACCTGAAGTGCGATTACACGTTTTGGAGCCCTAAGGGACAGGACCTGCACTTATCTCAGAGTATCTCACGGGCTTCTGGTCTGCCCTTGTTCTACGTTCTTTCCTGAACTGGGAACACACCGCCACTTAGGAGACTTAACATCAAGTGTGATTTTACGTTTTGGAAGCATAAGGGATAGGGCGTGCCCCTAACTCAGAGTCTCCAACGGGCTTCTGGTCTGCCCTTGTTCTACGTTCTCTCCTGAACTGGGGAAAAAAAAAAACGGCCACATAGGCCTCTTCGCCTTCAGAGCGTTTATACGGTTTGGAAGCATTAGGGACTGGACGAGCACTTAAGTCAGAGTCTCGCACAGGCTTCCAGTCGGCAATTTTCTACGTTCTTTCCAAAACTGGGAACAGGGCGCAAATAGGCCTGATCGCCTTAAGAGCGTTGATACCTTGTGGAAGCATAAGGGACTGCACGCTCACTTAACTCATAGCATCCACCTGGCTTCTAGTCTGCCCTTGTTCTAAGTTCTTTCCTGATCTGGCAACACACGGCCGCATAGGCCTCTTAGCCTTAAGAGCGTTTACAGGTTTCGGAAGCATAAGGGACTGGACGTGCACCTAATTCGGTGCATACGCCTGGTTTCAATCTGCCCTTGTTCCAAGTTCTCTCCGGAACTGGGAACACAGTGCGCACAGGCCTCTTCGCCTTCAGAGCGTTTATACATTTTAGAAGCCTAAGGGTCTGGACGGGCACTTAACTCAGAGTTTCCAACGGGCTTCTAGTCTGCCCTTGTTCTAAGTTCTTTCCTGAACTGGGAACACACGGCCCCACAGGCCTGTTTGCCTTAAGAGCGTTTATAGGGTTTGGAGGCCTAAGGGACTGGACGTGCCCCTAACTCGGAGTATCCCACTGGCTTCTAGTCTACCCTTGTTCTAAGTTCTTTCCTGAACTGGGAGCACAACGCCACTTAGGAGACTTAACCTTAAGTGCGATTATACGTTTTGGAAGCCCAAGGGAAGGACGTGCACTTAACTCAGAGTATCCAAGGGGCTTCTAGCCTGCCCTTGTTCTTCTAAGTTCTTTCCTGAACTGGGAACACACGGCAGAAGAGGCCTCCTAGCATTAAGAGCCTTGATACCTTTTGGGAGCGTACTGGCCTTAGCCTGCATTTTCCTTCGACCTTACATCTTGCTTATCCTCCGCCTTTGTTCTAAGATCTTTCCCGAACGGGGAACACATTGCCACTAATGAAACTTCACCTAAGGAGCGACGATACGTTTTGGAAGTCTAGCGGACGTGGTGTGCACTTCCCTCAGAGGACACAAGGGGTCTTCAGTCCGTCCTCGTTCTAACTTCTTTCCTCCACTGGGAAGACACTGCCAGCATGGGTACTAGTATTCAGCGGGATTTTAGGTTTTGGAAGCAGAAGCGCATGGGCCAGCACTTAACTCAGGGTCTCCTACCTGCCTCGAGACCGCTCTTGTTCTAACACCTTTCCCTTTCTCTGGGAAAACACTGCCATTTAGGAGTGTTCCTCTTCAGTGCCATTGTAGGTTCTGGAAGCATAAGGGCCTTCCCTCGAATTGAACTCCGAGTGTCCGTCATGTTTCTAGTCTGCCCTTGTTCTAAGATCTTTCCTCTCCTGGGAACTCCCTGCCACTTATGGGAACTAACCTTAAGAGCGATGGTACGTTTGGGACGCAAAAGGGACTTGGGTGCCCTTCCCTGAGAGTATTCAACTTGCCTCTAGAGCGCCCAGGTGCTAACTTCCTTTCCACAAAGGGGAGCACACAGCCACATATGAATCTTCAGTAGAGATCGAGTTTCCGTTTTGGAAGCATAAGGGTCTTGGCCTGCACTTACCTCAGAGAATGCAACTTGCCTCGAGTGCACGCAGGTTCTAACTTCTTTCCACAACTGGGAACAGACGGCCACGTGTGAATCTTCCCCTTCAGACCGCGTTTACGTTTTGGAAGCATAAGCGTCTTTCTGGGCCCCTAGCTCAGAGTACCCAACAAGCTTCTCGTCCGCCCTTGTTCTAAGTTCTTCCCTGAACTGGGACCACACCGCCACTTGGGAGACTTAACCTGAAGTGCGATTACACGTTTTGGAGGCCTAAGGGACAGGACCTGCACTTATCTCAGAGTATCGAACGGGCTTCTGGTCTGCCCTTGTTCTACGTTCTTTCCTGAACTGGGAACACACCGCCACTTAGGAGACTTAACATCAAGTGTGATTTTACGTGTTGGAAGCATAAGGGACAGGGCGTGCCCCTAACTCAGAGTCTCCAACGGGCTTCTGGTCGGCCCTTGTTCTACGTTCTCTCCTAAACTGGGGGAAAAAAAAAAAAACGGCCACATAGGCCTCTTCGCCTTCAGAGCGTTTATACGGTTTGGAAGCATTAGGGACTGGACGAGCACTTAAGTCAGAGTCTCGCACAGGCTTCTAGTCGGCAATTGTTATACGTTCTTTCCAAAACTGGGAACAGGGCGCAAATAGGCCTGATCGCCTTAAGAGCGTTGATACCTTGTGGAAGCATAAGGGACTGCACGCTCACTTAACTCATAGCATCCAACTGGCTTCTAGTCTGCCCTTGTTCTAAGTTCTTTCCTGATCTGGCAACACACGGCCGCATAGGTCTCTTCGCCTTAAGAGCGTTTACAGGTTTCAGAAGCATAAGGGACTGGACGTGCACCTAATTCGGTGCATACGCCTGGTTTCAATCTGCCCTTGTTCCAAGTTCTCTCCGGAACTGGGAACACAGTGCGCACAGGCCTCTTCGCCTTCAGAGCGTTTATACATTTTAGAAGCCTAAGGGTCTGGAAGGGCACTTAGCTCAGAGTTTCCAACGGGCTTCTAGTCTGCCCTTGTTCTAAGTTCTTTCCTGAACTGGGAACACACGGCCCCACAGGCCTGTTTGCCTTAAGAGCGTTTATAGGGTTTGGAGGCCTAAGGGACTGGGCGTGCCCCTAACTCGGAGTATCCCACTGGCTTCTAGTCTACCCTTGTTCTAAGTTCTTTCCTGAACTGGGAACACACGGCCCCACAGGCCTGTTTGCCTTAAGAGCGTTTATAGGGTTTGGAGGCCTAAGGGACTGGACGTGCCCCTAACTCGGAGTATCCCACTGGCTTCTAGTCTACCCTTGTTCTAAGTTCTTTCCTGAACTGGGAGCACAACGCCACTAAGGAGACTTAACGTTAAGTGCGATTATACGTTTTGGAAGCCCAAGGGACAGGACGTGCACTTAACTCAGAGTATCCAAGGGGCTTCTAGCCTGCCCTTGTTCTTCTAAGTTCTTTCCTGAACTATGAACACACGGCAGAAGAGGCCTCCTAGCATTAAGAGCCTTGATACCTTTTGGGAGCGTACTGGCCTTAGCCTGCATTTTCCTTCGACCTTACATCTTGCTTATCCTCCGCCTTTGTTCTAAGATCTTTCCCGAACGGGGGACACATTGCCACTAATGAAACTTCACCTAAGGAGCGACGATACGTTTTGGAAGTCTAGCGGACGTGGTGTGCGCTTCCCTCAGAGGACACAAGGGGTCTTCAGTCCGTCCTCGTTCTAACTTCTTTCCTCCACTGGGAAGACACTGCCAGCATGGGTACTAGTATTCAGCGGGATTTTAGGTTTTGGAAGCAGAAGCGCATGGGCCAGCACTTAACTCAGGGTCTCCTACCTGCCTCGAGACCGCTCTTGTTCTAACACCTTTCCCTTTCTCTGGGAAAACACTGCCATTTAGGAGTGTTCCTCTTCAGTGCCTTTGTAGGTTCTGGAAGCATAAGGGCCTTCCCTCGAATTGAACTCCGAGTGTCAATCATGTTTCTAGTCTGCCCTTGTTCTAAGATCTTTCCTCTCCTGGGAACTCCCTGCCACTTATGGGAACTAACCTTAAGAGCGATGGTACGTTTGGGACGCAAAAGGGACTTGGGTGCCCTTCCCTGAGAGTATTCAACTTGCCTCTAGAGCGCCCAGGTGCTAACTTCCTTTCCACAAAGGGGAGCACACAGCCACATATGAATCTTCAGTAGAGATCGAGTTTCCGTTTTGGAAGCATAAGGGTCTTGGCCTGCACTTACCTCAGAGAATGCAACTTGCCTCGAGTGCACGCAGGTTCTAACTTCTTTCCACAACTGGGAAAAAACGGCCATGTGTGAATCTTCCCCTTCAGACCGCGTTTACGTTTTGGAAGCATAAGCGTCTTTCTGGGCCCCTAGCTCAGAGTACCCAACAAGC
Organism: Meles meles; assembly: GCF_922984935.1. NCBI lineage: Eukaryota > Metazoa > Chordata > Mammalia > Carnivora > Mustelidae > Meles > Meles meles. The sequence goes on along the minus strand of NC_060088.1, from coordinate 38,346,182 downwards.
TTCTCGTCCGCCCTTGTTCTAAGTTCTTCCCTGAACTGGGACCACACCGCCACTTGGGAGACTTAACCTGAAGTGCGATTACACGTTTTGGAGGCCTAAGGGACAGGACGTGCACTTATCTCAGAGTATCGAACGGGCTTCTGGTCTGCCCTTGTTCTACGTTCTTTCCTGAACTGGGAACACACCGCCACTTAGGAGACTTAACATCAAGTGTGATTTTACGTGTTGGAAGCATAAGGGACAGGGCGTGCCCCTAACTCAGAGTCTCCAACGGGCTTCTGGTCGGCCCTTGTTCTACGTTCTCTCCTGAACTGGGGAAAAAAAAAACGGCCACATAGGCCTCTTCGCCTTCAGAGCGTTTATACGGTTTGGAAGCATTAGGGACTGGACGAGCACTTAAGTCAGAGTCTCGCACAGGCTTCTAGTCGGCAATTGTTCTACGTTCTTTCCAAAACTGGGAACAGGGCGCAATAGGCCTGATCGCCTTAAGAGCGTTGATACCTTGTGGAAGCATAAGGGACTGCACGCTCACTTAACTCATAGCATCCAACTGGCTTCTAGTCTGCCCTTGTTCTAAGTACTTTCCTGATGTGGCAACACACGGCCGCATAGGCCTCTTCGCCTTAAGAGCGTTTACAGGTTTCGGAAGCATAAGGGACTGGATGTGCACCTAATTCGGTGCATACGCCTGGTTTCCATCTGCCCTTGTTCCAAGTTCTCTCCGGAACTGGGAACACAGTGCGCACAGGCCTCTTCGCCTTCAGAGCGTTTATACATTTTAGAAGCCTAAGGGTCTGGACGGGCACTTAACTCAGAGTTTCCAACGGGCTTCTAGTCTGCCCTTGTTCTAAGTTCTTTCCTGAACTGGGAACACATGGCCCCACAGGCCTGTTTGCCTTAAGAGCGTTTATAGGGTTTGGAGGCCTAAGGGACTGGACGTGCCCCTAACTCGGAGTATCCCACTGGCTTCTAGTCTACCCTTGTTCTAAGTTCTTTCCTGAACTGGGAGCACAATGCCACTTAGGAGACTTAACCTTAAGTGCGATTATACGTTTTGGAAGCCCAAGGGACAGGACGTGCACTTAACTCAGAGTATCCAAGGGGCTTCTAGCCTGCCCTTGTTCTTCTAAGTTCTTTCCTGAACTGGGAACACACGGCAGAAGAGGCCTCCTAGCATTAAGAGCCTTGATACCTTTTGGGAGCGTACTGGCCTTAGCCTGCATTTTCCTTCGACCTTACATCTTGCTTATCCTCCGCCTTTGTTCTAAGATCTTTCCCGAACGGGGAACACATTGCCACTAATGAAACTTCACCTAAGGAGCGACGATACGTTTTGGAAGTCTAGCGGACGTGGTGTGCACTTCACTCAGAGGACACAAGGGGTCTTCAGTCCGTCCTCGTTCTAACTTCTTTCCTCCACTGGGAAGACACTGCCAGCATGGGTACTAGTATTCAGCGGGATTTTAGGTTTTGGAAGCAGAAGCGCATGGGCCAGCACTTAACTCAGGGTCTCCTACCTGCCTCGAGACCGCTCTTGTTCTAACACCTTTCCCTTTCTCTGGGAAAACACTGCCATTTAGGAGTGTTCCTCTTCAGTGCCTTTGTAGGTTCTGGAAGCATAAGGGCCTTCCCTCGAATTGAACTCCGAGAGTCCGTCATGTTTCTAGTCTGCCCTTCTTCTAAGATCTTTCCTCTCCTGGGAACTCCCTGCCACTTATGGGAACTAACCTTAAGAGCGATGGTACGTTTGGGACGCAAAAGGGACTTGGGTGCCCTTCCCTGAGAGTATTCAACTTGCCTCTAGAGCGCCCAGGTGCCAACTTCCTTTCCACAAAGGGGAGCACACAGCCACATATGAATCTTCCGCAGAGATCGAGTTTCCGTTTTGGAAGCATAAGGGTCTTGGCCTGCACTTACTTCAGAGAATGCAACTTGCCTCGAGTGCACGCAGGTTCTAACTTCTTTCCACAACTGGGAACAAACGGCCATGTGTGAATCTTCCCCTTCAGACCGCGTTTACGTTTTGGAAGCATAAGCGTCTTTCTGGGCCCCTAGCTCAGAGTACCCATCAAGCTTCTAGTCCGCCCTTGTTCTAAGTTCTTCCCTGAACTGGGACCACACCGCCACTTGGGAGACTTAACCTGAAGTGCGATTACACGTTTTGGAGGCCTAAGGGACAGGACGTGCACTTATCTCAGAGTATCGAACGGGCTTCTGGTCTGCCCTTGTTCTACGTTCTTTCCTGATCTGGGAACACACCGCCACTCTGGAGACTTAACATCAAGTGTGATTTTACGTTTTGGAAGCATAAGGGACAGGGCGTGCCCCTAACTCAGAGTCTCCAACGGGCTTCTGGTCGGCCCTTGTTCTACGTTCTCTCCTGAACTGGGGAAAAAAAAAACGGCCACATAGGCCTCTTCGCCTTCAGAGCGTTTATACGGTTTGGAAGCATTAGGGACTGGACGAGCACTTAAGTCAGAGTCTCGCACAGGCTTCTAGTCGGCAATTGTTCTACGTTCTTTCCAAAACTGGGAACAGGGCGCAATAGGCCTGATCGCCTTAAGAGCGTTGATACCTTGTGGAAGCATAAGGGACTGCACGCTCACTTAACTCATAGCATCCAACTGGCTTCTAGTCTGCCCTTGTTCTAAGTACTTTCCTGATCTGGCAACACACGGCCGCATAGGCCTCTTCGCCTTAAGAGCGTTTACAGGTTTCGGAAGCATAAGGGACTGGACGTGCACCTAATTCGGTGCATACGCCTGGTTTCCATCTGCCCTTGTTCCAAGTTCTCTCCGGAACTGGGAACACAGTGCGCACAGGCCTCTTCGCCTTCAGAGCGTTTATACATTTTAGAAGCCTAAGGGTCTGGACGGGCACTTAACTCAGAGTTTCCAACGGGCTTCTAGTCTGCCCTTGTTCTAAGTTCTTTCCTGAACTGGGAACACACGGCCCCACAGGCCTGTTTGCCTTAAGAGCGTTTATAGGGTTTGGAGGCCTAAGGGACTGGACGTGCCCCTAACTCGGAGTATCCCACTGGCTTCTAGTCTACCCTTGTTCTAAGTTCTTTCCTGAACTGGGAGCACAACGCCACTTAGGAGACTTAACCTTAAGTGCGATTATACGTTTTGGAAGCCCAAGGGACAGGACGTGCACTTAACTCAGAGTATCCAAGGGGCTTCTAGCCTGCCCTTGTTCTTCTAAGTTCTTTCCTGAACTGGGAACACACGGCAGAAGAGGCCTCCTAGCATTAAGAGCCTTGATACCTTTTGGGAGCGTACTGGCCTTAGCCTGCATTTTCCTTCGACCTTACATCTTGCTTATCCTCCGCCTTTGTTCTAAGATCTTTCCCGAACGGGGAACACATTGCCACTAATGAAACTTCACCTAAGGAGCGACGATACGTTTTGGAAGTCTAGCGGACGTGGTGTGCACTTCACTCAGAGGACACAAGGGGTCTTCAGTCCGTCCTCGTTCTAACTTCTTTCCTCCACTGGGAAGACACTGCCAGCATGGGTACTAGTATTCAGCGGGATTTTAGGTTTTGGAAGCAGAAGCGCATGGGGCAGCACTTAACTCAGGGTCTCCTACCTGCCTCGAGACCGCTCTTGTTCTAACACCTTTCCCTTTCTCTGGGAAAACACTGCCATTTAGGAGTGTTCCTCTTCAGTGCCTTTGTAGGTTCTGGAAGCATAAGGGCCTTCCCTCGAATTGAACTCCGAGAGTCCGTCATGTTTCTAGTCTGCCCTTGTTCTAAGATCTTTCCTCTCCTGTGAACTCCCTGCCACTTATGGGAACTAACCTTAAGAGCGATGGTACGTTTGGGACGCAAAAGGGACTTGTGTGCCCTTCCCTGGGAGTATTCAACTTGCCTCTAGAGCGCCCAGGTGCCAACTTACTTTCCACAAAGGGGAGCACACAGCCACATATGAATCTTCCGCAGAGATCGAGTTTCCGTTTTGGAAGCATAAGGGTCTTGGCCTGCACTTACTTCAGAGAATGCAACTTGCCTCGAGTGCACGCAGGTTCTAACTTCTTTCCACAACTGGGAACAAACGGCCATGTGTGAATCTTCCCCTTCAGACCGCGTTTACGTTTTGGAAGCATAAGCGTCTTTCTGGGCCCCTAGCTCAGAGTACCCATCAAGCTTCTAGTCCGCCCTTGTTCTAAGTTCTTCCCTGAACTGGGACCACACCGCCACTTGGGAGACTTAACCTGAAGTGCGATTACACGTTTTGGAGGCCTAAGGGACAGGACGTGCACTTATCTCAGAGTATCGAACGGGCTTCTGGTCTGCCCTTGTTCTACGTTCTTTCCTGATCTGGGAACACACCGCCACTCTGGAGACTTAACATCAAGTGTGATTTTACGTTTTGGAAGCATAAGGGACAGGGCGTGCCCCTAACTCAGAGTCTCCAACGGGCTTCTGGTCGGCCCTTGTTCTACGTTCTCTCCTGAACTGGGGAAAAAAAAAACGGCCACATAGGCCTCTTCGCCTTCAGAGCGTTTATACGGTTTGGAAGCATTAGGGACTGGACGAGCACTTAAGTCAGAGTCTCGCACAGGCTTCTAGTCGGCAATTGTTCTACGTTCTTTCCAAAACTGGGAACAGGGCGCAATAGGCCTGATCGCCTTAAGAGCGTTGATACCTTGTGGAAGCATAAGGGACTGCACGCTCACTTAACTCATAGCATCCAACTGGCTTCTAGTCTGCCCTTGTTCTAAGTACTTTCCTGATGTGGCAACACACGGCCGCATAGGCCTCTTCGCCTTAAGAGCGTTTACAGGTTTCGGAAGCATAAGGGACTGGACGTGCACCTAATTCGGTGCATACGCCTGGTTTCCATCTGCCCTTGTTCCAAGTTCTCTCCGGAACTGGGAACACAGTGCGCACAGGCCTCTTCGCCTTCAGAGCGTTTATACATTTTAGAAGCCTAAGGGTCTGGACGGGCACTTAACTCAGAGTTTCCAACGGGCTTCTAGTCTGCCCTTGTTCTAAGTTCTTTCCTGAACTGGGAACACACGGCCCCACAGGCCTGTTTGCCTTAAGAGCGTTTATAGGGTTTGGAGGCCTAAGGGACTGGACGTGCCCCTAACTCGGAGTATCCCACTGGCTTCTAGTTTACCCTTGTTCTAAGTTCTTTCCTGAACTGGGAGCACAACGCCACTAAGGAGACTTAACCTTAAGTGCGATTATACGTTTTGGAAGCCCAAGGGACAGGACGTGCACTTAACTCAGAGTATCCAAGGGGCTTCTAGCCTGCCCTTGTTCTTCTAAGTTCTTTCCTGAACTGGGAACACACGGCAGAAGAGGCCTCCTAGCATTAAGAGCCTTGATACCTTTTGGGAGCGTACTGGCCTTAGCCTGCATTTTCCTTCGACCTTACATCTTGCTTATCCTCCGCCTTTGTTCTAAGATCTTTCCCGAACGGGGAACACATGGCCACTAATGAAACTTCACCTAAAGAGCGACGATACGTTTTGGAAGTCTAGCGGACGTGGTGTGCACTTCACTCAGAGGACACAAGGGGTCTTCAGTCCGTCCTCGTTCTAACTTCTTTCCTCCACTGGGAAGACACTGCCAGAATGGGTACTAGTATTCAGCGGGATTTTACGTTTTGGAAGCAGAAGCGCATGGGCCAGCACTTAACGCAGGGTCTCCTACCTGCCTCGAGACCGCTCTTGTTCTAACACCTTTCCCTTTCTCTGGGAAAACACTGCCATTTAGGAGTGTTCCAGTTCAGTGCGTTTGTAGGTTCTGGAAGCATAAGGGCCTTCCCTCGAATTGAACTCCGAGTGTCCAACAGGTTTCTAGTCTGCCCTTGTTCTAAGATCTTTCCTCTCCTGGGAACTCCCTGCCACTTATGGGAACTAACCTTAAGAGCGATGATACGTTTGGGACGCAAAAGGGACTTGGGTGCCCTTCCCTTAGAGTATTCAACTTGCCTCTAGAGCGCCCAGGTTCTAACTTCCTTTCCACAAAGGGGAGCACACAGCCACATATGAATCTTCAGTAGAGATCGAGTTTCCGTTTTGGAAGCATAAGGGTCTTGGCCTGCACTTACCTCAGAGAATGCAACTTGCCTCGAGTGCACGCAGGTTCTAACTTCTTTCCACACCTGGGAACAAACGGCCATGTGTGAATCTTCCCCTTCAGACCGCGTTTAGGTTTTGGAAGCATAAGCGTCTTTCTGGGCCCCTAACTCAGAGTACCCAACAAGCTTCTAGTCCGCCCTTGTTCTAAGTTCTTCCCTGAACTGGGACCACACCGCCACTTGGGAGACTTAACCTGAAGTGCGATTACACGTTTTGGAGGCCTAAGGGACAGGACCTGCACTTATCTCAGAGTATCTCACGGGCTTCTGGTCTGCCCTTGTTCTACGTTCTTTCCTGAACTGGGAACACACGGCAGAAGAGGCCTCCTAGCATCAAGAGCCTTGATACCTTTTGGGAGCGTACTGGCCTTAGCCTGCATTTTCCTTCGACCTTACATCTTGCTTATCCTCCGCCTTTGTTCTAAGATCTTTCCCGAACGGGGAACACATGGCCACTAATGAAACTTCACCTAAAGAGCGACGATACGTTTTGGAAGTCTAGCGGACGTGGTGTGCACTTCACTCAGAGGACACAAGGGGTCTTCAGTCCGTCCTCGTTCTAACTTCTTTCCTCCACTGGGAAGACACTGCCAGCATGGGTACTAGTATTCAGCGGGATTTTACGTTTTGGAAGCAGAAGCGCATGGGCCAGCACTTAACTCAGGGTCTCCTACCTGCCTCGAGACCGCTCTTGTTCTAACACCTTTCCCTTTCTCTGGGAAAACACTGCCATTTAGGAGTGTTCCTCTTCAGTGCGTTTGTAGGTTCTGGAAGCATAAGGGCCTTCCCTCGAATTGAACTCCGAGTGTCCAACAGGTTTCTAGTCTGCCCTTGTTCTAAGATCTTTCCTCTCCTGGGAACTCCCTGCCACTTATGGGAACTAACCTTAAGAGCGATGATACGTTTGGGACGCAAAAGGGACTTGGGTGCCCTTCCCTTAGAGTATTCAACTTGCCTCTAGAGCGCCCAGGTTCTAACTTCCTTTCCACAAAGGGGAGCACACAGCCACATATGAATCTTCAGTAGAGATCGAGTTTCCCTTTTGGAAGCATAAGGGTCTTGGCCTGCACTTACCTCAGAGAATGCAACTTGCCTCGAGTGCACGCAGGTTCTAACTTCTTTCCACACCTGGGAACAAACGGCCATGTGTGAATCTTCCCCTTCAGACCGCGTTTACGTTTTGGAAGCATAAGCGTCTTTCTGGGCCCCTAACTCAGAGTACCCAACAAGCTTCTAGTCCGCCCTTGTTCTAAGTTCTTCCCTGAACTGGGACCACACCGCCACTTGGGAGACTTAACCTGAAGTGCGATTACACGTTTTGGAGGCCTAAGGGACAGGACCTGCACTTATCTCAGAGTATCTAACGGGCTTCTCGTCTGCCCTTGTTCTACGTTCTTTCCTGAACTGGGAACACACCGCCACTTAGGAGACTTAACATGAAGTGTGATTTTACGTTTTGGAAGCATAAGGGACAGGGCGTGCACCTAACTCAGAGTCTCCAACGGGCTTCTGGTCGGCCCTTGTTCTACGTTCTCTCCGGAACTGGGGAAAAAACGGCCACATAGGCCTCTTCGCCTTCAGAGCGTTTATACGGTTTGGAAGCATTAGGGACTGGACGAGCACTTAAGTCAGAGTCTCGCACAGGCTTCTAGTCGGCAATTGTTCTACGTTCTTTCCAAAACTGGGAACAGGGCGCAATAGGCCTGATCGCCTTAAGAGCGTTGATACCTTGTGGAAGCATAAGGGACTGCACGCTCACTTAACTCATAGCATCCAACTGGCTTCTAGTCTGCCCTTGTTCTAAGTTCTTTCCTGATCTGGCAACACACGGCCGCATAGGCCTCTTCGCCTTAAGAGCGTTTACAGGTTTTGGAAGCATAAGGGACTGGACGTGCACCTAATTCAGTGCATACGCCTGGTTTCCATCTGCCCTTGTTCTAAGTTCTCTCCTGAACTGGGAACACAGTGCGCACAGGCCTCTTCGCCTTCAGAGCGTTTATACATTTTAGAAGCATAAGGGTCTGGACGGGCACTTAACTCAGAGTTTCCAACGGGCTTCTAGTCTGCCCTTGTTCTAAGTTCTTTCCTGAACTGGGAACACACGGCCCCACAGGCCTGTTTGCCTTAAGAGCGTTTATAGTGTTTGGAGGCATAAGGGACTGGACGTGCCCCTAACTCAGAGTATCCAACTGGCTTCTAGTCTACCCTTGTTCTAAGTTCTTTCCTGAACTGGGAACACAACGCCACTTAGGAGACTTAACCTTAAGTGCGATTATACGTTTTGGAAGCCCAAGGGACAGGACGTGCACTTAACTCAGAGTATCCAAGGGGCTTCTAGCCTGCCCTTGTTCTTCTAAGTTCTTTCCTGAACTGGGAACACACGGCAGAAGAGGCCTCCTAGCATCAAGAGCCTTGATACCTTTTGGGAGCGTACTGGCCTTAGCCTGCATTTTCCTTCGACCTTACATCTTGCTTATCCTCCGCCTTTGTTCTAAGATCTTTCCCGAACGGGGAACACATGGCCACTAATGAAACTTCACCTAAAGAGCGACGATACGTTTTGGAAGTCTAGCGGACGTGGTGTGCACTTCACTCAGAGGACACAAGGGGTCTTCAGTCCGTCCTCGTTCTAACTTCTTTCCTCCACTGGGAAGACACTGCCAGAATGGGTACTAGTATTCAGCGGGATTTTACGTTTTGGAAGCAGAAGCGCATGGGCCAGCACTTAACTCAGGGTCTCCTACCTGCCTCGAGACCGCTCTTGTTCTAACACCTTTCCCTTTCTCTGGGAAAACACTGCCATTTAGGAGTGTTCCTCTTCAGTGCGTTTGTAGGTTCTGGAAGCATAAGGGCCTTCCCTCGAATTGAACTCCGAGTGTCCAACAGGTTTCTAGTCAGCCCTTATTCTAAGATCTTTCCTCTCCTGGGAACTCCCTGCCACTTATGGGAACTAACCTTAAGAGCGATGATACGTTTGGGACGCAAAAGGGACTTGGGTGCCCTTCCCTTAGAGTATTCAACTTGCCTCTAGAGCGCCCAGGTTCTAACTTCCTTTCCACAAAGGGGAGCACACAGCCACATATGAATCTTCAGTAGAGATCGAGTTTCCGTTTTGGAAGCATAAGGGTCTTGGCCTGCACTTACCTCAGAGAATGCAACTTGCCTCGAGTGCACGCAGGTTCTAACTTCTTTCCACACCTGGGAACAAACGGCCATATGTGAATCTTCCCCTTCAGACCGCGTTTACATTTTGGAAGCATAAGCGTCTTTCTGGGCCCCTAACTCAGAGTACCCAACAAGCTTCTAGTCCGCCCTTGTTCTAAGTTCTTCCCTGAACTGGGACCACACCGCCACTTGGGAGACTTAACCTGAAGTGCGATTACACGTTTTGGAGGCCTAAGGGACAGGACCTGCACTTATCTCAGATTATCTAACGGGCTTCTCGTCTGCCCTTGTTCTACGTTCTTTCCTGAACTGGGAACACACCGCCACTTAGGAGACTTAACATGAAGTGTGATTTTACGTTTTGGAAGCATAAGGGACAGGGCGTGCACCTAACTCAGAGTCTCCAACGGGCTTCTGGTCGGCCCTTGTTCTACGTTCTCTCCTGAACTGGGAAAAAAACGGCCACATAGGCCTCTTCGCCTTCAGAGCGTTTATACGGTTTGGAAGCATTAGGGACTGGACGAGCACTTAAGTCAGAGTCTCGCACAGGCTTCTAGTCGGCAATTGTTCTACGTTCTTTCCAAAACTGGGAACAGGGCGCAATAGGCCTGATCGCCTTAAGAGCGTTGATACCTTGTGGAAGCATAAGGGACTGCACGCTCACTTAACTCATAGCATCCAACTGGCTTCTAGTCTGCCCTTGTTCTAAGTTCTTTCCTGATCTGGCAACACACGGCCGCATAGGCCTCTTCGCCTTAAGAGCGTTTACAGGTTTTGGAAGCATAAGGGACTGGACGTGCACCTAATTCAGTGCATACGCCTGGTTTCCATCTGCCCTTGTTCTAAGTTCTCTCCTGAACTGGGAACACAGTGCGCACAGGCCTCTTCGCCTTCAGAGCGTTTATACATTTTAGAAGCATAAGGGTCTGGACGGGCACTTAACTCAGAGTTTCCAACGGGCTTCTAGTCTGCCCTTGTTCTAAGTTCTTTCCTGAACTGGGAACACACGGCCCCACAGGCCTGTTTGCCTTAAGAGCGTTTATAGTGTTTGGAGGCATAAGGGACTGGACGTGCCCCTAACTCAGAGTATCCAACTGGCTTCTAGTCTACCCTTGTTCTAAGTTCTTTCCTGAACTGGGAACACAACGCCACTTAGGAGACTTAACCTTAAGTGCGATTATACGTTTTGGAAGCCCAAGGGACAGGACGTGCACTTAACTCAGAGTATCAAGGGGGCTTCTAGCCTGCCCTTGTTCTTCTATGTTCTTTCCTGAACTGGGAACACACGGCAGAAGAGGCCTCCTAGCATTAAGAGCCTTGATACCTTTTGGGAGCGTACTGGCCTTAGCCTGCATTTTCCTTCGACCTTACATCTTGCTTATCCTCCGCCTTTGTTCTAAGATCTTTCCCGAACGGGGAACACATGGCCACTAATGAAACTTCACCTAAAGAGCGACGATACGTTTTGGAAGTCTAGCGGACGTGGTGTGCACTTCACTCAGAGGACACAAGGGGTCTTCAGTCCGTCCTCGTTCTAACTTCTTTCCTCCACTGGGAAGACACTGCCAGCATGGGTACTAGTATTCAGCGGGATTTTACGTTTTGGAAGCAGAAGCGCATGGGCCAGCACTTAACTCATGGTCTCCTTCCTGCCTCGAGTCCGCTCTTGTTCTAACACCTTTCCCTTTCTCTGGGAAAACACTGCCATTTAGGAGTGTTCCTCTTCAGTGCGTTTGTAGGTTCTGGAAGCATAAAGGCCTTCCCTCGAATTGAACTCCGAGTGTCCAACAGGTTTCTAGTCTGCCCTTGTTCTAAGATCTTTCCTCTCCTGGGAACTCCCTGCCACTTATGGGAACTAACCTTAAGAGCGATGATACGTTTGGGACGCAAAAGGGACTTGGGTGCCCTTACCTTAGAGTATTCAACTTGCCTCTAGAGCGCCCAGGTTCTAACTTCCTTTCCACAAAGGGGAGCACACAGCCATATATGAATCTTCAGTAGAGATCGAGTTTCCGTTTTGGAAGCATAAGGGTCTTGTCCTGCACTTACCTCAGAGAATGCAACTTGCCTCGAGGGCACGCAGGTTCTAACTTCTTTCCACAACTGGGAACAAACGGCCATTTGTGAATCTTCCCCTTCAGACCGCGTTTACGTTTTGGAAGCATACGCGTCTTTCTGGGCCCCTAACTCAGAGTACCCAACAAGCTTCTAGTCCGCCCTTGTTCTAAGTTCTTTCCTGAACTGGGACCACACCGCCCCTGGGGAGACTTAACCTGAAGTGCGATTATACGTTTTGGAGGCCTAAGGGACAGGACCTGCACTTATCTCAGAGTATCTAACGGGCTTCTGGTCTGCCCTTGTTCTACGTTCTTTCCTGAACTGGGAAAAAACGGCCACATAGGCCTCTTCGCCTTCAGAGCGTTTATACGGTTTGCAAGCATTGGGGACTGGACGAGCACTTAAATCAGGGTCTCGCACAGGCTTCTAGTCGGCGATTGTTCTACGTTCTTTCCAATACTGGGAACAGGGCGCAATAGGCCTGATCGCCTTAAGAGCGTTTTTACCTTGTGGAAGCATAAGGGACTGCACGCTCTCTTCACTCATAGCATCCAACTGGCTTCTAGTCTGCCCTTGTTCTAAGTTCTTTCCTGATCTGGCAACACACGGCCGCATAGGCCTCTTCGCCTTAAGAGCGTTTACAGGTTTTGGAAGCATAAGGGACTGGACGTGCACCTAATTCAGTGCATACACCTGGTTTAAATCTGCCCTTGTTCTAAGTTCTTTCCTAACCTCGGAACACAGTGCTCATAGGCCTCTTCGCCTTCAGAGCGTTTATACATTTTAGAAGCCTAAGGGTCTGGACGGGCACTTAACTCAGAGTTTCCAACGGGCTTCTAGTCTGCCCTTGTTCTAAGTTCTTTCCTGAACTGGGAACACACGGCCCCACAGGCCTGTTTGCCTTAAGAGCGTTTATAGGGTTTGGAGGCATAAGGGACTGGACGTGCCCCTAACTCAGAGTATCCAACTGGCTTCTACTCTACCCTTGTTCTAAGTTCTTTCCTGAACTGGGAACACAACGCCACTTAGGAGACTTAACCTTAAGTGCGAGTATACGTTTTGGAAGCCTAAGGGACAGGACGTGCACTTAACTCAGAGTATCAAGGGGGCTTCTAGCCTGCCCTTGTTCTTCTAAGTTCTTTCCTGATCTGGGAACACACGGCAGAAGAGGCCTCCTAGCATTAAGAGCCTTGATACCTTTTGGGAGCGTACTGGCCTTAGCCTGCATTTTCCTTCGACCTTACATCTTGCTTATCCTCCGCCTTTGTTCTAAGATCTTTCCTGAACTGGGAACACAATGCCACTAATGAAACTTCACCTAAAGAGCGACGATACGTTTTGGAAGTCTAGCGGACGTGGTGTGCACTTCACTCAGAGGACACAAGGGGTCTTCAGTCCGTCCTCGTTCTAACTTCTTTCCTCCACTGGGAAGACACTGCCAGCATGGGTACTAGTATTCAGCGGGTTTTACGTTTTGGAAGCAGAAGCGCATGGGCCAGCACTTAACTCAGGGTCTCCTACTTGCCTCGAGACCGCTCTTGTTCTCACACCTTTCCCTTATTCTGGGAAAACACTGCCATTTAGGAGTGTTCCTCTTCAGTGCGTTTGTAGGTTCTGGAAGCATAAGGGCCTTCCCTCGAATTGAACTCCGAGTGTCCAACATGTTTCTTGTCTCTCCTTGTTCTAAGATCTTTCCTCTCCTGGGAACTCCCTGCCACTTATGGGAACTAACCTTAAGAGCGATGATACGTTTGGGACGCAAAAGGGACTTGGGTGCCCTTCCCTTAGAGTATTCAACTTGCCTCTAGAGCGCCCAGGTTCTAACTTCCTTTCCACAAAGGGGAGCACACGGCCACATATGAATCTTCAGTAGAGATCGAGTTTCCGTTTTGGAAGCATAAGGGTCTTGGCCTGCACTTACCTCAGAGAATGCAACTTGCCTCGAGTGCACGCAGGTTCTAACTTCTTTCCACAACTGGGAACAAACGGCCATGTGTGAATCTTCCCCTTCAGAACGCGTTTACGTTTTGGAAGCATAAGCGTCTCTCTGGGCCCCTAACTCAGAGTACCCAACAAGCTTCTAGTCCGCCCTTGTTCTAAGTTCTTCCCTGAACTGGGACCACACCGCCACTTGGGAGACTTAACCTGAAGTGCGATTACACGTTTTGGAGGCCTAAGGGACAGGACCTGCACTTATCTCAGAGTATCTAACGGGCTTCTGGTCTGCCCTTGTTCTACGTTCTTTCCTGAACTGGGAACACACCGCCACTTAGGAGACTTAACATCAAGTGTGATTTTACGTTTTGGAAGCATAAGGGACAGGGCGTGCACCTAACTCAGAGTCTCCAACGGGCTTCTGGTCGGCCCTTGTTCTACGTTCTTTCCTGAACTGGGAAAAAACGGCCACATAGGCCTCTTCGCTTTCAGAGCGTTTATACGGTTTGGAAGCATTGGGGATTGGACGAGCACTTAAGTCAGTGTCTCGCACAGGCTTCTAGTCGGCGATTGTTCTACGTTCTTTCCAAAACTGGGAACAGGGCGCAATAGGCCTGATCGCCTTAAGAGCGTTGATACCTTGTGGAAGCATAAGGGACTGCACGCTCACTTCACTCATAGCATCCAACTGGCTTCTAGTCTGCCCTTATTCTAAGTTCTTTCCTGATCTGGCAACACACGGCCGCATAGGCCTCTTCGCCTTAAGAGCGTTTACAGGTTTTGGAAGCATAAGGGACTGGACGTGCACCTAATTCAGTGCATACACCTGGTTTAAATCTGCCCTTGTTCTAAGTTCTTTCCTAACCTGGGAACACAGTGCGCATAGGCCTCTTCGCCTTCAGAGCGTTTATACATTTTAGAAGCATAATGGTCTGGACGGGCACTTAACTCAGAGTTTCCAACGGGCTTCTAGTCTGCCCTTGTTCTAATTTCTTTCCTGAACTGGGAACACACGGCCCCACTGGCCTGTTTGCCTTAAGAGCGTTTATAGGTTTTGGAGGCATAAGGGACTGGACGTGCCCCTAACTCAGAGTATCCAACTGGCTTCTACTCTACCCTTGTTCTAAGTTCTTTCCTGAATTGGGAACACAACGCCACTTAGGAAACTTAACCTTAAGTGCGATTATACGTTTTGGAAGCCTAAGGGACAGGACGTGCACTTAACTCAGAGTATCAAGGGGGCTTCTAGCCTGCCCTTGTTCTTCTATGTTCTTTCCTGAACTGGGAACACACGGCAGAAGAGGCCTCCTAGCATTAAGAGCCTTGATACCTTTTGGGAGCGTACTGGCCTTAGCCTGCATTTTCCTTCGACCTTACATCTTGCTTATCCTCCGCCTTTGTTCTAAGATCTTTCCCGAACTGGGAACACATTGCCACTAATGAAACTTCACCTAAAGAGCGACGATACGTTTTGGAAGTCTAGCGGACGTGGTGTGCACTTCACTCAGAGGACACAAGGGGTCTTCAGTCCGTCCTCGTTCTAACTTCTTTCCTCCACTGGGAAGACACTGCCAGCATGGGTACTAGTATTCAGCGGGATTTTACGTTTTGGAAGCAGAAGCGCATGGGCCAGCACTTAACTCATGGTCTCCTTCCTGCCTCGAGTCCGCTCTTGTTCTAACACCTTTCCCTTTCTCTGGGAAAACACTGCCATTTAGGAGTGTTCCTCTTCAGTGCGTTTGTAGGTTCTGGAAGCATAAGGGCCTTCCCTCGAATTGAACTCCGAGTGTCCAACAGGTTTCTAGTCTGCCCTTGTTCTAAGATCTTTCCTCTCCTGGGAACTCCCTGCCACTTATGGGAACTAACCTTAAGAGCGATGATACGTTTGGGACGCAAAAGGGACTTGGGTGCCCTTACCTTAGAGTATTCAACTTGCCTCTAGAGCGCCCAGGTTCTAACTTCCTTTCCACAAAGGGGAGCACACAGCCACATATGAATCTTCAGTAGAGATCGAGTTTCCGTTTTGGAAGCATAAGGGTCTTGGCCTGCACTTACCTCAGAGAATGCAACTTGCCTCGAGGGCACGCAGGTTCTAACTTCTTTCCACAACTTGGAACAAACGGCCATTTGTGAATCTTCCCCTTCAGACCGCGTTTACGTTTTGGAAGCATACGCGTCTTTCTGGGCCCCTAACTCAGAGTACCCAACAAGCTTCTAGTCCGCCCTTGTTCTAAGTTCTTTCCTGAACTGGGACCACACCGCCCCTGGGGAGACTTAACCTGAAGTGCGATTATACGTTTTGGAGGCCTAAGGGACAGGACCTGCACTTATCTCAGAGTATCTAACGGGCTTCTGGTCTGCCCTTGTTCTACGTTCTTTCCTGAACTGGGAACACACCGCCACTTAGGAGACTTAACATGAAGTGTTATTTTACGTTTTGGAAGCATAAGGGACAGGGCGTGCACCTAACTCAGAGTCTCCAACGGGCTTCTGGTCTGCCCTTGTTCTACGTTCTTTCCTGAACTGGGAAAAAACGGCCACATAGGCCTCTTCGCCTTCAGAGCGTTTATACGGTTTGGAAGCTTTGGGGACTGGACGAGCACTTAAGTCAGAGTCTCGCACAGGCTTCTAGTCGGCAATTGTTCTACGTTCTTTCCAAAACTGGGAACAGGGCGCAATAGGCCTGATCGCCTTAAGAGCGTTGATACCTTGTGGAAGCATAAGGGACTGCACGCTCACTTCACTCATAGCATCCAACTGGCTTCTAGTCTGCCCTTGTTCTAAGTTCTTTCCTGATCTGGCAACACACGGCCGCATAGGCCTCTTCGCCTTAAGAGCGTTTACAGGTTTTGGAAGCATAAGGGACTGGACGTGCACCTAATTCAGTGCATACGCCTGGTTTAAATCTGCCCTTATTCTAAGTTCTTTCCTAACCTGGGAACACAGTGCGCATAGGCCTCTTCGCCTTCAGTGCGTTTATACAATTTAGAAGCTTAGAACAAGAACGCTCATTCAGTAAATGTAGGGCCTACTCGCTTCGGGTGCCGAACGTCTGCAGGTCGGCCCCCTGGGCCTGGCCCAGGATCCTGAGTGGTCACGTCCCAACCCCACCAGAAAGACCTCCATGAGTCAGGTGCAGGTGAGGCTGATGCCTCCTGTTCCTCAATCTCTGGGTGTCCCCTCCCTGCTGCTGGTAGATGGGGCTGGTCCTGCCCCAAAACCCAGGCACGGACCCTCTCCTGCTTGCTCAGACTTCCGTTTCCAGGGTCCTGTTAATTGGGACCTCCACCTGGGGAACACTGAGTCCCACTCCACGAGTCCCCCGACCATCACAGCGCAAACGGTGCCTGTTGCAGCTGTGTCCAACCTTCCTATGAGAGATACATTCATCCCCCCATAGAGGCCAGCCCCATTCCTGGTGCCCCAGCAGCCTGAAACGCGGAGACGGACGCCCAAAAACAACCCCTCAATCAACTCTGCTTTGAGAAAGCTGCACTGTGGCAGGGCCCCCGCCTGGGCCACGTCATCTAGACGCATTTTCTGGGGACCTGTGACATGCCCCAAGCAACAAAGTTCCCTCAGCCACGAGGAACAGGGCAGTCCACTGGGCTGCCCAATGCCGGCCAATGCTCACGAGCATTCTGCCCAAATCAATGCCGAATTGGGTAGAACTCTAGAGAGAACTGGCCGGAACAACACCCAGCCAATTGGCTACGGGCCCCGAACGTCTGCAGGTCCACCCCTGGGTCTGGCCCGGGATCCCGTGTGGTCGCGTCCCAACAGCGCCAGAATGACATCCATGAGTCAGGTGCAGGTGAGGCCGAAGTCTCCTGCTCCTCATCCTCCGGGGGTCCCCTCCCTGGCACTGGCACATGGGGACAGGCCTGCTCTGAAACCTGGGCATGGACCCTCCCAATCATGCTCAGTCTTCCGTTTCCAGGGTCCTGCCCCTCGGGGCATGCACCTGGGTAACACTGAGTCTCAAGCCATGAGTTCCGCAACCATCCCAGCTCAAAGGGTACCTTTAGGAGCTTCATCCCAGCCTTCGAGCGAGAGATACATTCGTTCATCCACAGAGACCAGCCAAATCCCAGGGTGCCCAGCTTCCAGAAACGTCAGAGGCGGATGCCTGGCCAAAACCCCTCAATCAATTCTGCTTCAGGAAAGCTGCCCTGCACCGGGGAACCCAGCTCAGACACGCCTGGGGGCCACAACCTGCCCCGAGCGAGAAATTGCCCTCGGCAACGGGGAACAGGGCAGTCCCCAAGGCTGCCCAATGCCGGCCAATACTCATGAGCGTTCTGCCCAAATCAATCACGATTTGGGTAGAATGCTCGTGAGAAATGGCCAGAAAATGCCTGGCGAACTCGCTTTGGGCCCCGCACGTCTGCAGGTCAATCCCCTGGGCCTGGCCCGGGATCCCGAGGTGTCGCGTCCCAGCACCAAGAGAAGGACCTCCGTGAGTCAGGCGCAGGCGAGGCCAAAGCCTCCTGCTTGTCAGCATCAGGGGGTCACCTCCCTGGCGCTGACAAATGGGGCTGGGCCTGCCCCAAAACCCGGGCATGGACACTCACCTTCTTGCTCAGCTTTCCATTTCCAGGGTCCTGTACCTCCGTAACTCCACCTGGGGAACACTTAGTCCCGCACCACGTGTCACCCGACCATTCCAGTGCAAACGGTGCCTTTCGGAGCTGAGTCCCAGGCTTCGAGCGAGAGATACATTTGTTCCCCCACAGAGGCCAGCCCCATCCCTGGGTGGCCCAGCCTCCTGAAACGTCAGATGCCCGGCATCAACTCCTCAATCAACTCTGTTCAGGAAAGCTTCACTGTGCCGGGACCTCAGGATGAGCCACGACACCTCGCCGGAATTTCCGGGGTTCCGGGACCTACCCCAAGTGACAAAGGGCCATCGGCCATGGGGAACAGGGCCGTCCCCAGGGCTGCCCAACGACGGCCAATTCCCACGAGCATTCTGCCCAAATCGATCCTGATTTGGGCAGAACGCTCGGGAGAATGGCCAGAAAACGCCCTGCCAATTCTCTTTGGGCGCCACATATCTGCAGGTCCGTACCTGGGCCTGGCCCAGGATCACGAGTGATCGCAAATCAACACCGCCAGAAAGACCTCTGTGATGCTGGCCCAGGGGAAGCTGACACCTCCTCCTCCTCTGTGCCTCTGGGGGTACTCTCCCTGCTGCTGGCCGTTGGGGCCGAGCCTTCCCCGAAACCCAGGCACAGAGCCTCCCCTGCTGGCTTAGCCTTCCCTATCCAGGGTCCTGTATTTCGGAGCCTCCACATGGGGAACCCTGAGTCCCCCAACGATCCTGGCGCAAACGGTGCCTTTTGGAGCTGCGTCCCAGCCTTTGAGCGAGAGATACATTCATTCCCCTACAGAGGCCAGCCCCATCCCTGGGTGCCCCTGTGCCCGAAAAGTTGGAGGCAGACACACGGCCACAAATCCTCAATCAACTGTTCTTCGGGCAAGCTGTCCTTCTTCACAGTCCCCAGCTGGGCCGCTTCATCCTGGCACATTTTCCAGGGGCCGCCATCTGCCCCATTGAGAAAGGGTCCTCGGCCACAGGGAACAGGGCAGTCGTCAGGGATACCCAACGCCTGCCAATTCTCACGAGCGTTCTGCTCAAATTGATCCCAATTTGGGCAGAACACTTGTCAGAATTGGCCGGAAAATGCCCAGCCAACTCGCTTCCGACGCCGCACGTCTGCAGGTCTACGCCCTGGGCCTGGCCCGGGATCCCAAGAAGTCACATCTCAACACCGCCAAAAAGACCTCTGTGATGCAGGCGCAGGGGAAGCCGAAGCCTCCTGCTCCTCAGCCACTGGGGGTACACTCATTGGCGCTGACCTGTGGGGCCGGGCGATGCCCCAAACCTGGGCATGGACCTGTTCTGCTTGCTCACCATTCCATTTCCAGGGTCCTGTCCCTCGGGGCCTCCACCTGGGGAACACTGAGTTCACGCCATGAGTCCCCTGAACATCCCTGAGCAAAAGGTGCCTTTCAGAGCTGCATCCCAGCCTTTGAGCGAGAGATACATTCTTTCCCCCAGAGAGGCCATCCCCATCCCTGGGTACCCCAGACGCCCAAAACATCGGAGGCATACACCCCCAGTCACAACCCCTCAATCAACTCTGCTTCAGGAAACTCCCCTGCAACATGGTACACTGCTTGGCCGCATCATCTTGGTGCATTTTCCGCGGTTCCGCGAACTGCCCCAAGGAATAAAGGGCCCTCAGCCAAGGGGAATAGGGCAGTCGCCAGGGCTTCCCAACGACAGCCAATTCTCATGAGCGTTCCGCCCAAATCGGTCCCGATTTGGGCAGAACGCTCGTGAAAATTGGATGGAAAATGACTCGCCAAGGTGTTTTGGGCGCTGCATTCTGCAGATCCAACCCCTGGGCGTGGCTCGGGGTCCTTAGTGGTCGCGTCCCAACACTGCCAGAAACCACCTGCTCCTCAGCCTCTGGGGGTCCCCCCCCCGGCATTGGCACATGGGGCCGAGCCTGTCCGGAACCCAGGTATGGACCCTCACTTGCTTGCTCAGCCTTCCATCTCCAGGGTCCTGTTTTTCGGGGCCTCCACCTGGGGAACCCTGAGTCACACACCACAACTCCACCTACCATAGCGGCACAAAAGGTGCCTTTGGGAGCTGCATCCCAGCCTTCGAGCGAGAGATATATTCAAACCCCAGAGACCCCAGCCCAATCCCTGGGTTTCCCAGCCTCCCAAAACGTTGGAGGCGGATGCCCGTCCACAACCCCTCAATCAACTCTACTTCAGAATAGCTGCACGGTGCCAGGGAACTCAGCTTGTCTGCATCGTCTCAGCGTGTTTT
The DNA here is from genome assembly GCF_922984935.1 of Meles meles. NCBI lineage: Eukaryota > Metazoa > Chordata > Mammalia > Carnivora > Mustelidae > Meles > Meles meles. The sequence continues at coordinate 38,326,079 of NC_060088.1, read as the reverse complement.
CCGGGGGGCCACGACATGCCCCGAGCTAGAAATTGCCCTCAGCAACAGGAACGGGGCGTTCCCCAGGGAAGCCCAACGCCACCAATTCTCATGAGCCTTCTGCCCAAATCGATCCCGATTTCGGCAGAAGGCTCGTGAGAATTGGCCAGATAACACCCGGCTAACTAGCATCGGGCGCCACACATCTGAATGTCTGCCCCGGCCCTGGTCCGGGGTCCGGAGTGGTCGCGTCCCAACACCACCTGAAAGACCTCCGTGAGTCAGGCACAGGTGAAGCCGAAGCCTTCTGATCCTCATCCTATGGGGCTCGCCTCCCTGGCGCTGTCAGATGTGACCAGACCTGCCCCAAAACCCGTGCACAGACCCTTGCCTGCTTGCTCAGCCTTCCGTTTCCAGGGTCCTGTTTTTCGGGTCCTCCACCTGGGGAAACTGAGTCCCCCACCACGAGTCCCCCAATCATCCCGGCACAAACAGTGCCATTCGGAGCTGCATCAGAGGCTTCGAGCGAGAGATACATTCGTTCCCCCACAGAGGCCAGCCCTCCTGGACGCCCCAGCCACCTGAAATGTCGCAGGCCAATGCCCGACAACAACCCCTCAGTCAACTCTGCTTTGGGGAAGCTGCCCTGCGCCAATGAACCTGGCTGGGAAGGGTCATCTTGGCAGGTGTTCCAGGGGGCAGCGACCTGCCCCAAGTAAGACAGGGCCCTCGGCAACGGGGAAGAGGGCGTTCACCAGGGCTACCCAACGTTGGCCAATTCTCACGAGCGTTCTGCCCAATTCAATCCCTATTTGGGCAGAACGGTCATGAGAATTGGCCAGAAAATGCCCAGCCAACTTGCTTCAGGTTCAGCATGTCTGCAGGTCTGCTTCCTGCGCCTGGCCCAGGATCCCAAGTGGTCACGTCCCAACACTGCTAGAAACACCTCGGTGAGTCAATCACAGGCGAGGCCAATGCCTCGTGCTCCTCTGCCTCTGGGGGTCCCCTCCCTGGCGCTCTCAAATGGGGCCGGGTCTGACCCATAACCCAGGCATGGACCCTCGCCTGCTTGCTCAGCCTTCCGTTTCCAGCATCCTGTCAATTGGGGTCTCCACCTTTGGGAACCCTGAATCCCTCCCCATGAGTCCCCTGATATTCTTGCCTCAAAAGGTGCTTTTCGGGGCTGCGTCCTGGCCTTTGAGCGATAATTTCATTCGTTCCCCCACAGAGGCCAGCCCCATCCCTGGGTCCCCCAGCCGCCTGAAATGTGGGAGGCGGACACCCAGCCACAACCCCTCAATGAAATCTGCTTTGGGAGGGCTTCCCTGCGCTGGGTCCCCCGGCTAAGCTGCATCATTTCGGCATGTTTTGCGGGGTTCCGCGACCTGCCCTGAGCGATAAAGGGCCCTCAGCGACAGGGAACAGGGCCGTCCAAAGGGCTGTCCAACGACGGCCAATTCTAACGATGGTTCCACCCAAATCGATCCCTATTTGGGCAGAACGCTCATGAGAATACGCCAGAAAACGCCCAGCCAACTCGCTTCCGGGACCGCACGTCTGCAGGTCCGCCCACTGGGCCTGGCCCTGGATCCCGAGTGGTCGCATCTCAACACTGCCAGAAAGACCTCTGTGATGCAGGCGCAGGGGAAGCTGACGCCTCCTGCTCCTCAGCCTCTGGGGGTACACTCCCTGGTGCCGGCCCGTGGGATCAGGCCTTCCCCGAAACCCGGGCATGGAGCCTCCCCTCCTGGCTTAGCATTCCCTATCCAGGGTCCTGTTTCAGGGCCTCAACATGGGGAACTCTAAGTCCTGCGCCAGGAGTCCCCCATCCATGCCGGCACCAATGGTGCCTTTTGGAGCTGCGTCCCAGCTTTTGAGCAAGAGATACATTCATTCCCCCACAGAGACCAGCCCTATCCCTGGGTGCCCCTGTGCCCATAAAGTCAGAGGCGGATGCCAGGCCACAAACCCTTAATCAACTCTGCTTTGGGGAAGCTGCCCTTCATCATTGTCCCCAGCTGGGCTGCGTCGTCTTGGCACATTTTCCAGGGGGTCCTGGCCTGCCCCATTGTGAAAGGGCCCTCGGTCCTGGGGAACAGGGCGGTCGTCAGGGATGCCCAACTCTGGCCAAATCTCACGAGCATTCTGCCAATACTGATCCCAATTTGGGCAGAACTCTCGTGAGAATTGGCCGGAAATCTCCCAGCCAAATCACTTTGGGCACCACACGTCTGCAGTTCGCCCCTGGGCTTCGCCTGGGATCCCGATTATTCGAGTTCCAATATGGCCAGAACGACATCCATGAGTCAGGCACAGGTGGGGTCCAAGCCACCTGCTCTTCAGCCTCCAGGGGTCCCCTCCCTGGCGCTGGCACATGGGGCCAAGCCTGCCCCGAAACTCAGGAACAGACCCTCACCTGCTTACTCACCCTTCTGTTTCCAGGGTCCTGTCAGTTGGGACCTCCACCTGGGGAACACTGAGTCCGCGCCACGAGTCCCCTGAACATCCCTGAGCAAAAGGTGTCTTTCAGAGCTGCCTCCCAGCTTTCGAGCAAGAGATACATTTGTTCTCCCACAGAGGCCATCCCCATCCCTGGGTAACCCAGACGTCCGAAACATCAGAGGCATACCCCCGGCCACAGGCTCTCAATCAACTCTGCTTCAGGAAAGCTCCCTGCAACGTGGCACACGTTGGCCACATCGTCTCCGTGCATTTTCTGGGGGGCCGCGACCTTCCCCAAGTGAGAAAGGGCCCTCGACCATGGGGAACAGGGCTGTCCCCAGGGCTGCCAATGCCGGTCAGTTCTCATGAGCGTTCTGCCCAAATCGATCTCAATTTCGGCAGAATGCTCATGAGAATTGGTCAGAGAAAGCCTGGCCACCTCGATTCAGATGCCACACATCTGCATGTCCGCCCCTGGCCCGGAATCTGGAGTGGTCGCGTCCCAACACCATCAGAAAGTTGGTCTGTTAGTCAGGCACAGGTGAGGCCGACGCCTCCTCTTCCTCAGCTTCCGGTGCTGCCCTCCCTGGCGCTTACCAGTGGAGCTGGGCCTGCCCCAAAACCCAGGCACGGACCCTTGCCTTCTTGCTGAGCCTTCTGTCTCCAGGGTCCTATTTTTCAGGGCCTCCACCTGAGGAACCCTGAGTCCTGCGCCACGAGTCCCACGACCATCCCAGCGCAAATGGTGCCGATTGGAGCTGCGTCCCAGCCATCGAGCGAGAGATACATTCAAACCCCCACAACACCAGTCCAATCTGGGTGGAATCTGGGTGCCCCAGGTTCCCGAAACGTCAGAGGCAGATGCCGTGCCACAACCCCCAGGAGGATCAAACTGCACGGACCTCAACAGCACCCCAATATCTTAGGCCTCCCTGGGCACTAATGCTCTGTCTGACACAGCCTGAGCCCTGACCTCCCATCAGCCCCCTGGTAGTGGGCCCCATATCCTGCAGGTGGGACCTGCCATGGCCATCAACTCTGCTTCAGAATAGCTGCTGGGCGCCGGGGAACCCAGCGTTGGCGTGTTTTCTGGGGGGCTGCAAACTGCTCTGAGCGAAAAAGGTCCCTCAGCCACGGGGAACAGGGCGGGTCCCAAGGCTGCCCAACGCTGGCCAATTCTCACGAGTATTCTACCCAAATCGATCCCTGTTTGGATAGAATGCTCATGAGAATTGGCTGGAAAAGGCCCAGCCAACTCGTTTTGGGTGCCGCACATCTGCAGGTCTGACCCTGGGCATTAACACTAAAAAGAATTGTGACCCTCAGCCTGAGTCTTCTTTCAAACCAGCCCCCTCGCTACCTGGACCAGGACCCCACATATCAGGCCTGCCATCCTCCCAGGCCGAAATCATCATGCTTGGTCGGGTTCTCCAGAAGCCCAGACCCAGAAGCTGACTCTGGAATCCCTGCTTTGGCAGGAACCCTGAGACAGAAAACAGCACTCTTCTCTTCCCTCTGAAAGACATCACACCCTTGGGAGCTGGGGAGAATCTTCACAGAGGCAGAATATCCCATGGACCCATGAGGATACCGCTACATTCCGTGGCCAACAGAGACACACAATGCAGTCAGAAAAGCCTGTGCTCCTGCCTCCCCATGGCCCTCATTTAACATCCCGAAGCACTGCCCTCATGGTCTGCAGATCGGGCCTGCCATCGTCTCTCCCCCAACCCTATCCTGAGTTTGTGTTTGCAGACTTTTGTCCCCAAAGCCCTCCCGGATGGGGCCTGTGGACCCACAGGGCAGGACTCTGCCTGCCCTCCCAAAGGAAACTCTGCCCATCACAGTTGCACAAACCCTCCAGATTGGGAGACACCTGCAAGGCCCCTGAGCCCACCCGAATTTCGTTGGCCACTCTGCACAAAATTGCGCTATCTGACACATGCCAGACACCTACCTCCAGGCAGACACCCAGGTTAACGGCCCTGAGTCAGAAGATGGAACTTGACGTGCCCCTGGGATCTCAACGGAACCCTGGCTTAGGTTAGCAGGCACTTGTCCCCAGAGGCAAGTTTTGGAATACCTACCTATGGTCCAACACTTGATCCCTGAGCCACAAATCAGCACACTTCCTGTCCCCAGAAGGCAACCTGGCTATTGGGAGCTGAGTCCAACCCTTAGGGGAGGAGAATCCTGCATGGTGCCTGAGTTCCCGCCACATTCTAAGGTCTCTCTGGACATAAGCCAGCATTGTGACCCATCAGCATGAGGCTCCCTGTCATCTCAGTCCCCTGGGCACTTTGCAGCAGAGCCACCAGATCAAAACTGCCTTGCCGAGCTGGGCTTTCCTGGCATCCATGCAGAGAGTTCTGCTACCAAGTCTTTCCACATGGGGGACCCTGAAGCCATCAAAACAGACTCCCCCTGTCCCGCAGAAGGAAAGCTTGTGGTTTGGAGCAGCTCACGAGCCCCAGCCTTGGATAACTTCGATGGCTTCATGAGGCCACCCCTCCATTCGTTGGCCATCATGGACACAAACCCCAGAGTGAGCGACCATCTGACCCTCACCCTGACTTAGGTGCTGGAGATCTCGAGTCAGACGCTGCACATTGGAACCGCCATGAGCTTGGCACTGAGCTGAACTGGCGCTTGTGTTTTCAGACTTCCGTCCTCACCCTCCTGGCCGGCAAGCCCTCAAGAATGGGAATTCTGGAGCCACAACACAGCCTTATCCTTTCCCTCCAAAAGAAGAAGTTCTCTAGGGGTCTTCCCAGAATCCCCACTTGAGGAATAACCTGTATGGCACTCCACAGAACCCCAATATCCTTGGTCGCCCTGTGCACCAATGCTCTTTCTGACACAGCCTGAGTTGCGATCTCCCGTCACCCACTGAGGTAAAAGGCCCCTTAACCTGCAGGTGGGACTGGCCATGGCCCGAGTCTGTCATCTCTACCCAACCTGGGTATTCAGGCATCTGTGCTCAGACCTTAGCTCAAATCCTGGTCCATGGGTGAACCTCAAGCACAAAAGAGCACTCCTTCTTCCCCATGGCAGAAAAAGGTTGCTGTGGGGATGGGAGTCAAACCGTCAGAGTGGGCACCAGCTGCATGGCCCATGAGACCACGTCTACCCAGTAGGGCTTCCCTGGTCACAAACCAGCAGTGTGACCCTCAGCTTGAGCCCTCTTTAAAAAAGGCCCCTCGCTAGCTGGACCACCAGCCTGCATATCGGGCCTGACATGCCCCTAGGCCCAAATCCTCACCCTCAGTCTGGTTCTTCAGGCTCCCTGATCCAGAAGCCAACTCCTGATTCCCTACTATGGCGGGACTCGTGAGGTGGAAAATGTAAGGTTTTATAGGCGAGATAAACAATGACACCAGGCGAAATGGGCACAAGGCAAGATTTATTAAAGGCATTCTCCGGTGAAGTTTCAGAGCTCAGGAGAAGGGGATCCAGGAAAGTTGCGCCCAGGTGGAGGTGGGCACCCTCGGAGGAGGTTTGGAGGTTTTGTGACTCTGGAAAGCAGTGTGTGGGAAGTTGCACAGGGAGGGAGTTGGGGGGGTCTTTTATCTGTTTTATGCATAGGTATCAGGTTAATTATGGAGATGTGACCTGGGCATACATCCTTTTGGCGGGAGATTCAAGGGTTAAAGAAGTGGGGGGGAAGCTGGGAGAAGCAGGAATTGGGGGTCTTTTATATTGTTTCTCCTGCACTCCTGGAGCCCGCTGACCCATCATTCCAACGTTTTTGGTGTAATAGAGGTGGCGACTCAGGTCTGGCTACTTCCTGCTTGTGAAGGGGCGTCCATATAGGGTCCTTCAGATGTGGGTAGGCAGCTATAGGGATGCAGGAGGAGTTGGTTGACAGCGACCCTGGAAACCTCCTGGATGCGATCCTGAATGAAGCCAAGAACACAGGGAGCGATTAGTGCTAATAGGCAGAGGAGAATGAGGGGACTTAGGATTGGAAGGAGCCAGGTCATTAAGGGGGAGAGCCACCATTGAGAGGGATTTATTCCAGGGCGATGCGGGTCAGCACTGAGTCGCAGATTTTTGCCAGGGCGCCAATATTCGTTTCGACTATACCGGATACATTGATATAATAGAAGCATTCTTCATTGAGGAATAAACAGGTTCCTCCCTTGTCTGCGGTGAGCAGGTCCGGGCCTCGTCAGTTCTGTAGGGCCACTGAGGTAACCTGCCATTGTAGGGATGCCAAGGACTCAGCTGAGGCCTCCATGGCTGTCTGGAGCTGTTCGGATAAATCTCGGATAGTGTCTATGGAGTGAGCTAGGGCCCTGGTGCCCAGCCCAGTGGCCACTAGGGAAGACAACAAGACCCCGATAATCAGGGGAAGAAACACAGCCCTTTTCTGTCATGGGAGGGGGTTGGAGAATTCCGCTAGGGCTGGCAATCTGTTGTGACCAGCTGAGTAGACCATGTGGTGTCCCCATGGGTCCAAGTTTCCACTAGGACGAAGTGCCACCTGAACCCAGGGTCACCAGAGGGGCAGCTATGGGCGGGGGGGTAGAAGGAGGAGGGTGAGGAGAAGTGGTGCGGGAAAGCCACAACCACATGGGCCCCAGGGTTTGGGAAGTCCAGCCATCCTGTGGTGGGACTGGTTTTAGATTGGACATGTGTACCCACGGGTGGTGTCCTAGGAGTTTTGCCGCTTTGGGAGTTGTGGAATAACAGTATGGGGGCTGGTCCACCTGGGCTGTAAGGACTTTGGGTGACGTTCTTGTAGGAGAACTTGGTCCCTAGGATTTAGGGCATCTTCATGAGCCCATAGGAGGGCTCCTAAGAGGGTCACATAGGGCAGATAAGATAGGAGGAGTGTAGGAGAGGCAGGCAGATTGTGATTGAGTAGGAAGGGCCTGCCGTACAGGAGCTCAAAGGGGCTGAGTCCTGACGGGCACGAGGGGAGGCCCTAAGGTGGGTGAGTGCTGGTGGGAGAAGGGTTGGCCAATAGAGGCGGGTTTCAAGAGTGCATTTGGTGAGTTGTTCCTTGAGGAGGCCATTGGCCCTCTCGGCCTTACCAGAGGATTGCGGGTGATGGGGGATATGGAGTCTCCAGGTGACGTTGAGGCTCTCGGAGATTTGTTGTGTGATGCTGGAGATGAAGGCCAGTCTGTTGTCCAATCGTAGGGTTTTAGGGAGTCCAAATCTCGGGATGATGTGCTCAATGAGAATCATGGCGACCACAGCTGTTTCCCTAGCAGTGGGGAATGCTTTGATCCAGCCTGTGAAGGTGACTACAAGAGTTAGTAGGTATCTGAAGGTTTTGTATTGAGGCATGTGAGTGAAGTCAAGTTGCCAGTCCTCGCCAGGCTGATGCCCATGGAGCTGGTGGGTGGGTCCCAGTCTGCGGAGGCCGCCCTGGGCATTTACCACAGAACAAGTTTTGTAGGCCTGGTGTACCTCCGTAAAATGGTCTTTTGGAGGAGGGCTTGGTGAAAGAGAGGTTGGAGAAATTAGTACAGGGCCTTTGGACAGGTGTGGAGAGACTGGTGGTGTCAGTAATGAGGGTGTGGGTTAGGCTTTTGGGAGGGAAATTTTGTCATGGACAAAATACCATCCCATGTCACCCAACCTGCCGCCTAATGTTTTGAGAGCCTGAGTCGCATAAGTGTATGAGGGACTGTGGGGAGTGTTGAGAAACAGGAGAGGCACTGGAGAGGAGTTTAAGGCTGTCTGCTGGGCAATAGAGTCGGTCTGTTGTTCCCCAAAGAGATGGGGTCCTTAGAGGCCTGATGGCCATGGCAGTGGACAATAGCCACTATGGTAGGGTAAATGAGAACCTCAAAGTGTTTGGCATTAAGATATTCGTTGACTATGGGGGTTCCTCTGGTCTGGAGAAACCCCCTTTCTCGCCAGAGAACAGAGTAAGTGTGGGTAATAAGGAAAGCATATTTGGGGTCAGTATAAATAGTGAGCCATGGGCCCTCAGATAAGTGAAGGGCCCTGGTGAGAGCCACGAGTTCTGCGTTTTGAGAAGTAGTCCCAATGGGAAGGACAGCCGCTTCTGTGACAGAGTCCAGGGAGACCACTGCATAGGCCACGTGTCGCCATCCATATGGCGCTATGAGGGAGCTCCCATCCACGAACAGAGTGCGATCAGGGTCAGGCAGTGGCCAGTACAAAAGTTCTGGATGGGAGGGAGAGAGTTCTTCCAGGAGTTGAGAGCAGGAATGGGATGGAGTAGCGGTAGACAAAGGTGTTGGCAAGAGAGTGGCGGGATTTAGGCGAGGGGAGACAGAGTGTGTGCCCTGGGGGTTTCTATGAACAGCAGATGTAGAGTTGGAGACCGGAAGGAGTGAGTTGTGCCAAGGATTTGTGGCTGACTAAGTCCATCAGGTGATGGAGGGAGAAGACCGTGATGGGCTGCCCTAAGGTAAGTTTGAGGCCTCCTTTGTCAGAGAAGTGGCTGCCGCTAGGACCCTGAGGCAGGGCTGCCATTCCTGGGCGGTGACATCTAGTTGCTTGGAGAGTTAATGGGGATAAGGAGACCCATTATCTATCTACTAAGGAGGAGGTCACTGATGGGCTTAAGACCTAGCCGGTGGGTCGCTACTACAGGTCTGGAAATGTCCCATACATGCGGGTGTACAGAGGGGAGACAGTCCAGGATAGAGGACAAGTCAGAGGGGAGTAGAGGAAAGATGAGGTAGCAGAAGTTGAGGGAGAGGGAGAGAGACAAATGGAGGCCTAAAGTTTGTGGAGGATATCCCTGCCTAGTAGGGGAACAGGGCAGGAAGGGATAATGAGGAAGGAGTGTGAGAAGGGGAACCCATCCAAGCTACATGTAAGGGGTGGGGTGGCCTTTGGAGTGGAGGAAGTACCATAAATTCCCATAACTGCAACTGGGGAGGGACGAGTAGGACCCGAGTAGGAAGGCAGGACAGAATAGGAAGCCCCCACGTCCAACAGAAAGGAAATGGACTTACCCGCTACCTGGAGCGTGACCCTGGGCTTGGCATGGGTGAGAGGGGTGTCCGAGTCTGGGCTCCATCAGTCATCCTCCAATCTGAAAAGTTGGAAGGCAGGACTTACTGTCTCAGGGTTTCCCCCACGTGGAGGCGCTGGGAATCGCCTGAGGCTGGGGCAGTCCTATTTCCAATGGCCCATCACGTGGCACTGAGGGCACGGTCTAGTAGGCGCTTTTGGATTGGGGCATTGACGGCCCCAGTGTCCCTCAGCTCTGCACTTGAAACAGGCCCCCGGAAGGATTCGGTTAGGTGCTCCTTTTTTTGACCCCCAGAACCTGCCGGTCTCAGGGCTGCTACCAGGGCTTGGGTCTGCAGTTGGACCTTCTGTTGGAGTCTGGCTTGGCGCTTCAGTTCTGCTGCCTCCTCTCGGGAGTTAAAGACTTTAAATGCCGTTTTCACCAAATCAGAAATGGGAGTTTGAGGGCCCTCCTCCGCTTTCTTTAATTTTTTCCAAATGTTGGCGGCTGACTGAGAAATAAAGTGGGTAGTTAAAACAGTCGCCCCTGCCGGAGAGGCCGGGTCTAAGCGAGTATATTGAGTCAGAGCCTCAGTAAGTAGGATAAGAAACATGGCTGGTGGGCACCTGGGTGTCTCAGTGGGTTAAAGCCTCTGCCTTCGGCTCAGGTCATGATCTCAGGGTCCTGGGATAGAGTCCCGCATTGGGCTCTCTGCTCAGCAGGGAGCCTTCTTTCTCCTCTCTCTCTCTCTCTCTGCCTGCCTCTCTGCCTACATATAAAAATAAATAATTTTTTTTAAAAAAAAGAAACATGGCCGGGGTTTTCATTGTGTTCCTGAATGATTTCCCTTCACAAACCTTCTAAAACTTTCCTTTGCATTCAGGTTTTGTCCCAAACAACCATCTCAATTAGGGCAAAATTACCTTCTTTTACTTTCAAAAAAATGTACTCCTATTCCTTAAATCTTTCTTACATATCTTCTACTTTCCTACATACAGAGTTGATTCCTTTATTTCCATCAGTCTTACAGTTAGCAGAATTTTGTACTCTTAGAAACACCATTAGTTATTAACCTGTAGTCAGTTATTAATCAATTGTGAATGGTTATAACAGAATTCTTTAGATGCCAATTTATGAATCATTTAAGCACAAACCATGCTTACTAACAGATTTAAATATTCTTATTTTCTTTGCTGTAAGAAGCCAAAAGCACAAACCTATGTTCAGTAATCAATGACTTGGCATTTTATCCTCTTTGGAAAAGACCTAAATGTCCAACAAATTTAATTCCATATGTCATCCAATCAAAACTTTAAACTTTCGGGTTACCAAAGACTTTGAAAGTTATCTCAGCAATTACCCATTCAAACTTTGAGACAGACAATTAACCATCAGTTTAGTCATTTCTTTGCTAACAGATTTTAACAAATAACATGAGCTTATTTGACCTTCAGTAAACTTTGATTGAAGTTTCACATTTATTGCCAATAACTTTGTCAGGAGTTCCAATAGGAGTGTGGAGAGGGATGGGTAGATGAGTGCACCGGTTCAGAAATTCTGAACATAAAGGACCTTGGCCCATCTGCCTTGGTGTCTGCTGAGGTTATTTAGGTCCATGAAAATCTGATAATTATACGTGCCTCCGGAGGCCATTGGGACTGATTGTCTAATTGGTATTGTGGCCAAGTGACAGTACAGTAACGTCATTTTTGCAGGTCCTCGTCCAGTTCCAGGGTTTAAAGATTGGCCAACAAGCCTAAAAAATCCCCGGGATGTTTTAGGGTCGAATTTTGATTGGGAGGTCCCCACGATTCGTTGCTGGGCAACCCGAGGGCTAGAGGAAGGCGTCCCCTCATCCACCACTAGGTTGCGGAAAAACTGTGTCCATGGGCATAGAGGTTAAGACGTCTCCCAGCCTCTCGGAGTCACGGAGGTCACCTGATGACCAGCTCGGTCCGCCCTGACACAGCTGCAATTAGAGAAGGGCTTTCTGGAGGGGGCGCAGAATCGGGGGAACCTCACCACGGCTTCAGAAGTGGCATTCAGAAAGGCAAGTCCAGGTCTGGCTAGGGAGAGGAGAGAGCCTCCTCAGAAGGGTGGGGCTCAATCTCCTCCTGGGTTTTGCCACCAAATGTATGGTTTTATAGGCGAAATAAAAAAACAACAGCAGGCAAAGTGGATGCAAGGCAAGATTTATTAAAGGCACGATCTGGAGAAGTTTCAGGGCTCAGGAGAAGGGGAGCCAGGAAAGTTACACCCAGGAGGAGGTGGGCACCCTCTGGGAGGTTATGGAACTCTAGAAAGTAGAGTGGGGGAAGTCACTGTCTCCTGCATAGGTATCAGGTTACCTACAGTGACAAGACCAGGGCATACATCCTTTTGTTAGGAGAGTCAATGATTAAGGAAAGGAGGGGAGGAGGCTGGGAGATAGCAGGAACCGGGGGTCATGTCTACCATTCCTCCTGCACTCCCGGAGCCCGACAACCCAACAGAAAACAGGATTCTTCCCTTCCCTCTGAAAGACACCACACCCTTGGGAGCCAGGGAGAATCCCTACAGAGGCAGAATCTCCCATGGACCCATGAGGCCACCCCTACATTCCGTGGCCAAGCGAGACACACAACCCAGACAGAAAAGCCTGCGCTCCTGCCTCCCCATCGCCCTCATTTCAGATCCCAAGACACTGCCCTCATGGTCTGCAGATTCAGCCTGCCATAGCCTCTCCCCTAATCCTATCCCGAGTTTGCATTGGCAGACTTTTGTCCACAAAGCCCTGGACGAAAGGCCTTCCAGGATGGGGCCTCTGGACCCACAGCGCAGGACTCTGCCTGCCCTCCTGTAGGAAACTCTTCCCGTCATATTTGCACATACCCTCCAGATTGGGAGACACGTGCAACGCCCTGAGCCCACCCCAATTTTGTTGGCCTCTCTGGGCAAAAATGCGCAGTCTGACACATGACAGACACCTACCTCCAGAAATACACCCAGGTCAGTGTTCCTGAGTCAGAAGATGGAACCTGACATGCCCCTAGGACCTCAACGGAACCCTACCTTATGTTTTTCAGGCATCTGTCCACAGAGTCAAGTTCTGGAATACCTACATATGTTCCAATACTTGTACCGTGAGCCACAAAACAAAACAACTCCTGACCCAGGAGGCAAGCTGGCTCCTGGGAGCTGTGTCCACCCCTCTGGGGAAGGGAATCCTGCCTGGCGCCTGAGCTCCCACCATATTCTAAGGTCTCTCTGGACACAAGCCAGCATGGTGACCCATCAGCATGAGGCTCCCTGTCAACTCAGCCCCCTGTGCACTTTGGCCCAGAGCCACCAGATCGAAACTGCCTTGTACCTGGGCTGCAAGTATAAGCTGAGCTGGGCTTTCCAGGCATGCATATGGAGAGCTCTGCTACCAAGTCTTTCAATATGGGGGTTCCTGGGGCCATCAAAACAGACTCCCCCTGTCCTGCAGAAGGAAAGCTTGTGGTTCGGAGAAGCTCAAAAGACCCAGCCTGGGCTCGTGAGCCTCATGAAAACCCCCTCAATTCATTGGCCATCATGGACACAAACTCCAGCATGAGCGACCATCTGACACTCGACCTGACTCAGGTGCTGGAGATCCCGATCAAGTCAGACGCTGCTCATTGGAACTGCCGTGCGCTTGGCACTGTACTGAACTGGCTCTTGTACGTTCAGACTTCTGTCCTCACCCTCCTGGCCTGCAAGTCCTCCATACTGGCAATTCTGGAGCCACAATGCGCTCTTCTGCCTGCCCTCCAGGAAGAAGAAGAGCCCTCTGGGACTGCCCAGAATATTCATGTGAGGATCAACCTACACTGCCCTCGATGGCATGCCAATATCCTAGGCCACCCTGTGCACTAATGATCGGTCTGACACAGCCTGAGCCCTGACCTCCCGTCATCTTCCAAGTTAACAGGTGACATAACATCCAGGTGGGACTGGCCATGGCCCGAATCTTTAATTACCCACCCTGGGTATTCAGGCTTCTGTGCCCAGACCTTAGCTCAAATCACGGATTATGGGGAGACCTCAAGCACAAAAGAGCACTCCTCCTTCCCCATGGCAAAAAAAGGTTGCTGTGGGGATGGGGGTCAAACCCTCAGAGTGGGAGCCAGCTGCATGACCCATGAGACCACACCTACCCAGGATGGCCACCCTGGCCACAAACAGGCATTGTGGCCCTGAGCCTGAGCACGCTTTCAAACAAGCATCCTCGCTAGCTGGACCAAGAGCCTGCATATCGGGCCTGCCATCCCCCCAGGCCCAAATCCTCACCCTCGCTCTGTTTCTCCTGCTGCCCAAACCAAGAAGCCGACTGTGGAATCCTTGCTTTGGTGGGACCCCTGAGATGGAAAACAGCACTCTTCCCTTCACCCCAAAAGAAATCAAACCCTTGGGAGTCTGGCAGAATCCTCACAGAGGCAGAATCTCCCATGACCCCATGAAGCCACCCCTACATTCCATCCCAACCGAGACTCACAACCCAGACAGAAAAGCCTCCGCTCCCGCCTCCCCGTAGCCCTCCTTTCCGATCCTGAGATATTGCCCTTATGGTTCACAGATCAGGCCTGCCATCACCTCGCCCCTAACCCTATCCTGAGTTTGTGATTGCAGATTTTTGTCTCCAAAACCCTGGTCGACAGGTCCTCCAGGATGGGGCCTCTGGAGCCACAGTGCAGGACTCTGCCTGTCCAACCGAAGGAAATTCTGTCCATCACATTTGCACATACCCTCCAGATTGGGAGACATGTGCAAGGCCCTGAGCCCACCCCAATTTCGTTGGCCGCTCTGGACACAAATGCGCAGTCTGACACATGCCAGACACCTACCTCCAGGCAGACACCCAGTTCAATGGCCCTGAGTCAGAAGATGGAACCTGACATGTCCCTAGGTCCTCAACGGAACTCTAGCTTACGTTTGCAGGCATCTGTCTCCAGAGGCAATTTCTGGAATACCTATATATGGTCCAACACTTGCTCCCTAAGCCACAAAACATAACAACTCCTGACCCAGGAGGCAACCTGGCTCTTGGGAGATGCTTCCAACACTCAGGGGAGGAGAATCCTCCATGGCGCCTGAGCCCCCGCCACATTCTAAGGTCTCCCTGGACATAATCCAGCATGGTGACCCATAAGCATGAGGCTCGCTGTCAACTCAGCCCCCTGGGCACTTCAGCCCAGAGCCACCAGATCGAAAATGCCTTGTTCCTGGGCTGCAAGCTTAAGATGAACTGGGCTTTCCAAAAATCCATCAGAAAGCTCTGCTAACATGTCTTTCCATATGGGGGACCTTAGAGCCATCAAAACGGACTCCCCTGGGCGCCTGGAGAACCCACTGAGGGTGAGGATTTGGGCCTAGGGGCATGTCAGGCCTGATATGTGGGCTCCTGGTCCAGCTAGCAAGGGGGATGGTTTGAAAGCATGCTCAGGTTGAGATTCACAATGCCTGTTTGTGGCCAGGGCGGCCCTCCTGGTTGGGGTGGTCTCATGGCCATGCACCTGGATGCCACTCTGAGGGTTAGACTCCCATCCCCACAGCAAGCTTTCTCCATTGTGGAGAAGGAGGAGTGCTCTTTGTAGGGGCGGGCGAGGCCAGCTAGATGGAGACGTCCAATAGTGGGGCATACATATATTTACTGAGGTGAGTTGCAATCCCACTAGCCACCTGTGTGTGGGCTGGGATCAAGCACTTCTATAAAGGCTGGTCTGTGAGGCTGCAAGGTGGGGGGTAGCAGGAGGAGTTAGAGTAGCCATTAGGAGAGCCATTGGGAGCCGTTAGGGTAGTGTTAGGAGTGGTAGTGTTGGGGTTGTGGAGAGTGACAGCACCCTTTTCGTCCTCAGGAGCATTGGGAGCGACATTGCTGGGAGCCTCGCTGCCATGAGCAGTGGCGCTGCTTCGAGCATCCTCGCTGCCTGAGCAGCGGCCTCATTGCCAGCGGCCTCATCCGGGGAGCAGTCTCATCTGCAACGGCCTCACCGCCCAAGCAGCAGCGCTGTCACTAGACAGTCGGGGAGCTGCCTCGTCAGGAGCAGCCTGTGGTACAGTGGGGGTGAGGCAGGGAGCCTCCAGGAGGGACCCCAGGGCATGGAGGCAGTGGCCCCCTGCAAGGCTCGGGCACCTACCAGTCTGTTTGGCTTCTGATGCATGGCAGGAAACACAGCTTTGCTTTGTGTCAGTCTCATTCCTTTGATCAGGGACCCTAACAATGGGAGGTTGGGGCTCAGGCTGTGTCAGACAAAGCATTAGTGCACAGGGTGGCCTAGGATATTGGGGAGCCATCAATGTCTGTGAAGTTTGATCCTCACGTGGGGATTCTGGGCAGACCCCTAGGGCCCTTCTTCTTTCTAGAGGGCAGGCAGAAGATTGCGTTATGGCTCCAGAATTAACATTCTGGAGGGCTTGCGGGCCTGGAGGGTGAGGACGGAAGTCTGATCGCACAAGGCCCGGTTCAGTTCAGAATGCGGTGGGGCACAGGAGCCCTGCAGGATTCTCCTTCCCTGAGGGTTGGACGCAGCTCCTAATAGCCAGGTTGCCTAATGGGGATAGGAGGTGTTCTGTATTGTGGCTCAGGGACCAAGTGTTGGACCATATGTAGGTATTGGAGAGTTTGCCTCTGGAGACAGATGCCTCAAACCTAAGCTAGGGTTCTATTGAGGTCCTAGGATTATGTCAGTTCCATCTTCTGACTCAGGGCCATTAACCTGGGTGTCTGCCTGGAGGTAGGTTTCTGGCATGTGTCCGAAAACATATTTTGTCCAAGGCAGCCAACAAATTTGGGTTGGGCTCCGGGGCCTTGCAGTTGTCTCCCAATCTGGAGGGTTTGTGCAAATGTGACGGACAGAGTTTCCTTCGGATGGGGAGACAGAGTCCTGAGATGTGGCTCCAGAGGCCCCATCCTGCAGGGCCTGTCGACCTGGGCTTTATGGACAAATGTCTGCAAACACAAACTCGGGATAGGGTTAGGGGCGAGGGGATGGCAGGCCCGATCTGCGGACTGTGAACGCGGTGCCATGGGATCTGAAATGAGGGTGACGGGGAGGAGGGAGTGCCTGCTTTTCTGTCTGGGTTGTGTGTCTCAGTTGGCCACGGAATGTAGCAGTAGCCTCATGGAGCCATGGGAGATTCTGCCTCTTTGAGGATTCTGCCTGACTCCTAAGGCTTTGGTGTCTTTTCGGGGGAAGAAAGAGTGCTGTTTTCCATCTTAAAGGTCCCGCCATAGCAGGGATTCCAGAGTTGGCTTCTGGGTACAAGCTCATGGAGAACCCGACCTAGGGTGAGGATTTCCGCCTAAGGGCACAGCAGGCCCTATATGCGGGCTCCTGATCCAGCTAGTGAGGGGGTTAATTTGAAAGCAGTCTCAGGCTGACGGTCACAATGCCTGTTTGTGCCCAGAGCGGACCTCCTGGTTGGGCGTGGTCTCATGGGCCATGCAGCTGGCTCCCAATATGAGGGTTTGACTCCATCCCCACAGCAAGTTTTTTCGGCCCTCGGGAAGGAGGAGTGCTCTTTTGTGCTTGAGATTCCCCCATAGGCCGGGATTTGAGCTATGCTTGGGGCACAGTTGCCTGAACACTCAGGTTGGCTAGAGATGACAGCCTCGGGCCATGGCTGTTCCCACCTGCAGGAGATGGCACCTGCTACCTGGTTTGCTGACTAGAGGTCGGGGCTAAGGGTGTGTCAGACAGAATATTAGTGCGCAGTGCAGCCTGGATATTGGGGTTCCGTCTAGGGCTGTGCAGGTTGTTCCTCACATTGGGATTCTGGGGAGACCCATAGGGCCCATCTTCTTTCTGGAGTGCAGGCAGAAGGCTGCCTTGTGGCTCCAGAATTCCCAATCGGGAGGGATTGTGATCCAGGAGGGTGAGGATGGAAATCTGAATGTACAAGCGTCATTTCAGTTCAGCGCTAAGAACATGGCATTTCCAAGTTGCAGCGTCTGACTCCAGATCTCCAGCACCTGAGTCAGGGCATGTGTCAGATGGTCGCTCACGGTGGAGTTTGTGTCCACGATGGCCGACGAGTGGAGGGGTGGCCTCATGAGGCCATGGAGGTTTTCCCAGGTTGGTGCTTGTGAGCTGCTCCGAACAGCAAACTTTTCTTCTGTGGGACATGGGAAGTCCCTTTTGAAGGCTCCAGGGTCCCCCATAGGGAAAGACGTTGTAGCAGAAGTCACCACATTGATGCCTGGAAAGCCCAGATCAGCTTACCCTTCCAGCCAAGGAAAAAGGCCGTTTTGAACTGGTGTCTCTGGGGCAACGTGCCCAGGGGGCTGAGGTGACAGGGAGCCTCGTGCTAATGGCTCACAATGTTGGCTTGTGTCCAGGGAGACCTTAGAATGTGGTGGGAGCTCAGGCGCCATGCAGGATTCTCCTCCCCTGAAGGTTGGACTCAGCTCCCAAGAGCCAAGTTGCCTTCTGGGGACAGGTACTGTTCTCTTTTGTGGCTCAGGGATCATGTTTTGGACCATATGAAGGTATTCCAGCGATTGACTCTGGAGGCAGATGCCTGCAAACCTAAGCTAGGGTTCCGTTGAGGTCCTTGGGGTATGTCATGTTCCATCTTCTGACTCAGGGCCATTGACCTGTGTGTCTGCCTGGAGGTAGGTGTCTGGCATGTGTCCGAATGCACATTTTTTCCATAGTAGCCAACGAATTTGCGGTGGGCTCAGGGACCTTGCAGTTGTCTCCCAATCTGGAGGGTTTGTGAAACTGTGACGGGCAGTTTCCTTCAGGTGGGCAGGCAGAGTTCAGTGCTGTGTCTCCAGAGGGCCCATCGTCGAGCCTGTCAGCCAGGGCGTTGGGGACAAAAGTCTGAAAACACAAACTCGGGATAGAGTTAGGGGCGAGGTGACGGCAGGCCTGATCTGCAGACCGTGAGGGCAGTGCCACGGGATCTGAAATGAGGGCGACGGGGAGCAGGAGTGCAGGCTTTTCTGTCTGGGTTGTGTGTCTTGTTTGGCCAGGGAATGTAGCGGTAGCCTCAGGGGCTGTGGGAGATTTGCCTCTTTGTGGATTCTGCCCAGCTCCCAAAGGTGTGGTGACTTTCAGAGGGAAGAGAAGAGTGCTGTTTTCCGTCTCAGGGGTTCCGCCATAGCAGGGATTCCAGAGTCAGCTTCTTGGTCTGGGCCCATGGAGAACCATGACCGAGGGTGAGGATTTTGGCCGAAGGGCATGTCAGGCCCGATATGCGGGCTCCTGGTCCAGCTAGCGAGGGGTCTGGTTTGAACGAGAGCTCAGGCTGAGGGTCACAATGCCTATTTGTAGCCAGGGCAGCCCTACTTGGTGGGCCTGGTCTCATGGGCTATGCAGCTGGCGCCCACTCTGAGGGTTAGACCCCCATCCCCACAGCAAGCTTTTCCCGTCGTGGGGAAGGAGGAGTGTTCTTTATGCTTGAACTATGGGGGAAAGGACGGTGCTTGAGAAGAGGTAAATATTAATGGTAAATATTGATGATGAACTAACTATTCCATGAGGTGTGAAGGGGTGGAAGAAAAACAAGGCGTAGAACTTCCCCCGGCCTGTAAAGGAAAAAAAAAAAAAAACAACTTTATTTGTTGGTTCTTTTGTTTGTTTGCTGGATTTTCAAGTACACATATCTTGGGGCGCCTGACTGGCTCCCTCTGAGGACCACACGACTGCGACTCTTGATGTGTGGGAAATCCTGAGTTCCAGCACCACACTGGATGGATGGGTGGAGAGATTACTTAAAAATATAAAACGTTGAACACACACACACACACACACACACACACACACATGGAGCAGCGTTATCTATCCAAGATAAACACCCCTGGGCAGGAAGTGGGGTCAGAGGAAAACAGAAACAGCGATGGCAGGGGAGAGGACACTAGAGGGCAACAGAGCAGCAGCATCCTGTCTAGGTGCTCTTCCGCTTTTGTGCTTTACAAAAGCCCAGGAGGAACCTTTCAAAACCCTGGCCCTCCTATCCCCCAGCAGAGAGGGCAGAAGCTACTATCCAGCAAGAATGCCTTTGATTAGAGTTAACTATTCTCCCATGAAACTTCACCATCTGAACAAGGGCTTTTTCATGGCTTCCTTTCCAAGCCTTTCTCTTTGCCGCCTTCTCACCTCCGTGAATCCCTGATCCCACTTTGCAACAATCCCTACCCATCTCAACCCCGCTGTGACCCCCCCATACCTTTCTCTCCCTCTCTCTCTTTCTCTCTCTCTCTCTCTCTCTCTCACACACACACACACACACACACACACACACACACACACACACACACACCAGGATGTAAACTGTTCTCTGTCAACCATCCATCCGGAGCACTCACTATAAAAGTAAATGAGGAAACGCAGACAAGAGAGAAATCAAGCAAATAATGTGACTCTGAAGGCTGGGCACCTATTGAGTCGAGAGAATCGACCAAACAGCAGAAACTAGAAAAGAAGGTTTTCCTCCCAAGTCAGTTCCTTCGTCGTTGGCTACACGACGTTCTTTCACCAGTATTTCCCCAAGAGTGTGACGATCCAAATAAGGTTTCCCAGTGCAAAGTTCATGGGCGCAGACTTCACACCTGTGTTTCAAGTACATGTCTTCCAGGGCATCTAGCTGGCTTGGTCCAAAGGGCTCCCGAGGAAGGAAAATCTTGATCTGTGGGGCTCCTGAGTTGCAGAGCCACACTGGGTGGGTGTACAGAGCTGACACGCAAAAGAAATTTGAATCGCTATGGCGATGTCAAACACAACAAAGGAAAACAAAACAAAAATCGGAAATAAAGTCACCCCTGATCAAATGCTTTCTTTGTAGAGGCCATGGAGACCCTGTGATGTTGGCAGACAGAGAGACATGGTCGGTCAGTTGATGAATCGATGGAACGGAACAGATACTGAAAGAGATATGCCCAAGCCCAACCGAAGTTCCACCGATGCGCAAAGTCCGTTCAAAGGAGGAAACATGGCCCACCTCCCCACAAAATCAGAGGACAGTCAGTCATCAAACATCCACAGACCCAACATGCAGGCAAGCAGGCAGACAAAGAAACAAGAAAACTGGGGCGCCTAAGTGGCTCGGTTGGTGAAACGTCTCTGCCTTTAGCTCAGGTCATGATCTCTGGGTCCTGGGATCAAGCCCCGCATCCATCCATTGGGGCTCCCTACTCAGCAGAGACTCTGCTTCTCACTTCCCTCTCTCTGACCCTCCTTTTCCATCCTTCACTCCTTCACTCCTTCGTCCTCCCTCCCTCCTTCCCTCCCACCACCACCACCAACATTCTCTTTTAAGGAAGGAAAAAAAAGAAAGAAAAAAGAAAGAAAGAAAGAAAGAAAGAAAGAAAGAAAGAAAGAAAGAAAGGAAGGAAGGAAGAGGAAGAGAAAAGCTTCCGTCCAAACAGGCAGACCTCACTCCTCCTACAAATGTGAACTCCAAACAGATCTCACACTTCCATGGAAAACAGAACACTGTAACACACGTGTGTGTGTGTGTGTGTGTGTGTGTGTGTGTGTGTGTGTGTGTGTGTGTTGGGGGGTGATTCTAGGGGAAAAGCTGGGGATCTAGGGCCAGGCAAAGAGGGTTTAAGACTGGACACCTGAGGCGTGATCCGTAAAAAAGAAACGGAGGGGTTGGAAGTCAACAAAATTAAACCCTAAGCTCTGTGAAACACCCTCTGAAGTGGACCCAAGGGCAAAGGACACACAGAGGCCTGGAGGAACAGCCGGGAGTGGGAGGTGGGGGGTGGTGGTGGGGGAGGGTGTTGCTCAGAGAGAAACAAAATGAGGAAACGCTCGCAGAGGTCGGATCAGGGTCACTAGGAGAACGGGGTACAATCCATTCAGATGGGAAGTCTGCCACAGGGCCAAAGGCAAGGAAGAAATCCAAGATTTTCAAGGTCAGGTCCCTTCGAGCAGGTCGTGTCTACAGCAAGGCCACCGACTCAGAAAACCAGCGAGGCCGTTTTATGTCTAATTCCAAAGGGAAATGAAGTCTGGGGTTGAGAGGCAGGGAGTCCATCCCTGATCATCCCAGAGGCGATTAAAAAGACAGAAGAATCATAGCAAGGACAAACTCTGCAGGGTCCAGGGTTGAACAGCAGGGAAACTTCTGATTTTCTTTTTAACACCCAGGCCAGGAGCCTATGCCCAGGCACCCTGCCGATGTGGAGGAGCCTCAGGAATGGCCGGAAAGAAGGAGCCAGCGATGGCGGGACCAGGGATGGTGAGAGGGATTCCCGAGGAACAAGGACCCAGCTGTGAGCCACTTACCCAGACTGCCCTGAAGGAAATAAGAACCTGTCACCCTGAAAAGGTGCCCACTGTGGCACGTCGGTTATCTCAAATTCCACCCCTTGTAGACACAGCAGCTACCAGAAGAATATGCCGACCCTTCTGGTCCTCCCAAGACCAAGAGAGCCAACTCCCATGTGACAGATACCTTCCCTGGAACCAGGAAGCAGAAAGCCATCCTCCATCACCAGAGACAGGACAGGGGAGCTGGAGAATTAGGGTCTGAACCGTCCATATCGATGAAACTTCTTCAACCAGACCCCCACCCCCACCCCCACCCCCGTCTTCCCGGGGCTCTCTTTGCCACGGCCTGCCTGCCCCTTGCCCAAACCCCTTTGTCTTGTCCGTTCTTCACGAGTGGATCAAGTCCCTGTCTTGTCTTGTCTTTCATTTTTCTTTTCTTTTCTTTTTTTCTCTTTATCAAGATTTTATCTTATTTACTTATCACAAGTAGGCGGGGGGGGGGGGGAGCAAGCTCCCCATCGAGCAGAGAGCCCGATGCATGGCTCGATCCCAGGACCCGGAGATCATGACCTGAGTGGAAGGCGGAAGCCAAACCTACTGAGCCACCCAGGCACCCCTCGATTCCCTGTCTTTAGGCCCTTGGGAAGGCCTCCCTGTGCAGGCAAACACCTACCCACGGTTGGATGCCCTTCTCCAGGGAAGCTCTTCTGTCGGTCGCCATCCTAGGCCCAGCCACAGACCCTAAGCAGGTAGAGGAGAATGTGTGTCCACCACCACGAACAAACACCACCACCACCACCACCATCACCACCCCCACCACCACCCCAGCAGTGAGATTGTCCACCTGGAATGTCACTCGGACCAGATGAAGAAGCCAAGGCAAGAGAAATGAGGCAACAGCGAGGTCCCCTGACCACTTGTAACCCACTGATGAATCCCTGACACACATAGAGTGTGTAACACCCCTACAACTCCCTCGAGGATTTTGTTCCATGTTTTACTCATGAGGATCGCTCTAGTCAGTGTCCTTTCACTCCGATAGCCACACATGCCCACAATATGCTAACATCCCTCTTCCAACACGGGGTCCACAGACACACATCGAAAGAGTCCCATTACTAATGCTTTGCTAAAACAAGACGGACTCACCTCACCTTGACAGTGGGTAGGCCTGCAAGGTCTCGTGCGAGACCTTGCTCACAGCATACACACATTCCTTGGAGACTGACTTAATCCCTAACCCCCACTAACTGGAAACCGTATCACCAGTTACCCCTCACAATCCCAGCACAGCTCTTTCTGCCCACAGGTCCTGTCCCCGTGCTGTAAGAAAGGCCCTTTTTGCACCAAACACATCTCTGCAATTCTTGCTTGGCCATTTCCCCGGCAGCTCCACATCCGGTCTGCCTGTCTGTCTGTTTTTGGGTTTGTGCCTTCATGTGCCTGTGTGTGTGTGGGCACACGCACACACATGTGCGGACGTTTCATGGGCCTTTGTATTTATTTATTTATTTACTTACTTATTTACTTATTTTGAGTGGTTTTGGGTTCACAGCCAAATTCACTGGAGAATACGGGCAGTACCCACAGGACACCTGCTCTGCCATCGCTCACTGCTCACTGGCCCCTGCCCCGCCCCCTAACACTCAGAGGCACAGGCCTGCTCCCTGAGAGCTTCCCACTCCCCCACAAGCCTATTGACCATCCGACCATCCGTGGCAAAGCTGGTGTATCGCTTACAATGGATGAATCCAAACGGAGGCATCATCATCACCCACTCAGAGCCCAACGTTGTCCATTCTCTGGGGTTTTGTTTTCCTTTTTATAACTATTTTATTTATTTGTTGACAGAGAGAGAGATAGAGAGACAGAAAGACAGACAGATCATAAGTAGGCAGAGAGAGAGGGGAAAGCAGGCTCTCACCAAGCAGAGAGCCCGATTCGGGGCTCGATCCCAGGACCCGGAGGTCATGACCAGAGCTGAAGGCAAAGACTTGACTCACTGAGCCACACAGGCACCCCTCCTTCTGTGGGTTTTGACAAAGGTATCTTACCACCACAGTAGCTCTCTGAATAGTTCCACTGCCTTAAAAATCCTCTGTGCTCTGCCTAGTCTCCCTATCCACCCACCCGCGCCCTCCCCCCCACCCCCACACACACACCCTCCACCCCCACCAAAACCCCTGGCAACCGAATGATCTTTGTTGTCCCTTTTGCCTGCCTGCCTGCCTGCCAGCCTTCCTTCTTACCTTCCTTATCATTAGTTTGAATATCATTCACTTATTATGAAAGACAGACATGGAAATTACTCACACGAAGCAAGATTTCACCACTTCAGTGGACTGAGTAATTTCACGGGATGCCATTTCAATCATGATTTTTTTCAGCCTATATATTTTCTCAGAATGTCACCGTCTCTAAGTAAGAAAATACTCCACGTCATCTAGAACTACTCCGATGTCTCCATATTCTGGGAGAAGACAGTTACCGCCAACTTTCAGGCCAACTGGCTGAATCTCTCCACTCTTTCCTCCAGAGCCTGACCAGTAGCTATTCCTGTTGCTTGCAGTAATTTCCTTGAGATTTTTTGGTAAGCATCCTGCCTCCTTGATTACAATTTGGGCTGCACTCCTTTGAAGCAAAACCTGGTCAAAGAGGGGGAGACACCCTCTGCACACACCTGTCCATCCACGACGCTGTCTGCTACAGTTCATACTCTGCTCTCCAGCCTACTGATCTCATGACCCTCTCCATAGTTTGGCCCCTTCAGCATGTCACATGGAGTTGGAAACATGAGGCGGGTTCACCTCTTCTGACTGGCTTCTCTCAGTCAGAAAGACATGCGGAAGTTTCCCCACCTGGCTCCCCATAGCTCCCCATACCTCACTCATCTCTTTCCAAAGCCCCGAGAGCCATTTATTCTGAGGCCTGGATGTACCCCAGTATCTGTATCCATTCTCCTCCTGAGGGACTTCTTGATTGCCTCCATGTTTAAGCTGTGACTAGTGAAGGGGTCGTGAATGTCTGAGTGTAGGTTTCTGTGCAGACATCCATCTTCAACTCATTTGGGTCATTGATACGTACCAAGGAGCAGGATTGCTGTGTCGTATGGTAAGAGTATGTTTAGCTTGGAGAGGCCATCACCCATATTTCTGGCATGGGGGGGTGCGGGAGCCAAGCAGAGGGCTGTGCACGGATGGAACAAGGTCATGAAGGAGGGAGAATTCAAAGATCCTGGAAAGGAAGACCTCAGGGTTTGTGGCAGACCCTAAGGATGACATTGACCTTAGACAGAATAACAGGAAAAGGAGCCTACAAATTTGTTTCCTAAAAGTGTCCCATGAAAAAGCCCTCCCGAGGAAAGACAGACCCTGAGAAAGAGCAAATCCTAGTTGCTGGTATATTGGGTTGAACAAGAAGAGGCGATTGTGGAAGAGTAAGTACACTGTGTGGGGAGTCTACAAGAACACACGGATTTGAAAGAAAGAAAGGAAGAAACAAACAAACAAACAAGATCAACTTGTCCAGAATTCTCATGTTCATTCTCAACTTCCTGTCCTTGAAGAAAAGAACGTCCCTCACAGGGTATCCGGGTGGCTTAGTCCCTTAAGGGTAAGCGGCTGCTTTGGCTCAGGTCCTGATCCCACATTTCTGGGATCAAGTCCCACATCAGCTCCTTGCTCAGCGGGGAGCCTGCTTCTCCCTCTCCCTGTGCCTGACCCTCCCCCTACTTCTGCACGCCCGGAATATATGTGTGTGTACACATATACATATGTGTGCGTATATACACATATACATATATACATGCGTGTGTGTTTCCCCCCCACTTCTTTCTCTCTCTCTCTCACTCACTCAAAAAGAAAAATGAAAGAAAGAAAAAAAGGTTGTCACTCCCTCCCCCTTCTGCGATAGGGGAGACATCTCCTAGGGGAGTGGGCAGAGGATGCTTCAGGGGAGAAAGTGGGGAGAGTTATCTCTCCCTCCTTGCACCTGCAGTTGGGGGGGTTGTGTGTTTGCTGCTGCATGTACATTTTAGAAGTGTCTATAGTTCAAAACAGTATTCTGGTTTCCTTAACATCTAAACCTTATCTCAGGATTGTGTTTTGACAGGACGGAGGGAGGGAGGGCGGCCCACATTTTTCATCAACATGGTGGAGAAGGAGAAGATGGGTGTGGGCCTGCGCATATTCTTCTCCATGGTGGGGTGAGCAGAGGATTCACATTCAGCTCTTGCCAGAAGGGATATAATCTCTCCATAAAAAATCAGGCAAAATATCAGGCGAACAGTAAGGGCAAGTAACGGTCAGAGGAACATAGACAAGATTGGGTCTAGATGCTGGAGTTTCCCAAGCAATGATCTCAGCAGAGGAACGCAAATGTCAAAGATTTCCAGAGACCATGCTTAGGTATGGACGTCATTCCAAAGGAAGGGTGCTATCATCCGGTGAGTGTTGTCTGCTGTCCCCGGCTCCCAGGAGCATTGTATCTTGCAGATACACTTCGAGGCTCATCCCTGGATGGAATTGTGCCAGAGAAAGGGAGAGAGCAGCATGTCCTTGAGCCTAAGGTGTGTTGAAGAGAGTCACTCTCTAAAGCACATTGGGCTGAAGAAGACCAGCTGGATTTCTGTGGGTTGGTTTTACGTATTGGTGACAATAAGATGGGTGTGGGTGAGTGTAGTTTGTTTACTTTCAGAATGAGGTGAAAGCCCTCTTCAAGTGGAAGTATTTGCGCTGGGTGTCTGGCAGGATGGGAGGGTGTGGCTCGGTCCCTTTACCGAGAAGTCAGGAGAATCGGGGCTTTTAAGAACTAGGCAAAGAGAAGAGTTGAGCTTTGGCCATCGCAGCACCTGGCACCTCTGCGGAAAAAAATAGAAGGTACCCAGAATGAATTGAGCTGCAGGAGTCTGCGTGAGCGGACCCCACCACCCTCAGCCTCCAGCCCCCCCACCCACCTTCATCATCAGTTGCGGCCGTTGTCCAGCATGTGACCTAGTCCAATGCAGCCTCGTCTGGGGAGCGGCCTTGTCAGAATGGCATCATGAGGAGCAGAGTCTGTGTCATCAGGGTTGTTGTCCTCATCATCCTCACCTCTTTTTCATCAGGAGCGGTGTCCGCGTTGTCGTCGCCTCTACTTAAGAAATGGATCTGACTGGTCGGTTTTATTCTCGATGCTTGGCATGAAATAAAGCTTTGCTTGATTTTCGCTTTGTGTCAGTCTCGTTCCTTTGATCACGGACCCTAACACTGGGGGCTTGCCTGGGATCAAAGAACGAGAACTGAGCCAGCAACGAATTGATGGGAAAAGCCTCTGGAGGTGTTGAGATCTTGTTCATCTTTCTGCTTGGAGCTCCAGGGTATGGCCCACCGGGGAGAAGCTGGATGCAGCTATGCTCTCCAGGGCTGGAGTGGATGCGGGGATGCCCCATTCCTCTCTTGGTAGATAGACATGGGTTTCAAGTCCCCTTTGGCCATCAGGGGGGTGCGATACCCCATAGATTGTCAGGAGGTTCGAGTCCCCCTTGACGGTCACCCGGGGATTCGAGTCCCCCTAGGCAGTCATCAGGGTGTTTGAGTCCCCCTAGGCAGTCAGCAGGATTGTGTCCACCTAGGCAGTCTTCAGGGGTTCACGTCCCCCAGGCCGGTCATCGGGGGTTCGAGTCCCCCTAGGCTGCAGGGGTTTTAAGTCCCCCTAGAAAATCCCCATTGGTGGCAGGAATGCTGGGACTTTGTCTTGTCTTTTTGTTGTCTACTGCGTTGTTTGTTGTGTTTGGGGGAATGGGACAGGCAGAGAGTAAGTGGACTCTAATTTTTGTCTCTCTGTTCCTCATAAGAGTATGGGGCTTCTTCCTCACTCATTTCCTGTGTAAGGGCTATAACTGGACCCAAGTGGGGTTAGTCTAAATCGGGAAGAGACTTTAAGGAATAGTCCCAAGGAGCTGCTGAAACTCTCCTAGTTTTGCGGAATTCCTTGCCTTCTCGGGCCCTACGTGGACTGCCTAGTCCCTCCCCCTTGCTGGCTTGAAAGCATGGTGTCTGAAGTGGAATGGGCCCTGGTGGAACATGAAATCTGTTAGCAAAGAGATGATTGAATCGATGGTTAATTGTCTCTCTCAGGGTTTGAATGGGTAATTGTTAAAGTAGCTTTCACAGTCTTTGGTAACCTGAAGCTTTGAAGTTTGCTTGGATGACAAATGGGATAAAGTGCTAGGGCGCTGGTTGCTGAAACTAGGTTTGTGCTTTTGAAATCTGTTGGTAAACATGTTTTGTGCTTAACTGCTATGGCAACAGTTCACAATTGGTTAATATTTAGTCTTCACTAGAGATTGAGATGTTTCTAAGAAAATGTAAATGGTTTTCTTTGCCCACCCAGAATTGTAAATGAGATCTATTTGACTCATAAGGCTTTCCCCTGATATGCTAAGTTACTCAGGAAGTACTGCTAAATCAATGATAAACCTTGGGTTACATTTGGGTAAAGGCTGTAACTATTCCAGAGGTTCTATATATTTTCTAAAGTTTTAATGTTTTGATAAGGGTCATCATTTGATATTTAACCATATCTATTCTGAGTTTTTGTCATTTGTAATTGTTCTAATTCTCTCTTAAGATGAATTCCACCTTAAAGGAAATTCATATAGGATACTTTCAGAACAAGCACCGTTCTTTGATATGTTGAAATCCTGGAGCTGAATTTCCAGAAGTAAAAGTTGCACTTGCACTAAAACAGAATTAGTACGGTGACTCAAGGTAAGAATGAGTCTCCAGGAGGTTTCCTAGAAAGCCTCATTGAAGCCTATAAAATGTATAGCCTGATCGACACTGAGGCACCTGAAAATCAAGGGGCAGTAAATCTTGCTTTTGCCATTCAGTCAGCCTGGATATAAGGAGGAAACTTCAGGAAATTGAAGAATTTGAACGGAAGAATCTGATTAAGCTATTCAGAATAGCAGAAAAAGTGTTTAAGAACAGGGATGCACAGGAGGATGAAAAACAGACAAAAAGCTGGTTAAGGTATTGGCATTACATGAGATAGGTAGAGGATAGTAAATGGAAGGAAAAGCCTAAGCACAGAGAAGGCCGGTGGGAAGACTTAGATTCAGATCAGTGTGCTTATTGTAAGGAAAAAGGACACTGGGCCAGGGAGTATTCCAAAAGGAAGATGACAATGCTGGCCACCAGAGTAAAAATTGAAGTGGAGGGGAAGTCAATTGATGTTTTTGGTGGACACCGGAGCCCAGTTTTCCGCATTAAACCTATGGGAAAACTATATGAAGAGGAAGTATGGGTACAAGGAGCAAATGGCACAGCAAGACATAAATGAACAACAGAAATGACTTTAAATTTGGCCTTGGGAGTAGTGAAACATTGATTTTTGGTCCTTCATAATGCCCCATATAACTTTATGGGAAGAGATCTCCTCCACAAGTTATGAGCTGGCATTCAGTTCTCGGAAGTAGACATGACTGTAACCTTGAGACCCACTGTACAGGTGCTTATGGCAGCAGTAGATGAATACCTCCTTTACAAGCCAGTCTCAAAACCAGAGGAGACAAAGGTGGGGAGACTTCTACAAATCTTACAGATCGAGTTTGAACATTTGGCTTAGGGGCCTGGCAGGCCTGATATGCGGGCTACTGGTCCAGCTAGCGAGGGGCCTTGTTTGAAAGCAGGCTCAGGCTGATAGTCACAAAGCTGCTTTGTGCCTAGGGGGTGGCACTCCTGGGTGGGCGTGGTCTCATGGCCCATGCAGCTGTCTCCCACACTAAGGTTTGGACTCCAATCCCCACAGCAAGCTTTTCTCGCTGTGGGGAAGGAGGAGTGCTCTTTTCTGCTTGAGGTAACCCCATAATCAGGATTTCAGTTATGGTCTATGCACAGATGCCTGAACACCCAGGTTGGGTAGAGATTACAGCCTCGGTCCCTGGCTGGTCCCACTGCAGAAGTTGGCGCCCACTACCTGGGGGGTGGACTGGAGGTCGGGGCTCAGCCTGTGTCACGCAGAGAATGAGTGCTCATAGGGCCCTTCTTCTTTCTGGAGGGCAGGAAGAAGGCTGTGTTGTGGCTCCAGAATCCCCAATCTGGAGGACTTTCCGCCAGGAGGGTGAGGACAGAAGTCTGAACACACAACTGCCGGTTCAGTACAGTGCCGATTACATGGCAGTTTCAATGTACAACTTATGACTCAAGATCTCCAGCACTTGAGTCAGGGCGAGTGTCGGATGGTTACTCACACTGGAGTTTGTGTCCATGATGCCTGATTAATAGAGGGGTGGCCTCAAAAAAAAAAAATATAGAGGGGTGGCCTCATGAGACCATGGAGGTTTTCCCCGGCTGGGGCTTGTAAGCTGCTCCGAATAGCAAGATTTCTCTCTGTGGTACAGGGGTCTCCTTTTGGTGGCTGCAGAGTCCCCCATATGGAAAGACATGGTAGCAGAGCTCACCAAATAGATTCTGGAAATCCCAGCTCCGCTTATCATTTTAGCCCAGGAACAAGTCATTTTGGATCTGGTGACTCTAGGGAAATTGGCCAGGGGGCTGAGTTGACAGGGAGTCTCATGCTGAGGGGTCAAAATCCTGGCTTGTGAACAGGGAGAGTTTTGAATGTGGCGGGAGCTCAGGCGCCATGCAGGAGTCTACTTCTCTGAGGGTGGGTCACAGCTCCTAAGGGCCATGTAACATTCAGGGGACAGGAGGTGTTCTGTTTGTACTCAGGGATCAATTGTTCGATCATATGTAGGTATTCCAAGAGCTTCCTCTGGGATCAGATGCCTACAAACCTCAGCTAGGGTCTGTTGAGGTCCGATGAGGTCCCAATCTGGAGGGTTTCTGCTAATATGATGGGCAGAGTTTCCTTCAGGTGCGCAGGCAGAGTCCTGCACTGTGTCACCAGAGGCCCCATCCTGGAGGGCCTGTCATCTAGGGCTTTGGGCACAAATTTCTGCAAACACAAACTCAGGTTATGGTGACAGGTGAGGTGATGGCAGGTCCGATCTGCAGACCGTGAGGGCATTGCCTCAGGATCTGAAATATGGGCAACTGGGAGGCCAGAGCACAGGCTTTTCTGTCTGGTTTGTCGGTCCCCGTTTGCCACAAAATGGAGGAGTGGCCTCATGGGTCAATGGGAGATTCTGACTCTGGGGGGATTTGGCACAGCTCCCAAGACTTTGTTGTCTTTCTGAATGAAGGAAAGAGAGCTGTTTTCCATCCCAGGGGAACTGCCATAGAAGGGATTCTAGAGTCAGCTTCTGGGATTGGACGCCTGGAGAACCTGACCGAGCGTGAGGATTTGGGCCTAGGGGCATGCAGGCCCGTTATGTGTGCATGTGGTCCAGCTATTGAGGGGGATTGTTTGAAAGTAGGCTCTGGTTGAGGGTCACAATGCCTGTTTGTGCCCAGGGTGGAGCTCCTGGGAGGGCGTGGCATCATGGGGCATGCACATGGCTCCTACTCTGAAGGTTTGATCCCCATCCCCACAGCAAGCTTTTCTGGCCATGGGGAAGGAGGAGTGCTCTATTGTGCTTCAGATTCCGCCTTAGGCCGTGATTTAAGCTATGGTCTGGGCACAGATGCCTGAACACCCAGGTTGGGTAGAGATGACAGCCTTGGGCCATGGCCGGTCCCACCTACAGGAGATGGCATCCGCTACCTGGGTGACTGACTGGAGGTCGGGGCTCAGGCTGTGTCACACAGAGCATTAGTGCACTGTGCGGCCTGGATATTGGGGTTCCGTCTAGGGCTGTGCACATTGATCCTCACATGGGGATTCTGGGCAGACCCATAGGGCTTTTCTTCTTTCTAGAGAGAAAGCAGAAGTCTGCATTGTGGCTCCAGAATTCCCAATCTGGAGGGCTTGCGGGCCAGATGGGTGAGGATGGGTGTCTGAATGCACAAGGGCTGGTTCAGTTCAGTGCCGATCACATGGCAGTACCAATGTGCAGTGTCTGACTCAAGATCTCCAGCACCTGAATCAGGGCAAGTTTCAGATCGTCACTCACGCTGGAGTTTGTCTCCATTCTGCCTGATGAATGGAGGGGTGGCCTCATGAGGCCATGGATGTTGTCACAGTCTGGGGCTTGTTAGCTGCTCCAAACAGTAAGCTTTCATACTGTGGGACAGTGGGAGTCTGTTTTGATGGATCCAGGGTCCCCCATATGGAAAAATATGGTAGCAGAGCTCACCACATAGATGTATGGAAATCC
This sequence comes from Meles meles, assembly GCF_922984935.1. Taxonomy (NCBI): domain Eukaryota; kingdom Metazoa; phylum Chordata; class Mammalia; order Carnivora; family Mustelidae; genus Meles; species Meles meles. The sequence continues at coordinate 38,294,284 of NC_060088.1, read as the reverse complement.
CAGCTCAGCTTATCCTTTCAGCCCATGAACAAGGCAGTTTCGATCTCCTGGCTCTGGTGCAAGTGCCCAGGGCGCTGAGCTAACAGGCTTCTCATTCTGATGGGTCACAATGGTGGCTTGTGTCCAGGGAGACCTTAGAATGTGGTGAGGGCTCAGGCGCCTTGCAGGACTCTCCTGTGAGGGCAGGACACAGCTCCCAGGAGCCAGGTGGCCTTCTGCAAACAGGAAGTGTTCTGTTTTGTGGCTCAGGGACCAAGTGTTGGACCATATGTAGGTATTCCAAAACCTGTCTCTGGGGACAGATGTCTGCAAGTCTCAGTTAGGGTTCCGTTGAGGTCCTAGGGGCATGTCAGTTTAAATCTTCTGACTCAGGGCCATTGACCTGGGTGTCTGCCTGGAGGTAGGTGTCTGGCATGTGTCAGACTGTACCTTTCTGTCCAGAGTGGCCAATGAAATTGGGTGGGCTCAAGGTCCTTGCAGGTATCTCCCAAGCTGGAGGGTTTGTGCAAATGTGATGGGCAGAGTTTCCTTCAGGAGGGCAGGCAGAGTCCTGTGTCGTGGCTCCCGAGGCCCCATCATGGAGGGCCTGTCGGCCAGGGCTTTGGGACAAAAGTCTGCAAACACAAACTCGGGTTATGTTGAGGGCGAGGTGATGGCAGGCCCGATTTGCAGACCATAAGGGCAGTGCCTTGGGATCGGAAATTATGGCGATGGGGAGGTGGGAGCACAGGCTTTTCTGTCTGGGTTGTGTGTCTGGGTTGGCCACGGAATGGAGGGTTGGCCTCATGGGTCCATGGGAGTTTCTCCCTCTGTGCGGTTTTTTCATGACTCCCAATTTTTTGAGTCTTTCTGGATGAAGGGAAGAGTGCTGTTTTCCATCTTAGGGGTCCCGCCATAGCAGGGATTCCAGTGTCAGCTTCTGGGTCTGGGCGCCTGGAGACCCCGACTGAGCATGAGGATTTGGGCCTAGGGGCATGCAAGCCCATTATGCGTGCAACTTGTCCAGCCATTGAGGGGGCTTGTTTGAAAGTAGGCTCAGGATGATGATCACAATTCCTCTTTGTGCCCAGGGTGGACGTCCTGGTTGGGTCTGGTGTCATGGGCTATGCAGCTGGCTCCCAGTCTGAGTGTTTGACCTCCTTCCCCACAGCAAGGTTTTCTGGCCGTGGGGAAAGAGGATTGCTCTTTTGGGCTTGAGGTTCCCCCATAGGTCAGGATTTGAGTTATTGTCTGGGTCCAGATGCCTGAATAACCAGGTTGGGTAGAGATGACAGCCTGGGGCCATAGCCCACCACACATGGAGGAGATGGTGCCCGCTCACTGAGGGTTGACTGGAGGCCGGGGCTCAGGCTGTGTCAAACAGAGCATTAGTGCACAGCGTGGCCTGGATATTAGGGTTCCGTTGAGGGCCGTGCAGGTTGATACTCACCTGGGGATTCTGGGAAGACCCATTGGACCCTTCATCTTTCCGGAGGGCAGTCAGAGAGTTGCGTTTTGTGACTCAAGAATTCCCAATCTGGAGGGCTAGCGGGCGGGTTGAGTGAGGACATAAGTCTCAATGCACAAGCGCCTGTTCAGTTCATCGCCTAGCACATGGCAGTTACAATGTGCAGCGTCTAATTGGAGATCCCCAGCACCTGAGTCAGGGAGAGTGTCGGATGTTTGCTCACGCCAGAGATTGTGTCCATGATGCCCAATGAATGGAGGGGTGGCCTCATGGGGCCATGGAGGTCTTCCCAGGCTGGGCCTTGTGAGCTGTTCCGAACAGCAAACTTTCCTTCTGTTGGACACGGGGAGATCATATTGATGGCTCCATGGTCCCACATATGGAAAGACATGGTAGCAGAGCTCACTGCATAGATGTCTGGAAAGCCCATCTCAGCTTATACTTTCAGTCCAGGAACAAGGCTGTTTTGATCTGGTGGCTCTGGGGCAGGTGCCCAGGGTGCTGAATTCACAGGGAGCATCGTGCTAATCGGTCACCATGCTGGCTTGTGTCCAGGGAGATCTTAGAATGTGGTTGGGGCTCAGGAGCCATGCAGGATTCCCCTACCATGAGGGCTGGACGCCACTCCAAAGAGCAAGGTTGTCTTCTAGGGACAGGAGGTGTTCTGTTTTGAGGCTCAGGGACCAAGCATTGGACCATATGAGGTATTCCAGAGCCTGCCTCTGGGTACAGATGCCTACAAACCTTAGCTAGGGTTCTGATAAGGTCCTAGGAGCATGTCAGTTTCCATATTCTGATTCAGGGCCATTGACCTGGGTGTCTGCCTTGAGTTAGGTTTCGGTATGTGTCAGACTGTGTATTTCTGTCTAGAGGGGCCATCGAAATTGGGTGGGCTCAGGGGCCTTGCAGGTGTCTCCCAATCTGGAGGGCTTGTGCAACTGTGCTGGGCATAGTTTCCTATGGGAGGACAGGCAGATTCCTGCACAGAGGCTCCAGAGGCCCCATGCTGGAGTCCCTGTTGCCCAGGGCTTGGGGGACAAAATTCTGCAAACACAAACTCGCATTAGAGTGAGGGGAGAGCTTATGGCAGGCCTGATCTACAGACTATGAGAGCAGTGCCTCAGGATCTGAAATTAGGGCACCGGGGAGTTGGGATCGCAGGCTTTTCTGTCTGCGTTGTGTGTCTTGAATGGCCATGGAATGGAGTGGTGGCCAGATGAGAGATTCTGCCTCTGTGAGGATTTTGCCCGGCTCCCAAAGGATTGGTGTCTTTCAAGGCGAAGGGAAGAGTGCGGTTTTCCATCTGAGGGGTTCCGTGATAGCAGGGATTCCAGAGTCAGCTTCTAGATCCGGACGCCCAGAGAATCCGACCCAGCATGAGGATTTGGGCCTAGGGTCATGTCAGGCCCGATATGCGGACTCTTGGTCCAGCTAGTGAGGGTACTGTTTTGAAAGTGGGCTCAGCCTAAGGGTCACAATGCCTGTTTGTGGCCAGAGCTGCCCTCCTGGGTGGGCGTGGTCTCATGGGCCATGCAGCTGGCTACACTCCGAGGGTTAGACTTCCATCCCCACAGCAAGCTTTTCCCATCATTGGGAAGGAGTAGACTCATTAATGTTTGTGGTTCCCCCATAGGCCAGGATTTGAGCTATGGTCTGTACACAGATGCCTGAATATCCAGGTTGGGTACAGATGGCAGTCTCTGGCCTTGGCACTTCCCACCTGCAGGATATGGGGCCTGCTTCCTGGGGGTCTGTTGGGAGTTTGGGGCTCAAGCTGTGTCAGACAGAGCATTAGTATACAGGGCGGCCTAGGACATTGGGGTGCCGTCGAGGTCCGTGTTGATCCTCACGTGGGGATTCTGGGAGACCCCTAGGGCCCATCTTCTTTCTGGAGGGCAGGCAGATGCCTGTGTTGGGGGCAAATGAACAATCTGGAGGGCTGGTGGACCAGGAGGTGAGGACGTAATTCTGAACGCAGAAGCACTGGTTACGTTCAGTGCGGTGCACCTTGCATTTCCAATGTGCAGCATCTGACTCGAGATTTCCAGCACCTGAGTCAGGGCACAGGTTAGATGGTCGCTCATGCTGGAGTTTGTGTCCATGAAGGCCGAGGAATGGAGGGGTGGCCTCATGAGGCCATGAAGGTCTTCCCAGACTGGGACTTGTGAGCTGCTCTGAAAAGCAAGCTTTCCTTCTGCAGGACAGGGGGAGTCCGTTTGGCTGGCACCAGGATCCCCCACATGGAAAGAAGTAGGTGCAGAAGTCACCGTTTGGATGCCTGGAAAGCCCAGCTCCGCTTCGCCATTCAGCACAGGAACAAGGCCGTTTGTATCTGATGGCTCTGGGGTAAAGTACCGGGGGCTAGGTGACAGGTGACCCTCATTTTGATGGGTCATAATGCTGGCTTGTGTCCAGGGAGACCTTAGAATGTGGCGGGGGCTCAAGCGACAAGCAGGATTCTCCTCCCCTGAGGGTTGGACGCAGCTCCAAAAAGCCAGGTTGCCTTCTGGGGACAGATGGTGTTCCATTTTGTGGCTCAGATATCAAGTGTTGGACCCTATGTAGGTATTCCAGAGTTTGCCCCTGGAGACAGATGCCTAATCCTAAGCTGGGTTTCCATTGAGGTCCTAGGGTATGTCAGTTTCCATCTTCAAACTCAGGGATATTGACCTGGGTGTCTGCCTGGAGGTAGGTTTCAGGCCTGTGTCCGAATGTGCATTTTTTCCAAGTTGGCCAACGAATTTGGGGTGGGTTCAGGGGATTTGCAGGTGTCTCCCAATCTGGAGGGTTTGTGCAAATGTGACGGCCAGAGCTTCCTTCGGGTGGGCAAGCAGATTCCTGCACTGTGGCTCAAAAGGCCCCATCCTGGAGGGCCTGTCACCCATGGTTTTGGTTATTATGCAAACACAAACTCGGGATAGGTAGACGCGATCTGTGGACCGTGAGGGTAGTGCTGCAGGATCTGAATTGAGGGGCACGGTGTGGCGGGAGCACAAGCTGTTCTGTCTGGGTTGTGTATCCAGCTGGCTACGGAATGTAGCGGTAGCCTCATGGGGCTATGGGAGATTCTCCCTCTGTGAGGATTCTTTCTGCCTGAATCCCAAGTATTTGGTGTCTTTCGGGGGTAAGGGAAGAGTGCTGTTTTCCGTCTCAGGGGTCCCGAAATACCAGTGATTCCAGAGTTGGATTCTGCATCAGGTCGCCTGGAGAGCTCGACCTAGAGTGAGGATTTGGGCTAGGGCATGTCAGGACCAATATGCGGGCTCCTGGTCCTGATAGCCAGGGGGCTGTTTTAAAAGTGTGCTCAGGCTGAGGGGGCATGCCAGTTTGTGGCCAGGGCAGCCCTCCTGTGTGGGCGTGGTCTCATGGGCCATGCTGCTGGCTCCCAATCTGAGGGTTAGACCCCCATTCCCACAGCAAGTTATTACCATCGTGGGGAATGAGGAGTGCTCTTTGATATTTGAGGTTCCCCCTTAGCAGGGATTTGAGCTATGGTCTGGGCACAGACACCTGTATACCAAGGTTGGGTAGAGATGACAGTGTTTGGCCTTGGAACGTCCCACATGCAGGATATGGGGCCCGCTACCTGGGGGACTGATTGGAGGTCTGTGCTCAGGCTGTGTCAGACAGAGCATTAGTGCACAGGGCAGCGCAGGACATTGAGGTGCCGTCCAGGTCCATGCAGGTTGACCCTCAGGGGATTCTGGGCAGACCCCTAAGGACCCTCTTCTTTCTGGAGGGAAGTCAGAAGACTGTGTTGTGGATCCCGAATGAAAAATCTGGTGGGTTGGCATGCCAGGAGGGAAAGGATGGAATACTGAACGCACAAGTGCCAGTTCCATTTACTGCCGAGCACATGGCATTTCCAATGTGCAGCGTCTGAGTTGAGCTCCAGCACCTGAGTCAGGGCCTGTCAGATGGTCGCTCATGCTGGAGTTTTATGTCCATGATGGCTGACGTATGGAGGTGTGGCCTCATGAAGCCATGGAGGTCTTCCCAAGCTGGGGCTTGTGAGCTCTCCGAACAGCAAGCTTTCCTTCTGTGGGACAGGGGAGTCGTTTTCAATGGAACCCGGGTTCCCCATATGTAAAGATGTCATAGCAGAAGTCACCGCATGGATGCCTGGAAAACCCAGTTCCGCTTTCACTTCCAGCCCAGGAACAAGGCCGTTTGGATTTGGTGGTCTGGGGCAAAATGCCCAGTGGGCTGAAGTGACAGGGAGATTCATTCTGATGTGTCACAATGCTGGCTTGTGTCCAGGGAGACCTTAAAATGTGGTGGGGGCTCAAGTGCCATGCAGGATTCTCCTCCTCTGAGGGTTGGACGCAGCTCACAAGAGCCAGGTTGACTACTGGGGACAGGAGATGTTCTGTTTTGTGGCTCAGAGATCAAGTATTGAGCCATATGTAGGTATTCAAGAGTTTGCCTCTGGAGGCAGATGCCTGCAAACCTAAGATAGGGTTCCATTGAGGTCCTAGGTTTATGTACGGTTCCATCTTCTGACTCAAGGCCATTGTCCTGGGTGTCTGCCTGGATGTAGGTTTCTGACATGTGTCTGAATACACATTTTTTCCAAGGCAGCCAAAGAATTTGGGCTCAGGGGCATTGCACTTGTCTCCCAATCTGGAGGGTTTGTGCAAATGTGACGGGCAGAGATTCCTATGGGTGGGCAGGCAGAGTCCTGGCCTGTGGCTCCAGACGCTACATCCTGAAGGACCTATCGGCCAGGGCTTAGGGGACAAAAGTCTGTAAACACAAAACCTGGATATGTTTAGAGGAGAGGTGATGGCAGACGCGATATGCGGACTGTGAGGGCAGTAACGAAGGATCTGAAATGAGGGGGATGCAGAGGCGGGAGCTCAGGCTTTTCAGCCTGGGTTGTGTGTCTCAGTTGGCCATGGAATGGAGCATTAGCCTCATGGGGCCATGGGAGATTCTGCCTCTTTGAGCATTCTGCCTGGCTCCAAAGGGTTTGGTGTCTTTCGAGTGAAGGGAAGAGTGCTGTTTTCCGTCTCAGGTGTCCCGCCATAGCAAGGATTCCAGAGTCAGCTTCTGGGGCCATGCATCTGGAGAAACCAAACGAGGATGAGAATTTGGGCCTAGAGGCATGTCAGGACCAATATGCGTGATCTTGGTCCAGCTTGCGAGGGGACTCCTTTAAAATGGGCTCAGGCTGAGGGTCACAATGCCTGTTTGTGGCCAGGGCAGCCCTCCTGGGTAGGTGTGGTCTCATGGGCCATGCAGCTGGCTCCCACTCTGAGGGTTAGACCCCAATTCCCAGAGCAAGCTGTTCCGGTCGTGAGAAGGAGGAGTGCTGTTTGATGCTTGAGGTTCCCCCATAGGATGTGTTCTGTTTTATTGCTAAGGGATCAAGTTTTGGACCATATGTAGGTATTCCAGAATTTGCCTCTGGAGACAGATGCCTGCAAACCTAAGCTAGGGTTCTGTTGAGGTCCTAGAGATTTGTCAGGTTCCATCTTCTGGCTCAGATGGAGTTTTCTCCCTGGAGGTAGGTTTTTGGCCTGTGTCAGAATGCACCTTTTTTCCAAGGTGGCCAACAAATTTGGGGTGGGCTCAGGGGCAATGCAGGAGACTCCCAATCTGGAGTGTTTGTGCAACTGTGACGGGCAGAGTTTCCTTCAGGTGTGCAGGCAGAGTGCTGCACTGTGGCTCCAGAGGCCCCATCTTGGAGGGCCTATCGGCCATGGCTTTGGGGACAAAAGTCTGCAAACACAAGCTCGGGATACTGTCAGGGGTGAGGTGATGGCATGCCTGATCTAGGGACCCTGAGGGCAGTGCCACAGGATCTGAAATGAGGGCAACGCGGAGGTGGGAGCACAGGCTTTTCTATCTGGGTTGTGTTTCTCGGTTGGCCTTGGAATGTTGCAATAGCCTCATGGGGTCATGGGAGATTCTGCTTCTGTGAGGATTCTTTCTGGCTCCTACAAGTTTGGTGTCTTTTGGGGGGAAGGAAAGAGTGCTGTTTTTTTCTCAGTGTTCCCGTGATAGCAGGTGTTCCAGAATTGGCTTCTGGGTACAGGCGCCCCTGGAGAACCTGACCGAGGGTAAGGATTGGGGCCTAGGGGCATGTCAGGACCGATATGCAGGCTCCTGGTCCAGCTAGCAACGGGGCTGGTTTGAAAGAGGGCTCAGGCTGATGGTCACAATGCCTGCTTGTGTTCAGGACTGCCCTCCTGGGTGGGTGTGATCTCATGGGCCACAGAGCTGGCTCCAACTCTGCAGGATAGACCCCCATCCCCACAGTAAGCTTTTCCCATCGTGAGGAAGGAGGAGTGCTCTTTATGCTAGAGGTTCGCCCATTGGCTGGGATTTGAGCTATGGTCTGGGCACAGAGGCCTGAATACCCAGGTTGGGTAGAGATGACAGTGTCCATGGCAGAGCCCAATGCAGGCTATGGTGACCACTGCCTTGGGGCTGATGGGAGGTCAGGTCTCAGGTTGTGTCAGACAGAGCATTAGTGCACAGAAAGACCTAGGATATTGGGGTACCCTCGAGGTCCGTGCAGGTTGATCCTCACGTGGGGATTCTGGGCAGACCTCTAGGGTCCTTCTTTTTTCTGGAGGGCCGGCAGAAGTCTGTGTTGGGGCTCCCGAATGAACAATCTGGAGGTCTTGTGTGCCAGGAGGGTGAGGATGGAATTCTGAATGCACAAGCGCTGGTTAAGTTGAGTGCCCAGCACGTGGCATTTCCGATGTGCAGCGTCTGACTTGAGATCTCCAGCATCTGAGTCAGGGCATGTGTTAGATGGTCGCTCATGCTGGAGTTTGTGTCCATGTGGTTGACGAACGGAGGGGTGGCCTCATGAGGCCATGGAGGTCTTTCCAGGCTGGGTCTTGTGTCTGCTCCGAACAGCATGCTTTCCTTCTGTGGGACAGGGGGAGTCCGTTAGGATTGCACCAGGGTCCCCCGTATGGAAAGACATCGTCGCAGAAGTCACCTCATGGATACCTGGAAAGCCCAGGTCCTCTCACCCTTCCCCATCCTGGAGGGCCTGTTGGCCAGGGCTTCGGGTACAAAAGTCCGCAAACATAAACTCGGGATAGGGTTAGGGGTGAGGTAATGTCAGGCAAGATATGCAGACATTGAGGGCAGTGCCACGGGATCTGAAATGAGGGCAACAGGGGGGCGGGAGCACAAGCTTTTCTGCCTGGGTTGTGTGTCTCACTTGGCCATGGAATGTAGCGGTAGCCTCATGGAGCCATGGGAGATTCTATCTCTGTGAGGATTCTGCCCGGCTCCAAAGGGTTTGGACTTTCGGGGGGAAGGGAAGAGTGCTGTTTTCGTCTCAGGGGTCCCACCATATCACGGATTCCAGAGCCGGCTTCTGGGTCTGGGAGCCTGGAAAACATGATCGAGAGTGCGGATTGGGGCCTAGGGGCATGTCAGGCCCAATATGGGGCTCCTAGTTCAGATAGCATGGGGCTGCTTTGAAACCGGGATAAGGATGATGGTCACAATACCTGTTTTTGGTCAGGGTGGCCCTCCTAGGTGGGCGTGGTCTCCTGGGCCATGCAGCTGGCTCCCACTCTGAGGGTTAGAACCCCATCCCCACAGCAAGCTTTTCACGTCGTGGGGAAGGAGGAGTGCTCTTTGATTCTTGAGGTTCCCCCATAGGCCTGAATTTGAGTATGATCCGGGCACAGAACACGGAATACCCAGGTTGGGTAGAGATGACATTCTCTGGCCTTGACACGTCCCACCTGCAGGATAGGGGGCCCAGTGTCTGGGAGGATAATGGGAGGTCATGGCTCAGGCTGTGTCTGACAGAGCATTAGTGCACAGTGCGGCCTAGAACATTGGGTTGCCCTCGAGGTTCTTGCAGGTTGATCCTCACGTGGGGATTCTGGTTAGTCCCCTAGGTGCCTTCTTCTTTCTGGGGGCAGGCAGAAGATGGTTTGTGGCTCCCGAATTAACAATATGGATGGCTGGTGGGCCAGGAGTTTGAGGACGGAATTCTGAACACACAAGCTTGTGTCCAGGGAGACCATAGAATGTGGCAGGAACTCGGGCGCCATGCAGGATTCTCCTCCCCTGAGAGTTGGACACATCTCCCAAGAGCCAGGTTGCCTTCTGGGGACAGGAGATGTTATGTTTTGTGGCTCATGAATCAAGTGTTAGACCACATGTAGGTATTCCACAGTTTACCTCTGGAGACAGATGCCTGCAAACTTAAGCGAGGGTTCCTTTGAGGCCCTAGGGGTATGTGAGGTTCAATCTTCTGACTCAGAGCCATGGACCTAGATGTCTGCCTGGAGCTAGGTGTCTTTCCTGTGTCTGAATGCACATTTTTTCCAAGGCAGACACAGCAGGTGTCTCCCTATCTGGAGGGTTTGTGCAAATGCGATGGGCTGACCTTCATTCTTGTGGGCAGACAGATTCCTGTGCCATGGTTCCAGAGGCCCCATCCTGGAAGGCCTGTCAGCCAGGGCTTTGGGGACAAAAGTCTCCAAACACAAACTTGGGATGGGGTTAGTTGAGAGCTGATGGCAGGCCCAACCAGCAGACCGTGAGGGCAGTGGCCACTGTATCTGATATGAGGGCAACGGGGAGGCAGAAGCACAGGTTTTTCTGTCTGGGTTGTGTGTCTGGGTTGGCCACTTAATGCAGCGGTAGCCTAATGGGGCCATGGGAGATTCTGCCTCTGAGAGAATTCTGCCCGGCTCCCAAGGGTTTGGTGTTCTTTAGCTGAAGGGAAGAATGCCATTTTCCGTCTCAGGTTTCCCACCACAGCAGGGATTCCAGTGTTGGCTTCTGGGTATGGATGCCTGGAGAACCCTACCGAGTGTGAGGATTTGTGCATAGGGGGATTTCAGGCCCGATATGTGGGATCCTCGTCCAGCCAGTGAGGAGGCTGGTTTGAAAGCGGGCTCAGGCTGAGGGTCACAATGCCTGTTTGTGGCCAGGGCAGTCCTTCTGGTAGGCGTGGTCTCATGGGCATGCAGCTGGAGCCCACTCTGAGAGTTAGACCACATCCCCACAGTAAGCTTTTACCATCGTGGGGAAGGAGGAGTGCTCTTTGATGCTTTAGGTTCCCCCATAGGACGGAATTTGAGCTATCATCTTGGCACAGATGCCTGAATACCCAGGTTGGGTAGAGATGACAGACTCTGGTCTTGGCATATCCCACATGCAGGATATGGCGCCCGCTACCTAGGAGCCTGATGGGAGGTCGGGGCTCAGGCTGTGTCAGACAGAGCATTAGTGCACAGGGTGGCCTTGGATATAAGGGTGCCATCGAGGTCCGTTTAGGATGATCCTCACCTGGGGATTCTCGGCATACACCTAGGGACCTTCTTCTTTCTGGAGGGCAGGCAGATGCGTTGGGGCTCCCGAATGAACAATCTGGAGGGCTTGTGGCCCAGGAGGGTGAGGACCGAATTCTGAACGCACAAGTGCTGGTTCTGTTTAGTGTCGAGCACATGACATTTCCAATGTGCAGCGTCTGACTCGAAATCTCCCTCATGTGAGTCAGGGCACATGTCAGATGGTCGTTCACGCTGGAGTTTGTATCCATGATGGCCGACGAATGGAGGGTGGCCTCATGAGGCCATGGAGGTCTTCCCAGGCTGGAACTTGTGAGCTGCTCCGAGCAGCAAGATTTACTTCTGTGGGACAGGGGAAGGTCGTTTTGATGGCACCAGAGTTACCCATAGGGAAAGACGTCATAGCAAAAGTCACCACATGGATGCCTGGAAAGCCCAGGTCCGTTTACCCTTCCAGCCCAGGAACAAGGCCATATTGATCTGGGGGCTCTGGGGAAAAGTTCCCAGATGGCTGAGGGGACTGGGGGCCTCATTCTGATGGGTCAAAATGCTGGCTTGTTTCCAGGGAGACCTTAGAATGTGGTGGGGGCTCAGGAGCCATGCAGGATTCTCCTCCCCTGAGAGTTGGACGCAGCTCCCAAGAGCCAGGTTGCCTTCTGGGTACATTAGGTGTTCTGTTTAGTTCCTCAGAGATCAAGTGCTGGATAATATGTAGGTATTCCAGAAATTGCCTTGGAGACAGATGCCGTCAAACCTAAGCTAGTGTTCTTCTGTGGTCCTAGGGGTATGTCTGATTCCATCTTCTGACTCAGTGCCATTGTCCAGGTTGTTGGCTGGATTTAGATGTCTGGCCTTTGTCTGAATGCGCCTTTTTTCCAATGCAGCCAACGAATTTGGGGTGGGCTCAGGGACATTGCAGGTGTCTCCCAATCTGGAGGGTTTGTGCGAATGTGAAGAGCAGAGATTCCTTTGGGTGGGTAGGCAGAGTCCTGTGCTGTGGCTCCAGAGGCCCCATCCTGGAGGGACTGTAGGCCAGGGATTTGGGGTTTAAAGTCTGCAAACACAAACTCGGGATAACGTTAGGAGCGAGGTGATGGAAAACCCCATCTGCGGACTGTGAGGGCAGTGCCGCAGGATCTGAAATGAGGACGACTGGGAAGCGGGAGTGCAGGCTTTTCTGTCTGGGTTGTGTGTCTCAGTTGGCCACGGAATGTAGCGGTAGCCTCATGGAGCCATGGGAGATTCTGTCTCTGTGAGGATTCTGCCCAGCTCCCAAGGGTTTGTTGTCTTTCAGAGGAAGGGAAGAGTGCTATTTTCGTCTCAGGGCTCCCGCCTTAGCTCGGGTTGCAGAGTTGGCTCCTGGCTCTGGGTGCCAGGACTACCCAACTGAGGGTGAGGATTGGGGCCTGAGGGCATGTCAGGTCCGATATGCGGGCTCCTGGTCGAGGTAGCTTGGGGGCTCGTTTGAAAGTGGGCTCAGGCTGAGGGTCACAATGCCTGTTTGTGGCCAGGGTGGCCCTCCGGAGTGGGCTTGTTCTCATGGGCCATGCTGCTGGCTCGCACTCTGAGGGCTAGACGCCCTTCCCCACATCAAGCTTTTCCCTCATGAGGAAAGAACAATACTCTTTTAGGCTTGAGGTTCCTCTATATTCCGAGATTTGAGCTATGGTTTGGGCACAGACACCTGAATACCCAGGATGGGTAGAGATGACAGTCTCTGGCCATGGCAGGTCCCACCTGCAGGATATGGGGCCCGCTAACTGCCGGGTTAATGGGAGGTCGCGGCTCAGGCTCTGTTCAGACAGAGCATTAGTGCACAGGGTGCCCTAGGATATTGGGGTGCCCTCGAGGTCTGTGCAGGTTGATCCTCATGTGGGGATTCTGGGCAGACCACTAGGGTCCTTCTTATTTCTGGAGTGCAGGCAGAAGACTGTGTTGGGTCTCCTAAATAAACAATCTGGAGGGTTTGCTGCCCAGGAGGTTGAGGACGGAATTCTGAACGCACAAGCGCCAGTTCAGTTCAGTGAAGAGCACTTGGCATTTCCAATGTGCAGCGTCTGACACGAGATCTCCAGCACATGAGTCAGGGCACGTGTCAGATAGTCTCTTGCACTGTAGTTTGTGTCCATGTTGGCCAACGAATGGAGGGGTGGCCTCATGAAGCCATGGAGGTCTCCGCAGGCTGCGGCAAGTGAGCTGCTCCAAACTGCATGCTTTCCTTCTGCGGGACAGGGGGCATCCATTTTGATTGCAGCAGGGTCGTATGCTCTGCATGGTTGCCTGGAAAGCCCAGCTTCAATTACCCTTCCAGCATAGGAACAAGGCTGGTTCGATCTGGTTGTACTGAGGCAAAGTGCCCAGGGGGCTGAGGTGACAGGGAGCCTCATTCTGATGGGTCACAATGTTGACTTGTGTCCAAGGACACCTTAGCATGTGGAGGGGGGGTCAGGAGCCATGAAGGATTCTCCTCCCTGAGGGTTGGACAGAGATCCCAAGAGCCAGGTTGCCTTCTCAGAACAGGTGATCTCTTTTGTGCCTCAGGGATCAAGTGTTGGACCATATATAGGTATTCCAGAGTTTGCCTCTGGAGACAGATGCTTGCAAACCTAAGCTAGGGTTCTGTTGAGGTTCTAGTGTTATGTCAGGTTCCATCTTCTGACTCATGGCCATTGATCTGAGTGTCTGCCTGGAGGTAGGTGTCTGGCCTGTGTCCAAATGCCCATTTTTTCCAAGGTGACCAACAAATTTGGATGGGCTCAGGGGTATTGCAGGTGTCTTCCAATCTGAAGGATTTCTGAAAATGTGATGGGCAGTGTTTCCTTTGGGTGGGCAGGCAGAGTCCTGCATGTGGCTCCAGAGGCCCCATTCTAGAGGGCCTATTGGCCAGGGCTTGGGGACCAAATTCGGCAAGCCCAAATTTGGGATAGGTGTAGGTGCGTGGTGATGGCAGGCACGAAATGCCGACCATGAGTGCAGTGCCACAGGATCTGAAATGAGTGCAATGGGAGACGGGAGCACAGGCTTTTCTGTCTGGGTTTTGTGTCTCAGTTGGCGATGAAATGTAGTGGTAGCCTCATGAGTCTAGTAGAGGTTCAGCCTCTGTGAGGATTCTACCCGGATCATAAGGGTTTGGTGTCATTCGTGGGGAAGGGAAGAGTGCTGTTATTGTCTCAGTGTTCCCACAATAGCTTGTATTCCAGAGTCGGAGTCTGGGTTTGGGTGTTTGTAGAAACCCACTGAGGGTGAGGATTGGGGCCTAGGGGAATGTCAGGCCATATTCGGGTTCCTGGTGCAGCTAGGGAGGGGGCTGTTTTGAAAGCGGGCTCAGGCTGAATGTCACAATGACTGTTTGTGGCCATGGCAGCTCTCTTGGGTGGGCGTGGTCTCATGAGCCTTGCAGCTGGCTATCTCTCTGAGGGTTAAACCCCCATACCCACAGCAAGCATTTCCCGTCTTGGGGAAGGAGTGGTACTCTTTTTCATTTGAGGTTCCCCCATAGGCCAGGATTTGGTCTGGTCATTGATGCCTGAATATCTAGGTTGGGTAGAGATGACATTCTCTATCCATGGCAGTTCCCACCTGCAGGATATGGGCCCTGCTACCTGGGCGGCTGATGGGAGATCCGGTCTCAGGCTATCAGACCATGCATAAGTGTACAGGGTGGCCAAGGATATTGGGGTGCCCTCAAGGCCCGTCAGGTTCATCCACACCTGGGGATTGTGGGCAGATCCCTAGGGACCTTCTTCTTTCTGGAGGGCAGGGAGAATACTGCGTTGGGGCTTTCCAATGAACTATTAGGAGTGCTTGAGGCTCAGGAGGTGAGGACAGAACTCTGAATGCACAAGCGCCGGTCCAGTTCAGTGCCGAGCACATGGCATTTCCAATGTGCAGCGTCTGAATCAAGATCTCCAGCACCTGAGTCAGGGCACGTGTCAGATAGCTGCTTGCACTGGAGTTTGTGTCCATGATGGCCGAAAAATGCAGGGGTGGCCTCATGAGACCATGGATGTCTTCCCAGGCTGGGTATTGTGAGCTGCTCTGAAGAGGAAGCTTTCCTTCTGTGGGACAGGGGGAGTCTGTTTGGATGGCACCAGGGTCCCCCGTATGGAAAGACATCGTAGCAGAAGTCACCACATGGATGCCTGGAAAGCCAGCTGCACTTACACTTCCAGCCCAGAAACAAGGCGGTTTTGATCTGGTAGCTCTGTGGCAAAGTGCCCAGGAGGCTGAGGTGACAGGGAGTCTCATTATGAATGGTCACAAGGCTGGCTTCTGTCCAGGGTGACCTTAGAATGTGGCAGAGGCTCGGAGGCCATACAGGATTCTCCTCACTTGAGGGTTGGAAGCAGCTCCCAAGAGCCAGGTTGCCTTCTGGGGATAGGATGTGTTCTGTTTTCTTGCTCAGGGATCAACTATTGGACCATATGTAGGTATTCCAGAGTTTTCCTCTGGAGACAGATGCCTGCACCTAAGCTACAGTTCCATTGAGGTCCTAGGCAGATAGATGCCTGCACCTAAGCTACAGTTCCATTGAGGTCTTAGGGCTATGTCAGGTTCCATCTTTTGACTCAGGGCCATTGACCTGGGTGTCAGCCTGGAGGTAGGTTTCAGGCCTGTGTCCAAATGTGCATTTTTTCCAAGGTGGCCTACGAATTTTGTATATGTGCTGCCGAAGCGAGCACCGGCCTACGAATTTTGGGTTTACTCAAGGGCATTGCAGGTGTCTCCCCATCTGGGGGGTTTGTGCAAATGTGACAGTCAGAGATTCCTTCAGGTGGGCAGGCAGAATCCTGCACTTTGGCTCCAGAGGCCCCATCCTGGAGGGTCTGTCATCCAGGGTTTTGGGAATAAAAGTCTGTAAACAGATACTCTGGATAGGTTTAGGGATGAGGTGATGGCAGGCCCAATCTTCAGACCATGAGGGCAGTGCCACACGATCTTCAATGAGCGCGACGGGGATTCAGAAGCGCTGGCTTCTCTGTCTGGGTAGTGTGTCTCGGTTGGCCACAAAATGTAGCAGTAGCCTCATGGGGCCATGGGAGAGTCTGCCTCTGTGAGGATTCTGCCTGGCTCCTAAGGGTTTGGTGTCTTTTGGGGGGAAGGGAAGAGTGCTTTTATCCGTCTCACAGGTCCCGCAATAGCAGGGATTCCAGAGTCAGTTTCTGGGTCCAGGCATCTGGAGAACCCGACTAGGTTGAGGACTGGGGCCTAGGGGCATGTCAGGCCTGATATGAGGGCTCCTGGTCCAGCTAGCCAGGGGGTGGTTTGAAGGTGGGCTCAGGCTGAAAGTCACAATGCCTGTTTTTGGCCAGGGCGGCCCTCCTTGGTTGGTGCGGTCTCATGGGCCATGCAATGGCTCCCACTCTCAGGGTTAGACCCCCGTCCCTACAGCTAGCTTTTGCGTTGTGAAGGAGGAGTGCTCTTTTATGTTTGAGGTTCCACCATGGCCGCGATTTGAGCTGTGGTCTGGGCACAGACGCCTGAATGCCCAGGTCGGGTAGAGTTGGTAGAGTCTGGCCATGGCAGGTCCCACCTGCAGGATATGGCTTCTGCTACCTGGTGGGCTGATGGGAGGTCTTGTCTCAGGCTGTGTGAGACAGAGCATTATTGGACAGGGTGGACTATTGGAGTGACTTCGAGGACTGTGCAGGTTGATCCTCATGAGGGGATTCTGGGCAGACCCTAGGGACATTCTTCTTTCTGGAGGGCAGGCAGAAGACTGTTTTGGGGCTCCTGAATGAACTATCTGGAGGTCTTCTGGCCCAGGAGAGTGATGATGGAATTCATAATGCAGAAGCGCTGGTTCATTTTAGTGCCGAGCACATGAGATTTCCAATGTGAAGCATCTGATTCGAGATCTCCAGCACCTGAGCCAGGGCATGTGTCAGATGATCATTCACGCTGGAGTTTGTGTCCATGATGGCTGACGAATGGAGGGGTGGCCTCATGAGGCCATTGAGGTCATGCTAGGCTGGGGTTTGTGAGCTGCTCTGAACAGCAAGCTTTCATTCTGTGGGAAAGGGGAGTCCATTTGGATGGCACCAGGGCCCTCCATATTTAAAGACATCATAGCATAAGTCACCACATGGATTCCTGGAAATCCCAGCTCTGCTAACACTTCCAGCCCTGTAACAAGGCCGTTTTGATCTGGTGGCTCTGGGGCAAGGTGACCAGGGGGCTGAGGTGACAGAGAGCCTCATTCTGATGGGTCACAATGCTGGCTTGAGTCCAGGGAGACCTTAATATGTGGTGCGGGCTCAGGCGACCTGCAGGATTCTCCTCCCCTGAGGGTTGGACGCAGCTCCCAAGAGCCAGGTTGCCTCTGGGGTCAGAAGGTGTTCTGTTTTGTGGCTCAGCGATCAAGTGTTGGACCATATGCATGTATTCCAGAGTTTTCTTCTGGAGGCAGATGCCTGCAAACCTAAGCTAGGGTTCCGTTGAGTTCCTAGGGGTTTGTCAGGTTCCATCTTCTTTCTCAGGGCCATTGAACTAGGTGTCTGCCTGGAGGTAGGTGTCTGGCATGTGTCCGAATGCACCTTTTTTCCTAGGTGGCCAATGAATTCAGGGTGGGCTCAGGGACCTTGCAGGAGTCTCCCTATCTGAAGTGCTGTGCAACGCTAACGGGCAGAGTTTCCTTTTGGTGGGCAGGCAGAGACCTGCTCTGTGGCTCCAGAGGCCCCATCCTGGAGGGCCTGTCAGCCAGGGTTGTGAGGACAAAATCTGCAAACACAAGCTCGGGATACTGTCAGGGGCGAGGTGATGGCAGGCTTGATCTGCACACCATGAGGGCAGTGCCACGGAATCTGAAATTAGGGCAATGAGGATGGCTGGAGCACAGGCTTTTCTATCTGGGTTTGTGTCTTGGTTGGCCATGAAATGTATTGGTAGCCTCACGGGTCCATGGGAAATTCAGCCTCTGTGACGATTCTGCCCGGGTCCCAAGGGTTTGGTGTCTTTCGTGGGGAAGGGAAGAGTGCTCTTTTCCTTCTCAGGGGTCCCAACATAGCAGGGATTTCAGAGTCGTCTTCTGGGTCCAGGCGCATGGAGAACCCGACCGAGGGTGAGGATTTGGGCCTATGGGCATGTCAGGCCCAATATGCTGGCTCCTGTTCCAGCTGGCGAGGGGGATGGCTTGAAATCAGGCTCAGACTGAGGCTCACAATGCCTGTGTGTGGCCAGCACAGTCCTCCTGGGTGGGCGTGGACTCATAGGCCATGCAACTGGCTCCCACTCTGAGGGTTAGAGCCCCATACCCACAGTAAGCTTTTCTTCTAGTGGGGAAGGAGGAGTGCTGTTTTATGCTTGAGGTTCCCCCCATAGGCAGGGATTTGAGCTATGGTCTGGACACAGACACCTGAATACACAAGTTGGTAGAGATGACAGCGGCCATGGCGGGTCCCAACTGGAGGATATGGGGCCTGCTACCTGGAGGGCTGATGGGAATTCGGGGCTCAAGCGGTGTCAGACAGAGCATTAGTGCTCAGCGAGGCCTAGCATATTAGTGTGCCGTCGAGGGCCATGCAGGTTGACCTCACGTGGGGATTCTGTGCAAACCCATAGTTTCCTTCTATCTCGATGGCAGGCAGAAGGCTGCGTTGTGGCTCCAGAATTCCCAATCTGGAGTGCTTGCAGGCCAGAAGGGAGAGGACTGAAGACAGAATACACAAGCACTGGTTCAGTTCAGTGCCAAATGCATGGCTGTTCCAGTGTTCAGCATCTGGCTCGAGATCTGCAGCAGTTGAGTCTGGGCGAGTGTAAGATGGTAGCTCACGCTGGAGTTTTGTCCATCATGACCAAAGAATGGAGGGGTGACCTCAGGAGGCCATGGAGGTTTTCCCAGGCTCGAGCCTGTGAGCTGCTCTGAACAGCAAACTTTCCTTCTCCGGGATAGGAGGAGCCGGTTCTGATGGCTCCTGGCTCCCCCATATGGAAAGACTTGGTAACAGAGCTCACCACATAGATGCCTGGAAATCCCAGCTCAGCTTACCCTTGCAGCCCATGAACAAGGTAGTTTCGATCTGGTGACTCTGGGACGATGAAGCCTGGGGGAAGAGTTGACAGGGAGCCTCATGCTGATGGGTCACAATCCTAGCTTGTGTCCAATGAGACCTTAGGATGTGTCAGAGGCTCAGGTGCCATGCAGGATTCTCTTCCCCGAGGGTTGAAGCCAGCTCCCAAGAGCCAGGTTGTCTTCTAGGGACAGGAGGTATTCTGTTATGTGGACAGGTACCAATCGTTGGAACATATGAATGTATTTCTGAACTTGCCTCTGGGGACAGATGCCTGTAAACCTAAGCTACTGTTCCGTTGAAGTCCTAAGGGCATGTAGGCTTCCACCTTCTGACCCAAGGCAATTGAACAGGGTGTCTGCCTGGTGGTAGGTGTCTGGTATGTGTCAGAATCCCCTTTTTTCCTAGAGCGGCCTAAAAAATTGGGGTGGGCTCAGGGGCCTTGCAGTTGTCTCCCAATCTGCAGAGTTTGTACAACTGTGATGATCAGAGTTTCCTTCTGGATGTCAGGCAGGGTCCTGCGCTTTGGCTCCAGAGGCCCCATCCTGGAGGGCCTGTCAGCCAGAGCTTTGGGACAAAAGTCTGCAAACACAAACTAAGTGTAGGGTGAGGGTCGAGGTGATGCCAGGCCCGACCTGAGGACTGTGAGGGCAGTGCCCCGGGATCTGAAATTAGCTGAATGGGGAGACAAGAGCACAGGCTTTTCTGTCTGGGTTGTGTGTCTCGGATGGCCATGGAAATGAGGGGTGGCTTCATGGGGCCATGGGAGATTCTGCCTCTGTGAGGATTCTGCCTGGCTCCCAAGGGTTTGGTGTCTTTGGGGGGATGGGAAGAGTCCTGTTTTCGTCTCAGGGGTTGGGCCGTATTAGGGATCCCAGAGTCAGCTTCTGGATTTGTGCTTCTGGAGAATGAGACGGAGGGTGAGGATTTGTGCCGAGGGGCATGGCAGGCCCTCTATGCGGGCTCTTGGTCCAGCTAGAGAGGGGTCTTGTTTGAAACCGGGCTCAGGCTGAGGCTCAAAATGCCTCTTTGTGGCCAAGGCCACCCTAATATGTGGGGTGGTCTCATGGGCCATGCAGATGGCTCCCATACTGAGGGTTTGACACCAACCACACAACAAGCTTTTCCTTCTGTGGGCAAGGAGGATTGGTTTTTTGTGTTTGAGATTCCCCCATAGGCCGGGCTTTGAGTCATGGTCTCTGAACAGATGCCTGAATACCCAGTTTGAGTAGAGATGACAGTCTCTGGCCTTGGCACATCCAAACTGCAGGTTATGGGACCCTCTACCTGGGGGGCTGATGTGAGGTCAGGGCTCAGGCTCTGTCAGACAGAGTTTTAGTGCACAGGGTGGCCTAGGATATTGGGGTGCTGTTGAGGGCCATGCCCTTGGATCCTCTCGTGGGGATTCTGGACAAACTCATAGGGCCCTTCTTTCTGGAGGGCATGCAGAAGGCTGCGTTTTCTCTCCAGAAATCCCAATCTGGAGGGCCTGCTGTCCAGGAAGTTGATGATGGAATCTGAACGGACAAGCGCTGGTTCAGTTCAGTGACGAGCACATGGTATTTGCAATGTTCAGCGTCTGACTCGAGATCTCTAGCATCCAAGTCAGGGCAAGTGTCTGATGGTCGCTCACGCTGAAGTTTTTATCCATGATGGACGAAGAATGGAGGGGAGGCCTCAAGATTCCAGGTAGGTTTTCGCAGGCTGGGACTTGTGAACTGCTCGGAACAGAAAGATTTCCTTCTTTGGGACAGGGGGAGTCTGTTTTGATGGATTCAGGGTCCCCCATATAGACTTTGTAGCAGAGCTCAATACATGGACGCCTGGAAATCCCAGCTCAGCTTACACATGCAGCCCAGGAACAAGGTAGTTTCAATCTGGTGGCTCTGGGGCAAATTGCCGAGGGAGCTGTGTTGACAGGGAGTCTCAAGCTGATGGATCACAATGCTGGCTTGTGTCCCATTAGACCTAAGTATGTGCCGGAGGTTCTGGCACCAAGCAGAATTTTCCACCCCTGAGGGTTTATGCAGCTCCTCGAACCAGATTGCCTTCTGGGGACAGGAGATGTGCTTTTTTTGCATAAGGGACCTAGAGTTGGAACATAGGTAAGTACTCTGAACATTCCTCTGGGTACAGATGCCTGCAAATATAAGCTAGGATTCCATTGAGATCCTACGGGAATGTCAGGTTCCCCTTCTGATGTAGGGACATTGACCTGGGTGTCTGCCTGGAAGTAGGTGTCTGGCATGTGTCAGAATGTGCATTTCTGACTGGAGCGGCCAACGAAATTGGGTGGGCTCAAGGTCCTTGCAGGTGTCTCCCAATCTGGAGGGTTGGTGCAACTGTGATGAGCAGAATATCTTTTGGAAGGGCAGGAGAGTTATGTGCTGTGGCTCAAGAGGCCCTATCCTGGAGGTCCTGTGGGCCAGGGCTTTGGGGACAAAAGTCTGCAAACACAAACTCGGTTTAGGGTGAGGGGCGAGGTGATGCAGCCCAAATCTACAGACCGTGAGGGCAGTGCCTCGAGATCTGAAATTAGTTCGACGGGGAGGGGGGAGCACAGGCTGTTATGTCTGGGTTGTGTGTCTAGGGGGGCCAGAGAATGGAGTGGTGGCCTCATGGTCCATGGGAGATTCTGCCCCTGTGGAGATTTTGCATGGATCCCAAGGTTGGGGTGTCTTTCTGGATGAAGGGAAGAAAGCTGTTTTCCGTCTCAGAGGTCCCGCCATAGCAGGGATTCCAGAGTCGGCTTCTGGGTCCAGGTGCCTGGAGAACTCAACTGAGGGTGAGGATTTGGGCCTAGGGGCTTGGCAGGCCCGAAATGTGGGCTCCTGTTACAGCTTGTTTGAAAGCAGGCTCAGGCTGTTTGTCACAATGCCTGTCTGTGCCCAGGGCGGACCTCCAGGGTGGGTGTGTTCTCATGGGCCATGCAGCTGGCTCCCACTCTGAAGGTGTGACTCCCCTCTCCAGAGAAAGCTTTTCCAGCCATGGGGGATGAGGAGTGCTCCTTTGTCCTTGAGGTTACCCCATAGGTCGGGATTTGAGATATGGTCTGGGCACAGATGCCTGAGCACCATTGAGTAGACATGAAAGCCTAGGGCCATGGCCAGTCCCACGTGCAGGAGATGACCCCGCAACCTTAGGGGCTGACTGGAGGTCGGGGCTCAGGCTGTGTCACACAGAGCATTCGTGCACAGTTGGCCTGGATATTGGGGTTCCAACTAGGGCTGTGCAGGTGGATTCTCACATGGAGATTCTGGGCAGACACATAGGACCCTTCTTTTTTTTAGAGAGCAGGCAGAAGGCTGCGTTGTGGCTCTAGAATTCCCAATCTGGAGGGCTTGTTGGCCAGAACGGTGAGGACGGAAGTCTGCATGCACAAGCGCCATTTCTGTTCAGTGCCAAGTACGTGGCAATTCCAATGTGCAGCATCTGACTCGAGATCCCCAGCACCTGAGTCAGGGTGAGTGTCAGATGGTCGCTCATGCTGGAGTTTGTGTTCATGATGCTAGATGAATGGCATGAAGCCATGGACGTTTTCCCAGGCTGGGTTTTGTGAGCTGCTCCGAACAGCAAGCTTTTCTTCTGCGGGACAGGGGGATTCCATTTTGATGGCTCCAGGGTCCCCCATATGGAAAGACATGGTAGCAAAATTCACCGCATAGATGTCTGGATAGCCCAACTCAGCTTATCCTCTCAGCCCAGGAACAAGGTAGTTTTGATCTGATGGCTCTTGGGCAAGTTCCCAGGGGTTTGAGTTGACATGGAGATTGATGCTGATGGGTAACCATGCTGGCTTGTGTCCAGGGAGACCATAGAATGTGACAGGAGCTCAGGCACCATGCAGGATTCTCTTCCCCTGAGGGTTGGACACAGCTCCCAAGTGCCAGGTTGCTTTCTGGGGGACAGGAGGTGTTCTGTTTTTTTGGATCAGGGACCTAGGGTTGGAACATATGTAGGTACAAATGTAGGGGATTGGTTAGCCAGAGGATCGTACCTGTTAACCCCAGATATTGGGGTAAGCCTGGCCAGATTGCCTTATCCAATCAGTGGGGGGTGCAAATATTAAATGTCGTGAGATGAAATCTCATTGGCCACCTGTGTGTGGGCCGGGCTCAACCTGAGAGAGAAGAGAAGAAGAGAAGAAGAGAAGAGGAGAGAGAGAGAAGAGAAGAAGAGAGAGAAGTAGAGAATTCGTTAGAGAAGTAGAAGGAGTTAAAATAGCCATTCGAGTAGTAGAAGGAGTTATAGTAGCTGTTAGAGTAGCCATCGGGAGCTTTTAGGGTAGTCATTGGTGTCATAGCATTGGGGTCGTTGGGAGCATCGGAGCTTCAGAATCATCAGGAGCATTGGGAGCGTCATTGCAGGAAGCGGCGCTGCCACGAGCGGCCTCGCATCCCAGAGCAGCAGTGCCGCCTGCGACTGGCCTCGCCGCGACCTGCCTCGCTGTCCAGAGCTGCGGCCTCGCCAGAGTGGCATCATTCCAGGGAGCGACCTCATTGGTGTGCAGCCTTATCAGAGAGCGGCCTGGTCTGGAGTGGCCTCTTCATCATCGGTTGCGGTCTTTGTCCAGCGTGTGGTCTCGTCCAGAGCGGCCTCGTCTGGGGGCAGCCTTGTCGGAGTGGCATCATGGGGAGCAGACTCTGTGTCATCAGGGTTGTCGTCCTCGTCATCCTTGCCTCTTTGTCATCAGGAGCGGCGTCCTCGTCATCGTCGCCTCTACATAAGAAATGTCCCTGACTGGTCGGTTTGATTTTTGATGCTTGGCGTGAAATAATTGATTTTCGCTATGTATCAGTCTTGTTCCTTTGATCATGGATCCTAACATTGGAGGCTCACCGGGGATAAAACAAGGAGAACTGAGCCAACATCAAAATTTATGGGAAAAGCCTCTGGAGGTGTTGGGATCTTGTTCGTTTGTCTGGTTGGAGCTCCAGGGTATGGCCCACCAGGGAGAAGCTGGATGCAGCGATGCTCCCCAGCGCTGGAGTGGAAGTGGCTTGCCCCATTGCTCGGTTGGTAGATCGACATGTGGATGGAGTCCCCCTAGATGGTCAGGGGGTTTGAGTCCCCCTAGAAAATCCCCACTGGTGGCAGGACTGCTGGGCCTGCAGTTGTCTTTGTCTTGTCTTTGTTTTCTGCTGTGTTGTTTGTTGTGTTTGGGGGAATAGGACAGGCAGAGAGTAAGGGGACTCTTACTTTCATCTCCCTGTTCTTCATAATAGACGTGGGGCTTCTTTCTCACTCATTTTGTGTGTTAAGGACTACAACTGGAGCCAACTGGGTTTAGTCTAACTTGGGCGAGATACTTTAAGGAATATTCCCAAGCAGCTGCCAAATCTCCCTTTGTTTCGGGGAATTCCTTGCCTTCTCTGGCCCAACATGGACTGCCTAGTCCCTCCCCCTTGCTGGCAGGAAAGCATGGTGACTGAAGTGGAATGGCCCCAGTTGGAACATGGAATCTGTTAGCAAAGAGATGACTGAACTGATGGTTAATTGTCTGTCTCAGGGTTTGAATGGGTAACTGTTAAAGTAGCTTTCAGAGTCTTTGGTAACCTTAAGTTTTGAAGTTTTGCTTGGATGACAAATGGGATGAAGTGCTAGGGCCCTGGTTGCTGGAACTAGGTTTGTGCTTTTGAAATCTGTTGGTAAACATGTTTTGTGCTTAACTGCTATTGCAACAGTTCACAATTGGTTAATATTTAGTCTTCACTAGAGATTGAGATGTTTCTAAGAAAATGTAAATGGTTTTCTTTGCCCACCCAGAATTGTAAATGAGATCTCTTTGACTCATAAGGCTTTTCCCTGATATGCTAAGTTACTCAGGAAGTAGTGCTAAATCAATGATAAACCTTGGGTTACATTTGGGTAAATGCTGTAACTACTCCAGAAGTTCTATACATTTTCTAAAGTTTTAATGTTTTGATAAGGGTCATCATTTGATATTTAACCATATCTATTCTGAGTTTTTGTCATTTGTAATTGTTTTAATTCTCTTGTAAGTTGAATTCTGCCTTAAAGGAAATTCATACAGGAGACGTTCAGAACAGACACCATTCTTTGATATGTTGAAATCCTGGAGCTGAATTTCCAGAAGTAAAATTTGCACTTGCACTAAACCAGAATTAGTACGGTGACTCAAGGTAAAAATGAGTCTCCAGGAGCTTTCCTAGAAAGGCTTATTGAAGCCTATAAAATATATACCTTGATCGACCGTGAGGCACCCAAATATCATGGGGCAGTAAATCTTGCTTTTGCCAGTCAGTCAGCCTGGATATAAGGAGAAAACTTCAGGAAATTGAAGCATTTGAAGGTAAGAATCTGATTGAGCTATTGGGAATATCAGAAAATGTGTTTAAGAACAGGGATGCACAGGAGGATGAAAAAGAGACAAAAAGCTGGTTAAGGTATTGGCATTACATGAGATAGGTAGAGGATAGTAAAGGAAGGAAAATCCTAAGCACAGAGAAGACTGGTGGGAAGGCTTAGATTCAGATCAGTGTGCTTGCTGTAAGGAAAAAAGACACTGGGCCAGGGAGTGTTCCAAAAGGAAGACAGCAATGGTGGCCACCAGAGCAAAACTTCTGTAGACTGTGGATACTGCAGTTTCCGGAGATTGCCCAGACTCCCCTACGAACTGGCTAAAGGGTGGACTCACTATGATAGAGTGGACAGCTGAGGAAGAAGGAGCATTTCAGGAATTACAAACAGCTGTACTGAGTGCATTGGCCATCCCAGATGTTACCAAGCCCTTACACTAGTATGTGGATAAAAAATGCAGAGGTGGGGCGCCTGGGTGGCTCAGTGGGTTAAAGCCTCTGCCCTCAGCTCAGGTCATGATCCTGGGGTCCTGGGATCGAGCCCCGCATCGGGCTCTCTGCTCAGCAGGGAGCCTACTTCCTCCTCTCTCTCTCTGCCAGCCTCTCTGTCTACTTGTAATCTCTGTCTGTCAAATAAAATAAATAAAATCTTTAAAAAAAATGCAGGGGTGGTCAAAGGAGATTTGACTCAGAATCTGGGTCATTGGCAAAGGACAATAGCCTATCTTATTAAGAAACTAGATTCAGAAGTGGCTGGAGTCCCCTCTTGGCTATGCATAATTGCTGCCACAGCCCTCCTGGTCAAGCATGCATGTAAATTGAATATTTGTCAAAATATCATCTTGACCACCACCCATGCTATTGAGGGCATCCTCCGGACTCCACCAGACCAATGGATGACAAACGCCTGAGTGATGGGTTATCAGGTCCTCCTCTTCAATGAATCAAGAGTGACCTTCAGGCCCCTGACAGTGCTAAATCCAGCCACACTGGTGCCAGAAGAGCTGGCTGACCACCCACACGACTGCAGAGAGGTACTACCCCAAGTTGCAGGAATAAGGCCAGATCTCAGAGACATTACCCTCTCTGATGCCGAGATGACTCTGTTCACAGATGGGATTTGCTACATGGTCAATGGAAAGAGCTATGCGGGGGCTGCGGTAGTTTCTCCTGAGCAGAAACTCTGGACAGCAGCCCTGCCACATGGAACTTTGGCACAAAAAGCAGAGCTAATTGCACTCACTAAGGCACTGCAAATGCCCAAAGGTAAAACTGCCATCATCTATAAGGGCAGCAGGTATGCTTTGTTACTCTCCTTATTCATGGAGCTATTTATAAAGAAAGGGGCCTATTGAAGCAGAAGGAAAAGGAATTAAATTCAGAGGAGAAATATTGGCTCTCCTCCAGGCTATTTGGGACCCAAAAGTGGTGGCCGTTATGCATTGTTCTGGACACCGAAAGGGGACTGATCTGATTTCAAAAGGAAACCAATTAGCAGATCAAGCCGCAAAGCAAGCAGCCTGAGAAACAGTGCAAGAGCTGGTTACACTCACGGCTCCAGCCCTACCAGAAAAACCAAATAATTCAGAAGACGATTTAAAGTATTTACAGAAATGGGTTAAATTGGACTATGAAGGGGACTGGGCTAAGACTGGTGCAGGAAAAATAATTCTTCCTCGAAGACTAGGAAAAAGTAGACCAGATCCATCAGTGTACTCATTTGGGGATACACAATCTCAAGGAGCTTATATGCAAGCAGTTCCAGGGTTCTAAATTAGGGCATATGGTTCAGGATGTAGACGATAGATGTGCTCAGTGCCAGGTAGTTAATGTGGGAAGAATTTAAATGGGAAGAGGGAAAAGAGAAAGAGATAAGGAACCAGGAATTTACTGGGAAATAGATTTTACAGAAATGAAACCTGGAAAATATGGGCACAAGTACATGTTAATTTTTGTAGATACGTTTTCAGGCTGGGTAGATGCTTCTCCCGCCAAACATGAGATGGCAGGAGTGGTAAACCAAAAAGGTACTAGAAGAAATAATTCCTAGGTTTGGGCTGCCTCTTGCAGTCGGGTCAGACAATGGCCCTGCATTTGTGAGTTCAGTCTCACAGGCATTGGCCAAGGCCATGGGCACTAATTGGAAACTACATTGTGCATACCGGCCCCAGAATTCCAGACAAGTAGAGAGTCTTCAAGAGACCTTGACAAAACTAATTCTGGAGACTGGCGGTGGATGGGTGGATCTCCTTCCTTTCTCCATCTTCAGGGCACGATGTACACCCTCTTTAAGCTAGGTGAGCCTATTTGAAATAATGTTTGGGAGACCCTCCTCTCTGTCCTCGACTACAAGAGGTTGTCCTAGAAGAAATATCTGATCAGTCTGTACTCCAGTCACTGCAACTATTACAGTCTGTCCTTTAAAAAAAAAGCCCACTCAGGGATCCAGACTTCCCACCCTGGGATGGAGACGGAGGTGGAACCACATCCTTACCAACCTGGGGATTTGGTTTGGATACATCGCTATCAAGGGGGAAACTTGGAGCCTTGCTGGAAGGGACCATTTACTGTAAAAGTAGAAGGCATTAGGGCGTGGATTCATGCGGGTCATGTCAAATGAGCCAAGGACACGGACGCCCCCCAGAGATCGAAGCTGCAGTTGACAGACCCCACTGACCATGAACTAAAGCTAAAACTAAAAAAAACTGCGAGTTCATTTTTGCTCCTATTGTTACCTGTTCATGTAAAGTATAGGTGGTAAATTAGATGAGCAGAATTAGGAAAAAAATGGAAAAGGTTATTCAAAGCTTTGAATGGCTAACTCATCAGCCAACTGTGCACTACTGTTACTTTTTGGCCCCTGTATTAACAACTCCCTAATGTCATGGGTACCAAAGAAAATTGGAGCGATAAAAAAGTTTGTCTTACATGCTCAATATAACCCCCTTACAACAGGAGAACATAGAACTGGCTGAAAAGTCAAGAATTTGACTAATTTCCAAAGAAAAGGGGGGAATGTAGGGGCCTGCTTAGCCAGAGGAATTTACTTGTAATCCCTGGATATAGTGGTGGGACAGGCCAGATAGCTGTATCCAAGCAGTGGGTTTTGCATGTATTAATTGTGGTGAGTTGAAATCTCATTGGCCACCTGTGTGTGGGCCAGGCTTAACCACCCCTATAAAGGTTAGTCTGTGAGGTTGGCGAGGGAGAAGTAGGAGGAGTTATAATAGGTGTTAGAGAATTAGGAGGAGTTAGACTAGCCATTAGAGAAGTAGGAGGATTTAGAATAGCCGTTACAGAATTAGGAGGAGTTAGAATAGCCATTACAAAAGTAAAAGTAGTTAGAATACCTGTTAGAGTAGTAGGAGGAGTTAGAGTAGACATTAGAGTAACTGTTGGGAGCAATTAGGGTAGTTGTGGAGTGATAGCTTTGGGGTCGTCGGGAGCGTCAGAACTTCAGGATCATCGGGAGCATCAGGAGCAGTATTGCTGGAGCTGCCCTGCCCCAAGCAGCAGCGGCACCACGAGCGGCCTTGCCTCCATGAGCAGCAGCACAGTCCGCGAACCGCCTCACATTGGCCCTGCCGAGACTGGTACGCTGCCACAAGGCACAGCCTCACCAGATCAGCGTCATTCTGGGGAGCCGCATCATCCGCATGTGGCCTCGTCGGAGAGTGGCCTGCTCCAGAGCGGCCTCTTTATCATTGGGTGCAGACTTCATCCAGCATGTAGCGTTGTCTACAGTGGCCTCTAGCAGGGAGCAGCCTTGTCAAAGTGGCGTCATGGGGAGGAGAGTCTGTGTCGTCAGGGTTGTCGTCCTCGTCATCCACGCTTCTGTGTCATCGGAAGTGGTGTCCCATCGTCATCTATGGACGTAAGAAATGACCCTAAACTATCAGTTTGATTTTCGATGCTTGACATGAAATAAAGCTTTGCTTGATTTTTCCTTTGTGTAGTCTCGTAACATTGATCATGTACCCTTACACTCCTATACTTTCCTCTGGGGACAGATGCCTGCAAACCTCAGCTAGGGTTCCGTTGAGGTCCTAGAGTCATGTCATTTCCATCTTCTGACTCAGGGCCATTGACCTGGGTGTCTGCCTGGAGTTTGGTGTCTGGCATGTGTCAGAATGTTCATTTTTGTCCAGAGCGGCCAAGGAAATTGGGTGGGATCAGGGGCCTTGCAGGTGTCTCCCAATCTGGAGGGTTTTTGCAAATATGACGGGCAGAGTATCCTTCAGGAGGGCAGGCAGAGTCCTGCGCTGTGGCACCAGTGGCACCATCCTGGACAGCCTGTCGGCCAGGGCTTTGGGGACAAAAGTCTGCAAACACATACTCGGGATAGGGTCTGGGACAATGTGATGGCAGGCCCGATCTGCAGACCATGAGGGCAGTGCCTCTGGATCTGAAATTAGTGTGATAGGGAGTGGGGGCGCAGGATTTTCTGTCTGGGTTGTGTGTTTCGGTTTGCATGGAATGGATGGGTGACCTCATTCGTCCATGGGAGATACTCTCTCAGTGGGGATTTTTCATGGATCCCAAGGTTTTGGTGTCTTACTGGATGAAGGGAAGAGTGCTGTTTTCCTTCTCAGGGCTCCTGCCATAGCAGGGTTTCCAGAGTCAGCTTCTGGGTCTGGGCTCCTGGAGAACCCAACTGAGGGTGAGGATTTGAGCCTAGAGTCATGGCAGTATGATATGCGGGCTCCTGGTCCACCTACCGAGGGGCCTTTTTGAAAGCAGTCTCAGGCTGATGGTCACAATGCCTGTTTTATGGACCACATGTCTGGCATGTGTCCAAATGCACCTTATTTCCAAGGTGGCCAATGAATTTGGGTTGGGCTCAGTGACATTGCAGGTGACTCACAATCTGGAGGATTTGTGCAAATGTGATGGGGTGAATTTAATTCAGGTGGGCAGGCAGAGTGTTGCACTGTGTCTCCATAGGCCCCATCCTGGAGGGGCTATTGGATAGGGCTTTGGGGACAAAATTCTGCAAACACAAACTTGGGATAGGGTTCTGGGCGAGGTGATGGCTGGCACGATCTGCTGTCCATGAGGGCAGTGCCATGGGATCTGAAATGAGGGCCTTGTGGAGGCGGGAGCACAGTCTTTTCTGTCTGGATTGTGTGTCTCGGTTGGCCACGGAATGGAGCGGTAGCCTCATTGGGACATGGGAAATTCTGCCTCTGTGAGGATTCTGTCCAACTCCCAGTGATTTGGTGTCCTTCGGGGGAAGGGAAGAGTGTTGTTTTCGTCTCAGGGTCCCGCCATACCTGGGATTTCATATTCATCTTCTGGATCTGTGCCCATGGAGAACCTGACCCAGGCTGAAGATGTAGGCCTAGGGACATATGAGGGCGATATGCAGTTTCCTGGTCCAGCTAGTAAGAGGGCTGGTTTGAATCAGGCTCAGGCTGAGGGTCACAATGCCTCTTTGTGGCCAGGGCAGCCCTCCTGGTTGGGTGTGGTCTCATGGGCCATGCAGCTGGCTCTCACTCTGAGGTTAGACCCCAATCCCCACAGCAAGCTTTCCCATCGTGGGGAAGGAAGAGAGCTCTTTTATGCTTGAGGTTCCCCCATAGGCCAGGATTTGAACTACGGTCTGGGCACAGATGCCTGAATACCCAGGTTGGGTAGAGATGACAGTATCTGGTCTTGGTACATACCCATGTGCATGATACGGGCCCATTATCTGAAGGGCTGATGGGAGGTCGGGGTTCGTGCTGTGTCAGACAGAGCGTTAGTGCACAGGGAGGCCTAGGACATTGGGATGCTGTCGAGGTCCGTGCAGGTTGATCCTCACGTGGGGATCCTTGGCAGAAACCTAGGGCCCTTCTTCTTTCTGGAGGGCAGACAGAACACTGTGTTTTGTCTCCCAAATGAACAATCTGGAGGGTTTGTTGGCCTGGAGGGTGAGGAAGGAAGTCTACACGCACAAGCGCCATTTCTGTTCAGTGCCAAGCAAATGGTAGTTCCAATGTGCAGCGTCTGGCTCGAGATCTCCTCACCTGAGTCAGAGCCTGTGTCAGATGTTCGTTCATGCTGGAGTTTCTGTCCATGATGGCTGACGAATGGAGGGGTGGCGTTATGAGGACTTGGAGGCATTCCCATGTTGGGACTTGTAAGCTGATTCGAACATCAAGTTTTCCTTCTGCGGGAGAGGGGGCGTCCGTTTTGATGGCGCCAGGGTACCCCATATGGAAAGACGTAGTAACAGAAGTCACTGCATGGATGCCTGGAAAGCCAAGCTCCGCTTACCCTTTCAGCCCAAGGAACAAGGCCATTTTGATTGGGTGGCTCTGGGGCAATTCCCAGGGGTGCGTAGGTGACAGGGAGCCTCATTCTGATGGGTCACAATGCTGGCCTGTTTCCGGGGAGACCTTAGAATGTAACAGGGGCTCAGGAGCCATGCAGGATTCTCCTCACCTGAGGGTTGGATGCAGCTCCCAAGAGCCTGGTGGCCTTCTAGGAACAGGAGGTATTCTGGTATTGGCTTAGAGATCAAGTGTTGGACCATATGTAGGTATTCCAGAGTTTGCCTCTGGATAAAGATGCCGGTGAACCTAAGCTAGGGTTCCACTGAGGTCCTAGGGGTATGTCAGGTTCCACCTTCTGACTCAGGGACATTAACCTGGCTGTCTGCCTGGAGGTAGGTGTCTGACATGGGTCCGAATGCGCCTTTTTTTTTTCCAAGGTGGCCAATGGATTTGGGGTGGGCTCAGTAGCATTGCATGTGTCTCCCAATCTAGAGGGTTTGTGACGTTCAGAGTTTACTTCAGGTGGGCAGGCAGAGTCCTTCGCTGAAACCCTGATACTCGCCTTGACATGAGTTACACAGTGCTGGGTTATTCTCAATGAAATCTAAGGATTCCAAGGGAAATATCATATGGCTTCACTCATATGTGGCCCATGAGGAATACCATGGGCATGAGTAAAAGCAAGGGAAAATGGAAAGAGAAGAAGTCAGACAGGGAGACAAACCAGGAGAGACTCATGACTCTGGGAACCAAGCTGAGGGTTACGGAAGGCTGAGACATGCCAGGAATGAGGGATCTGGTTCATGGTATGGACGTGGTGTGGCATATATGCTGTTGATGATCACTTGGTGGTATATGCAACTAAAGAATCAGGGAACACTATCTCACAAAAATATGAGGGATGGAATGCTGGCTTCCCGAACAAAAGAAAAAAATATTGAAAAGAAAGAAAAACAGGTTGTATCACATGTATAGGAAGAAAGAAAGAGGCAATAAATGAAGTATAGTTTTATTATCTTACTGATTAAAGTGGTATGCAATTGGTTTCCTATGTGGTCCTTATCTGATTTGGGTCTTTGGACATTGCATATTAGATTCTTCCCTCTTCCTACATTTTGGGAGTAGATGAGAAGAACCGGCATTGCCTTCATTAAATGTCTCGGAGTGTTGACCAGCAAACTGGTGTTTTTGACCTAGCTTTTTGTGGGTTGGGAGGTGTTAGAGGAATGCTTCAAACACATTTGTCATTACCTGAGCCGTCAGATGTGTATGTTCATGACCTAGTCTTGGTAGTGGGTATGTGTCTTGGAATTTATCCTTTTCTCTCAGGTCTTGGATTTGCTGGCATACTTGTGTGTAGGGGACTTTTAGGATAGGTTGTTTAGGAGATTTTAGTCCTGAATACTTTAATAATTCTTGATAGGTAGGAAGTTAACTTTTCCAGTTTTGTCGGTTTCTGACGTTGATACTTTTTTTCATTAAGGTATTTTCTCTGAGGTTTGTTTCCATGAGCTACTCCTCACTTGCTCCCTGAAATCTGTGGGATCCTTTTAATTGTGTGTGGGGGGGCGAGGTGGGAGGGAGGGTGTGTTTTACAAAAATGTTTAGAATGATATTTTAAGAGATATGAAGCCGCTCTTCTTTGGATCACAGTTCACCTTCAAATGCATTGAAACTCATGTTCCATCTTGTTCAGCCACATTTCCTGCATTGAATGTCCCATTTTAATCCTCTTTTAGAAACAAAGACTCTCCCTAACGTGCCATGGAACAAACACCAAATTTTGTGTGCCCGGATAGAGTCTCATTGTGTGCCCCCCCCCACATTTTTTTTTTTATTTTCCCCATGATCCTTTACTTAGAGTAGTGAGTGAAATCGTATGTTATTTGTCTTTCTCTGACTGACAGATGGGCCGCAGCCCAATACTAGCCACCTTTCTGCCACATGTGGCAAGTTTCAAGATTCCTTCTTGCCTATGGCTGCATAAGAGTCTGTGGTGCATTGGGAGGACAGGGAGCTTGCAGAAATGTCTGGGAGCTCCAGGCTTGTCTTCTGCCATCAGCACAACAGGAAGATGACCACATCAATGGAACCATGGTGTCAATGAACCTGAATCCTTGAAATCATACTCCAAGGCAAAAGACAGAAGAAGTCGCAGAGACCATGGGAGAAGGGTGTAGACATGTCTTCAGGGAGAAGTGGATGGTTGGTGCTTCAGAGGGCAGGGAGCCATGGCCAAAGACAAAGGCCCAGGAGAGGAGCACACTGGGAAACCACAAGTTGGATGCTGACCCATTGCTGTTGGTGTGGAAATGGAGACAGTCTGAATGGCACGAGTACTTGTAACCAAAGGGTCCTGAGGACTGTGTATCTCACCTCAGCATGCTTGACAGACATATACTCAAGAGAACACTGTGTTTCTCCTGCAGAGCACACCAGCAAGCAACAGGGTGCAGACAGCCTGGAAACCATGATCAGAAACAATACTTGACACAGTGGTATGATGATTGTTTCTTGCTGTGCATCCGTGTTAGGTACTGCTCGTGGAGATGCCTCTATGGGGGAAAAAGAATCTTGGGGCTCTACCAACATCAGCATAAAGCCCGAACTAGTGGCCACAGACAGGATGGTGCAGATATTAGCTGCCTAACCTGCAATCAGGTAGTCCCAACCCTGGAAACCTGTTGGGACTAACTTCCTAAGGCCACGTTGCTTAGGACCAGAACAGACCCTCCATTGGGGACTAGAAGAAAGCCCTGCCCGCATCCTTTCTCTTGACTACAACATTCAGCAGGACTTAGTAAGGTTGAGTGGGTTGAAAGTCTCCATTCACAGGCACACCAGAGCTGACCAAGCTAAACCTCACCATATGTGGTCCAGACACCAAGCCAGCTGAACAGCAGGCAATGAGGGCCTCTGCAGTGGACTAGTCCAAAAGAGAGTGGACAGCCACAACCCAACCCAGTGGACATGCCACATATACCGGAGACTCTATCAAGGGTTAGCCAGTGGCACTCCCTAACACCTTCATCCTAAAGAAATTCCTGTCAGGATAGAAAACTGAAGGCGCTTTTCGAATACAGAGAAGAATACAGAGACCTGAACTAAGGCAATGATGGAAGAATCAATTGATGCCACGGCAAAAGAACAGGAACTGGTCATGGCTAAGAAATCGAAGTGAAACCTGTACATGTCACATGCAGCTGGAGGATTTAAGCAGCAGCCAGGGTATTCACTCTGGATCAGAAAAACCTAAAAGGAATCAGGGAGTCTCGGACCACAGAGATAAAGGTGATTAAAAAAAAAATAAATAAAATGAAGAGGCCCTTCTGAAAAGATTTCTTAGAAGACTGGATGCAAAGTTCAGGAAGTTTGCAGAACCAGAGGATCCAATGAGGTACCTGGAATACAAGTACTGGGAAAAAAAGACACGAAGGAAAGGAGAGAAGGAAGAATGATGGAACATGACAATGGACATAGGGAAATCCTTGACTGCTATGAATATCTATGGGTGCTTATTGTAGGAGACCTAGAAGAGAGAGAAATAGTGGGTGCAACATTTCTTTGAGAAATCTGAGCTGCAAACATCCCTCATCTGTGGGCAGAAAGAGAGATCCAGATTCCGATGCACAGAGGACTCCCAGCACCATCCAAAGAAGCAGAGCAACACAAGACATAGTGTAATTCACCCTTCCAGAGCTAACAATGGAGGAATTCTCTTCACCCAAATATGCTTGGGAGAAGAGTGTTTCTAAATCCAAGTTCCTTACTTGGTGCAACCGGCTATGCCAGCTCTAGCAACACGTTGTATAGAGCAAGCCACACCAGTTCAAGCCAAAACCCTATCCCCTACATTCTGAGCAATAACAGAGCAGGAGTTCACGTCTAGAACAATGATATGTTAAGAAAACAAAGATTGTGTCCAGGGGTGTCTCCATCAGTTCAGACGTGGTCTTCAGCTCTTCTGCTTATCCCAGGCTCATTGGAATGTCTCTCATCTCAGTTTCCCCTCTCAGAGGCAAGTCTGCTTCTTCCTCTCCACCTCCCTCACTGATAATGTTCTCATTGTCATTCTCTGTCCCATATATGCAAGCACATCTTTGAAACACAACACAACAAGAGACAGCACATAAGGATTGACTGGGGCCAGAGGATGCTTTATTCAATTTGGTCCTATGCCCCTGTGGAACCCAGCCAGGTCCAGAGCACCTCCCACCACCCTAAATGCTAGACCTTGGCTCTGAGCTCGCTTGCTTGTTCTCCTCTTCTTCGTCTTCCTGCATCTCCACACCATCATGGAGCATCCACTCTCTGTCCCGCTTCAAGGGCCCCTTGTTCTACCATTGTTCCTCCTCACCTGGCTCCTTTAGAACATGCCCATCATATGTAACATGCAATGTTTTTTCATCCCATGAAAACCATTGCATAAAGAAAACGGGAGGCTTAAGGCAGCCTTGTGCTGCAACATCTCCATTTATTTCCACAGAAGGAAACTGCACCACCCTGTGGGAATGCTCAGGGATCTTAGGCCACTGAATCTTCTTCAAGGCCTACTTTTGTAGATATATGTTGTCTTCCTGAAACTGGCACGGAAGCCTTCCCGATGGCTTCACATGGGCAATGGGTCTCCTCCACCAGGCTCCATACTTCCTCCTGTTGGCTCCAAACCGATGAGTCCGTCCTGGGCCTAAGGTTCTAGGGTGTAGGGTCTGCCTTTGTGCTTGGTCAGCTTCGAAGATGGGGAGGCCTTATTGGTATGGTTACTGGCGATGCTCAGAGGAGCTCGTGTCCTCGCTGTTGAAGACTACAGGCATGTCTTTGGCATGGTTGCTGGTGTTCACTGGGAGCTTTCCTCGGGTGGCCCTTGTCCTGGTCACAAGGGTCCTGATTGGGTCAAAGGACGATGCACATGTGCGGAGCGTGGAGTTCCTGTCCTGAGGTTTGGTTGTAGTCCTGACCATCCCTTGACCTTTTGGGGGTAAGATGCAATTGTGTATCCTTGCCCTTCTGAGGAGTCAGAGGGCTGCTGGTGACAGTCCCGGACCAAGACTATAAATTCGGCGACGGAAAAGGTGACACCGACTTCCTTCGCAAACTGTCTTGGTGAAATACCGAGGTGGCTCCAATGGTTTGGGAGGGCTTTGGCACCTCCTGGCTGACCCATGACGACAAAAGCCACGTGGAATGATTAGACATGGTTTGGGGAAGAGTGGTTGCTGGGAACTCAAAACTTTGTGACGTCACAGAAGCTGACTTCACTGAAGCAGCAATCCCTCTCTCATGAGCTATGAGTCCTATGGCTTTAGGTAGGAAGCCCTGGGAAGGACCAAAAAAGAGCCCTGATTGCCTGCTCATGAACTCATATGGTCTTTGTGGTTTCTTTCCCACTTCACCTTTTGATACAAAGAGACAAGAACATGACATTTGATGTACCATCCTTTCGGCCAACATTTCTTCAGAGAGAGCCAGGTGTTCCTATTTCCACTGCAACGTCTAGAGATCTGAATCAACAGGGAGGTCTCTTGGGTATCATGAGGTCTCTGAGAGGTTTGACATCCTATGGGTGAGAGCGTACTTTCATAGGTTCTTTCCCCAATTTGTTCTAGGGAGAAGAGTCTGCCCTTGGTGTTTGGTCAGCTTGGAAGATAAGGGAAGGAATAAGGGAAGGAAAGTCACATTTCAAGGAAGCGTGCTAGGGCATGGATGCATTGTGCTGTTCGTGTCCTAATCCCCTAGTATTCTGAAACACCAGTCCTAAGGGATAAGAGCTCTGTCTACCTGACTTTACCTGAAACACCTTTGCAAAAGCTTCAAGGAGAGTGACATTCTGCATGACCCCTACCCCTGAAAGAAGAGCCCTGGACAGCACACCTATCATCATCAGTTAACATTACATGCTGAGGTCATAGGGAGAGCCATGTTGATCAGCACTCTTAATTCAGAGGAAAAGGAACTGCCTAAATAGATGGCCTGCCATGCCCACTCTCGCAGAACTATGGAAGGAGCCAAGATGCCCTTCAATATGCTGCTGGATAAAGAAGGTGTGGTCCATCCAGGCCACAGATGATACCTCCAACAGCGACTGGGATGAAGCCCCAATACTCGCCTTGACATGAGTGGCACAGGACTGGCTTATTGTCAGTGAAAACGGAAGCAGTCCAAGGGAAATGTCATATGGTTTCACTCATATATGGCCCATGAGGTATACCATGGACATTAATAGAATCACGGGAAAACAGAAAGAGAAGAAGTAAGACAGGGACAAACCAGGAGAGACTCAGAGCTTTGGGAACCAAGCTAAGGGTTACAGAAGGATGAGACGTGCCAGGAATGAGGGAATTGGTTATGGTATGGAGGATGTGTGGCATATATCATGATGATCACTCTGTGGTATATGCAACTAAAGAATCCGGGAACAGTGTCTCACAAAAGTATGTGGAATGAAAGGCTGGCTTCCCGAGTATAAGAATAAGTTTTGAAAAGAAAGAAAAACAGGCCGTTTCACATGTAAATGAAGAAAGAAAGAGGAAAGACATGAATTATAGTTTTACTAACCTACTGATTAAAATGGCATACAATTTGTTTCCTATAAGGTCCTTATTGAATTGGGTCTTTGGACATTGTAACTTAGAGTTTTCCCTCTTCCTACATTTTGGAAATAAATGAGACGAACTGACATTGCCTTCATTTAATGTCTCTAAGTGTGGGCCAGGAAATTGATTTGAACCTGGCTTTTTTTTGCATTGGGAAGTGTTTGAGGACTGCTTCAAACGCTTTCATCATTACCTGAGACGTCAGATGTGTATGATCATGACACATAACGCTTAGAATGATTTTTAAGAGATATGAAGCTGCTCTTTTTTAGATTACAATTCACCTTCAAACGCATTAGAAACTCATGTTACATCCCTTACGGCCATATTTCCTGCATGGTATGTCCAATTACTCCTCTTTTAGAAAACCAGATTCTCACTAACCTGCCTTGGGATAAACACCAAATTTTTTGTGTGTGCACGGTTAGAGTCTCATTGTCTGTCCCTTTTTTCTTTCTTTTTCACATGTTATTTTTTACTTCCATGAGTCAGTGAAATCATATATGATTTTTCTTTCTGTGACTGACAGATGGGACTTAACGCAATGGTCTCCACCTTTCTGCCACATGTGGCAAGTGGCATGAATTCCTTCTTGCATATGGATGGAGAAGAGTCTGAAGTGCATTTGGAAAACAGGGAGATGTTAGAAGAGTCTGGGAGCTCCTGGTATGTCTTCAGCCATAAGCACCACAGGAAGATGACGAAATCTATGTAAACATGGCGTAAGTGTACCTGATGCATTGAAAACAAAATCCACTGTGAAAGAGAGAAAAAATTGCAGAGACCATGGGAGAAGGGTATACATATGGCTTAGGGGAGAAGTGGATGATTTGGGCTGAAGAGGGTGGGAACCATTGCCAAAGAAACAGGCCCAGTAGAGAGGAGCACACTGGTAATGCTCAAGTTGAATGTTGACCCACAGATTTGGTGGACAAAAGGAGAGGCTCTGGATTGCTCATGTTCTTGCAACTAAAGGGTCGTGAGGCCAGGATATTTCAGATAAGCAGGCTTGGCAGGCATAGAGTCCAGAGAACACTGTGTTTCTCCTAGAGCAGAAACCAGCAAGCCACAAAGTGCAGACAGCGTGGGAACCATGATCAGAGCTAATACCTGTTAACACAGTGGTATGATTATTTTTTCTTGCTATGTATCCATGATAGACTGTGTTCATTGAGATGCCTTCACTGTCAGCACAAAGACAGAGCTAGTGGCCACAGGCAGGACGGTGAGGAAATAACCAGAAAAAACGAAGTCCCAACCCTGGAACACTGTTGGGACTGCATTCCTCAGGCCAAGTTGCTTAGTCCGAGGAGAACTGACCCTCCCATAGGGCACTAGAAGAAAGACCTGCCCACACTCTCTCTTGACAAGAGCATTCAGCAGGCCTTAGTTCTGTTAGCAGGTTGAAAGGATTTTTTCACAGGCACACCAGAGCCCACCAATCTAGACCTCACCATATTCGGTCCAGACACCAAACTCTCCGAATGGCAGGCAAGGAGAGCCTCTGCAGAGGACTGGCCCAGAGGAGTGTGGACAGCCACAACACAACCACAGAGGCAGGCCACACACACCCAAGACTCCCTAAAGCGCCAGTCCTTGGGCACTCCATGAGCTGTGCTTCATAAAGAAATTACACTCACTGTAGGAAAAAAATGGGCTTTTCTTTTTTTCTTTATTCTTTTTTTAAAGATTTTATTTATTGATCTGACAGAGAGAGAGAGAGAGGGAGAGAGAGATCATAAGCAGGCAGAGAGGCAGGCAGAGAGAGAGGAGGAAGCAGGGTCTCTGCTGAGCAGAGAGTCCAATATGGGGTTTGATCCCAAAACCCCGGGATCATGACGTGAGCCGAAGGCAGAGGCTTTAACCCACTGAGCCACCCAGGTGCCCCAAGAATGGTCTTTTCTAATACAGAGAAGACAGAGACCTAGAACAAAGACAACCATGGAAGAATCAATTGAAGACAAGGCAAAAGAACAAGAAATTATCATGGCCACACAATCAAAGTGAATCGTATACATGTCACTTGCCCGATGAAGGATTTAAAGCAGCAGCCAGGATACACACTCTGCATCAGAAAAGCATAGATGGAATTAGGGAGTCTCAGACCACCGAGATAAAGGTGATAAAAAATATTAAATTAGACTCCAGAGAACACTCTGTGTCTCCTGGAGAAGACACCAGCAACCAACCAGGTACAAACAGCCTGGAAACCATGATCAGAGACAATACCTGTTGACACAATGCTATGATTATTGTTTCCTGCTGTGCATCCATGATAGGCACTGTTCGTGGAGATGCCACGTTGTGGGCAAAGCAAACTTGGTGCTATGCCACGACCAGCATAAAGACTGAGATAGTGGCCACAGAGAGGATGGAGAGGACATTACCTGCCTAACTTGCAAACAGGAAGTCCCAACCCTCGAAAACTGTTGCGACTGCCATCCTCAGGCCACGTTGCTTACTACCAGGAGAACAGACCCTCCTGAAGGTACTAGAAGAAAGCCCTGGGCACATCCTGTCTCCTGACCACAACATTCAGCAGGCCTTATTTCTGTTGAGTGGATTGAATGTCTCCTTTCACAGGCACACCATCGTCCACCAAGCTCACGGTATTCGGTCCAGATACCAAACACTCTGAACAGCAGGCAATGAGAGCGTCTGCAGAGGACAGGCCAAGAGGAGACTGGACTGCCACAACACAACCCAGAGTGCGTGCCACACACACTGGGGACTCCCTCAAAGGCCAGCGCTAGGGCATTCCATGAGCTCTTTTTCTAAAGAAATTACCCTCAGGGTAGAAAACAGAATGCACTTTTCGAATACAAAGAAGAAGAAGGAGACAGAATTAAAGCAATGATGGAAGAATCAATTGATGCCGAGGCAAAAGAACAAGAAATGGTCATGGCCACATAATCTAAGTCAAACCTATACACGTCACATGCCCGATGGAGGATTTAAAGCAGCAGACAGGATACTCACTCTGCATCAGAAAAACAGAGAGGGAATCAGGGAGTCTCGGACCACAGAAATAGAGGTGATAAAAAAAAATAAGAGGCTCTGATGAAATGATTTGTTAGAAGACAAGATGCAAAGACCAGGATGCTTCCAGAACCAGAGGATCCAATGAGTTTCCCCCATGAAAATTACTGGGAAAAAAAGAAGTGAAGGAAAAGAGAGAAGGAAAAATGATGGCACATGACAATGGACTAAGGGAAATCCTTGACTGCAATGAATGTCTATGGGTGCTTATTGTAAGAGACTAGAAGAGAGAGAAAAAAGAGGGCCCAACATTTCTTTGAGAAATCAGAGCTGAAAACATCTCTCCATTGGGTGCAGAAACAGAGATCCAGATTCCAAGGTGCAGAGGACTCCCAGCACCATTCACAGAAGCAGAGCAACACAAGACATAATGTCATTCACCCTGCTAAAACTTGCAGTGGAGGAATTATCTTCACACAAATATGCTTGGGAGAATAGTGTTTCTAAAGCCAATTGGCTGACTTCAAGGAGACCAGCTATGAGCGCTCTAGCAGCACGTTGTATAGAGCCAGCCACACCAGCCCAAGCACAATCCATATTCCCTGCATATTTGAACAATGACAGAGCGGCAGACCTTGTCTAGAGCAATGAGGTGTTAAGAAGACAAATGTTGTGTCCCGGTGTGTCTCCATCATTTCAGAGGCGGCCTTCAGCTCGGCTCTTTATCCCACACTCATTGGATCATCTCTCACCTCAGGTTCCCTGCTCAGAGGTAAGTCTGCTTCTCCATCTCCAGCTCCCTCCCTGATTATGATCTCTCTGTCAGTCTGTCAAATTCATGCATTCACATTGTTGAAAAACAAAAAGAACAACAACAGGAAAGAGTTGATAAGGATTGATTGGGGCCAGATGGTTTATTGAATTTCGACCTATGTGCCTATGGAATGCAGCCATGTCCAGAGCACCTCTCATAATCCTAAAATGCCAGACCTTGGCTATGAGCTCCCTTGTTTGTTTTCCTCTTCTTTTCCTTGTGCATCTCCCCTCCTACATGGAGCATCCACTGTCTGTTCCGCTGCAATGGCCTGTTGTTCTCCCATTTTTCCTCCTGATCTGGATCCATTAGAACATGCCATTTTACACAACAGGCACTGTTTGTTTATGCCATGAAAACCTTTGGGGAATGGACATGATAGGGTTAAGGCAGACTTCTGCTGCAATATTTCCATTCAGTACCACTAAGGGAAGCTTCACAGACCTGTGGGAATGCTCAGGGATCTTAGGCTGTTGAATCCTCTTTAATGCGTCCTTTTGTAGATACACGTTGTCTTCCTGAAACTGGCACGGAAGCTTTTTGATGGCTTCAGTTGAGTAATGGTTCTCTTCAATCATTCTTTGTGCTTGTGCCTGTGGGATCCAAACTGATGAGTCTGTCCTGGGCCTAAGGTTCTAGTGTGCAAGGTCTGCCTTTGGTGCTTGGTAAGCTTGGAAGATGGGGAGGCCTTTTGGGCATGGTTTCTGGAGATGCTAGAGATGAAGCTAGCACTCGTGTCCTCGATGTGAAGCAACACTTTTTTGGATCATGATTCATTATCAAACGCATTGGTTACTTACGATACATCCCTTTTGACCACGTTTCCTCCAATGAATGTCCCATTTAATCCTCTTTTAGAAACACAGACTCTCACTAACCTGCCTTGGAACAAACAGCAAATTTTGTGTGCCCATTTAGAATCTCATTGTCTGTGCCTTTTTTTTCTTGCTTTTCCACATGTTTCTTTACTTCCATGAATGAGTGAGATCATATGTTAATTGTCTTTCTGTGACTGACAGATATGATGCAGCCCAATGCTCTGCACCTTTCAGCCACATGTGGCAAATAGCAATAATTGCTTCTTGCTTATGGCTGGATAAGAGTCTGCGGTGCTTTTGGATGACATGGTGATGTTAGGAGTGTTTGGGAGGTCCAGACTTGTCTTCAGTCATATGCACACATGGAAGATGACCACATCACCGTAAACATGGAGTAAATGGACCTGAAGCCTATAAATCACACTACAGAGCGAAAGAGATTAAGTCGAAGAGACCATGGGATAATTGTGTCAACATGGCTTAGAGGAGAAGTAGATT
This sequence comes from Meles meles, assembly GCF_922984935.1. Lineage (NCBI taxonomy): Eukaryota > Metazoa > Chordata > Mammalia > Carnivora > Mustelidae > Meles > Meles meles. The sequence continues at coordinate 38,251,265 of NC_060088.1, read as the reverse complement.
GTTTGCGCTTCAGAAGGAGGGAACCAAGGCCAAAGACAAAGGCACAGGAGAGAGGAGCACACTGAGATTCCACAAGTTGAATTTTGACCCATAGCTCTGGCAGAGAAATGGAGAGGGTTCTAATTGCATGAGTTCTTGCAACCAAAGGGTCTTGAGGCCTGGGTATCTCAGAAAATCAGGCTTGGCAGACATAGACACCAAAGAACACTGTGTTTCTCCTCAGGAAGACACCAGCAACCAACCAGGTGCAGACAGCCTGGAAACCTTGATCAGAGACAATAACTGTTGACGGAGTGGTATGATTATTGTTTCTTGCTGGGCATCCATGATAGGCACTGTTCATGGAAATGCCTTGATGGGGGCCAACAGAACTTGGGGCTCTCCCACCGCCAGCATAAAGACCGAGCTAGTGGCCACCAGAGAATGCTGAGGACATTAGCGGCGTAACCTGCAAACACGAAGTCTCAAACCTGGAACACTTTTGAGACTTCCTTCCCCAGGCCATGTTGCTTAGTCCCAAAGAACAGACCATCCTGCAGACGACTAGAAGAAACCTCTGCCCACATCCTATCTCCTGACCATAGCATTCAGCTGGCCTTAGTAAGGTTGATTGGGATGAAAGTCTCTTTTTACAGGCACACCAGAGCCCACCAATCTAAAACTCACCGTATTCAGTCCAGACACCCAACACTCGAATGGCCGTCAAAGAGAGCCACTGCAGAGGACTGGACCAGAGAAGAGTGGACAGCCACAACACAACCCCAGAAGGCATGCCACACACACCCGAAATCCCCTCAAGTCCCAGCCCTTGTTCACTCCATGAGCTCCTCTTCCCAAAGAAATTACCCTCAGGGTGGAAAATAGAATGCTTTTCTAGAATACAGAGAAGACAGAAACCTAGAACAATTTAATGATGGAAGAATCAATTGATACCAAAGAACAAGAACAAGATATATCATGGCCAAACAATCAAAGTAAAACCTAAACATGTCACATGCCTAATGGTAGATTTAAGGCAGTAACCAAAATACTCTGCATCAGAAAAACTTAGAAGGCATCAGGAACTCTTGGACCACAAAGAAAAACTAATAAAAAATAAAATAAAGAGAACCTGATGAAAAATTTTAGTAGCAGATTGGATGCCAAGTCCAGGAAGCTGGCAGAACCAGAGGATCCAATGAGTTACCCGAAAGACAAGTACTGGGAAAAAAGGAAGAAAAGCAAAGGAGAGAAGGAAGAATGAGGAACATGACAACTTACTTAGGGAAATCCTTAAGTGAAATTATGTAATGGATGCTTATTTTAGGAAAACTAGAAGAGAGAGAAAAAGGAGGGCACAAGATTTCTTTGAGAAATCAGAGCTGAAACCATCCCTCCTCTGAGGGTAGAAACAGAGATCCAGATTCTGAGGCACAGAGGACTCCCAGCACCATCAACAGAAGCAGTGCAACACAACATATAGTGTCATTCACCCTGCAAAGCTAGCAATGGAGGAATTCTCTTCACCCAAATATGCTTGGGAGAAGAGTATTTCTATATCTAAGTCCCTGACTTCAAGGCGACCAGCTATGTAAGATTGAGAAGCACGTTGAATAGACAAGCCACACCAGCCCAAGTCAAAATCCATATAGCCTGCCTGTCTGAAAAAAGACTGAGCAGGTGTTCTTGTCTAGAACAATGAGGTGTTAAGAAGACAAAGATTGTGTCCCGGGGTGTCTCCATCATTTCAGAGGTGGATGTCAGCTCAGCTCCTGATCCCAGTCTTATTGGATCCTCTCCCAACTCAGTTTCCCTGCTCAGCAGCAAGTCTCCTTCTTCCTCTCCAGCTCCCTCACTGATGATGATCTCTCTGTCTCTCTCTGTCAAATGCATGCATGCACATCATTGAAAAACAACAACAACAACAAACAGTTACTAAGGATTGACTGGGGCCAGTGTATGGTTTATTGAATTTGGACCTATGTCTCTATAGAATGCACCCAGGTCCAGAGCACTTCCCACCATTCTAAAAATCCAGACCTTGGCTCTGAGCTCCCTTGTTTTTTATCCACTTCTTCGTCGTCCTGACTCTACCCACCAGCATGGAGCATCTTCTGTCTGTCCCAGTGCAATGGCCCCTTGTTCTCCCATTGTTCCTCCACACCGGGCTCCATTAGAACATAATCATCTTTCACAGCAGGCATTTTTTGTTTATCTCATGAAGAACTTTTGGAAATGGAAATAGGAGGGTTAAGGCAGGCTTGCTGCAACATCTCCATTCAGTTCCACAGAGGGAAGCTACACCACCCTTTGGGAATACTCAGGGATATTAGGCTGTTGAATCCTCTTCAATGCGTCCTTTTGCAGATACACGTTGTCTTCCTGTAACTAGCATGATAGCCTTTCTGATGACATCACTTGTGCAATGGGTCTCTTCTTACAAGCTCTGTGCTTGCTGCTGTGGGCTCCAAACCCATGTGTCCTTCCTGTGCCTGAGGTTCTAGGGTATAGGGTCTGTCTTTGGTGATTTGTCAGCTTTGAAGATGGGGAGGCCATCATGGATGTTTTCTGAAAATGCTAGAGGAACTCATGTCCTCGCTGTTGAAGGCTCCAGACAGTCCTCAAGCATCAAAGAGCACTCCTCTTTCCCCACGACAGAAAAAGCTTGCTGTGGCATGGGGGTCTTAACTCCAAGTGTGAGCCAGCTGCATGGCCCATGAGACCACGCCCACCCAGGAGGGCTGTCCTGGGCACAAACAGGCATTGTGACCCTCAAGGTGTGCCCGCTTTCAAACCAGGCCCCTCACTAGCTGGACCAGGTTCCCGCATATAGGGCCTGCCATACCCTAAGGCCCAAATCCTCACCCTTGGTCGGTTTTCCAGGCACCGGAACCCAGAAGTTGACTCCGAATCCCTGCTATGGCGGGACCCCTGAGATGAAAAACAGCACTCTTGCATTCCCCTGAAAGACACCAAAACCTTGGGAGCTGTGCAGAATCCTCACAGAGGCAAAATATTCTATGGCTCCATGAGGCTACCACTACATTCCATGGCCAACTGAGACAAACAACCCAGACAGATAACACTGCGCTCCTACCTCCCCATCCAACTCATTTCTGATCCCGGGCACTGTGCCAATGGTCCGCAGATCAGGCCTGCCATCATCTCGCCCAGAACCCTATCCCGAGTTTTTGTTTGCAGACTTTTGTCCCCAAAGCCCTGGCCAAAAAGCCCTCCAGGATGGGGTCTCTGGAGTCCGAGCGCTGGACTCTGCCTGCCCACCCAAAGGAAGCTCTGCCTGTCACATTTGCACAAACCCAAAAAATTGAGAGACACCTCCAATGCCCCTGAACCAACCCCAAATTCGTTGACCACCTTGGAAAAATGCGCTTCCGACAAATGCCAAACACCTACCTCCAGGCAGATACCCAGGTCAATGGCCCTGAGTCAGAAGTGGAAACTGACTGACCCCTAGGACTACAAAGGAAACTTATCTGAGCTTTGCAGGCATCTGCCTCCAGTGTCAAACTCTGCAATACATACATATGGTCGAACACTTGATCCCTGAGCCAAAAATCAGAACACCTCCTGACCCAAGAAGGCAAACTCACTCTTGGGAGCTGCGTCCAACCCTCAGGGAAGGAGAATCCTCCTAGGCGCCTGTGACCCCACCACAATCTAAAGTCTCCCTGGACACAAGTCAGCATTGTGACCAATCTGTATGAGGCTCCCTGTCGCCTCAGCCCCCTGGGAACTTTGCCCAAGAGCTACCACATCATAATGGCCTTGTTCCTGGGCTGGTAGTGTAAGTGTAGCTGCTCTTCTCAGGCATCCATGGGTGACATCTGCTACAATATCATTCCATTTAGGTTCACTGTTGCCATCAAAACAGACGCCGCCTTTCACGCAGAGGGAAATCTTGCTGTTTGGAGCTGCTGACAAGCCCCATCCTGGGAAGACCTCCATGGCCTCCTGGGGCCATCCCTCCACTCATTGGCTATCATGGACACAACTCTAGTGTGAGCCCCATTCTGACACGTGCCCTGAATCCGGTGCTAGAGAATGCAATTCAGATGCTTCACATTGGAAATGCCATGTGCTCGGCACTGAAAGGAACCGGCACGTGTGCGTTCAGAATTTTGTCCTCACCATCCTGGCATGCCACCTCTCCAGACTGTTCATTTGGGAGCCACAATGCAGACTTCTGCCAGCCCTTCAGAAAGAGGAAGTTCCCTAGGGGCCTGCCCAGAATCCCCACGTGAGGATCAAACTGCATGGACTTCTACGGCATGCCAATATCCTAGTCTGCCCTGTTCACTAATGCTCTGTCTGACACAGCCTGAGCCCTGACCTCGCATCAGCCCTCCAGGTAGCGCTCCCCATATTATGCAGGTGGGATCTGGCATAGCCAGAGACTGTCATTCCTACCCAACCTGGGTACTCAGGCGTCAGTGCCCAGACCAGAGCTCAAATCGGTCCTATGAGGGAACCTCAAGCATAAAAATGCACTCCACCTTCCTCACAAGATGAAAAGCTTGCTGTGGGCATGGGGGTCTAACCCTCAGAGTGGGAGACAGCTGCATGTCCCATGAGACCACGCCCACCCAGTAGGACTGCCCTGGCTACAAACAGGCATTGTGACCCTCAGCCTGAGCCCCTTTACAGAATATCTGCACCCGGTGGTCAAACCTCCCAGAGATCTCATGATACCCAAGAGGCCTCCCTGTTGATTGAGATCTCTAAACGTTGCAGTGGAAATATGAACACCTGGTGAGTCCTTGTCACCTTCTCCATGGCCGAATTTATAGTCTTTGGCTGGGACTCTCACCACCAGCCCTCTGCACTCCTGAGACGGGCAAGGATCCACAATTCCAGCTTACCCCCGAAAGGTCAAGAAATGCTCAATACTACAACCAAGCCTCAGGACAGGAACTCCACACTCCACACATGTGTGGAGTACTGACCCATTCAGTACCCTTGTGACCAGGACAAGGGCCACCCGAGGAAAATTCCCAGTGAACACCAGCAACCATGCCAAAGACATGCCTGTAGTCTTCAACAGCGAGGACACGAGTTCCTCTAGCATCTCCAGTAACCATACCAAGAAGGCCTCCCTATCATCCAAGCCGACCAAGCACCAAAGGCAGAACCCACACCCTAGAACCATAGGCCCAGGAGGGACTCATAGGTATGGAGCCAACAGGAGCAAGCACGGAGCCTGGTGGAGCAGGCCCATTGCCCATGTGAAGAGATTGGAAAGGATTCCATGCCAGTTTCAGGAAGACAACATGTATTTACAAAAGGACGCCTTGAAGAGGATTCAACGGCCTAAGATCCCTGAGCATTCCCGCAGGGTGTTGAAGCTTCCTTCTGTGGAACTAAATGGAGATGTTGCAGCACAAGGCTCCTTAAGCCTCCCATTTTCATTCCACAATGGTTTTCATGGGATAAACACACAGTGCATGTTGCGGATGATGGGCATGTTCTAAAGGAGGCAGGTGAGGAGGAACAATGAGATAACAAGGGGCAATAGCAGCGGAACAGAGAGCAGATGCTCCATGTTGGTGGGGAGATGCAAGACGACGAAGAAGAGGAGAACAAAAAAGGTAGCTCAGAGCCAAGGTCTGGCATTTTAAGATGGTGGGATGTGCTCTGGGCCTGGCTGTATTCCATAGGGGCAAAGGTCCAAATTGAATAAAGCATCCTCTGGCCCCAGTGAGTCCTTATCTACTGTTTCTTGCTGTTGCTGTTGTTGTTTTTCAACGATGTGATTGCACGTATGGGACAGAGATAGAGAGCGAGAACACAATCAGTGAGGGAGCTGTGGAGGGAGAAGAAGACTTGCATCTGAGTTGGGAACCTGAGGTCGGAGCCATTCCAATGAGCCTGGGATAAGGAGAAGAGCTGATGGCTGCTTCTGAACTGATGGAGACACCCCTGGACACAATCTTTGTCTGCTTAACACCTCATTTTACTGGACAAGAACTAGACAAGAACTCCTGCTCTGTCATTCTTTAGAAATGCAGGGGGTAGGGTTTTGGCTTGAACTGGTGTGGCTTGCTCTATACAACGTGTTGCTAGAGCTGGCATAGCCGGTTGCACCAAGTAAGGAACTTGGATTTAGAAACACTCTTCTCCCAAGCATATTTGGGTGAAGAGAATTCCTCCATTGTTAGCTCTGGAAGGGTGAATTACACTATGTCTTGTGTTGCTCTGCTTCTTTGGATGGTGCTGGGAGTCCTCTGTGCATCGGAATCTGGATCTCTCTTTCTGCCCACAGATGAGGGATGTTTGCAGCTCAGATTTCTCAAAGAAATGTTGCACCCACTATTTCTCTCTCTTCTAGGTCTCCTACAATAAGCACCCATAGATATTCATAGCAGTCAAGGATTTCCCTATGTCCATTGTCATGTTCCATCATTCTTCCTTCTCTCCTTTCCTTCGTGTCTTTTTTTCCCAGTACTTGTATTCCAGGTACCTCATTGGATCCTCTGGTTCTGCAAACTTCCTGAACTTTGCATCCAGTCTTCTAAGAAATCTTTTCAGAAGGGCCTCTTCATTTTATTTATTTTTTTTAATCACCTTTATCTCTGTGGTCCGAGACTCCCTGATTCCTTTTAGGTTTTTCTGATCCAGAGTGAATACCCTGGCTGCTGCTTAAATCCTCCAGCTGCATGTGACATGTACAGGTTTCACTTCGATTTCTTAGCCATGACCAGTTCCTGTTCTTTTGCCGTGGCATCAATTGATTCTTCCATCATTGCCTTAGTTCAGGTCTCTGTATTCTTCTCTGTATTCGAAAAGCGCCTTCAGTTTTCTATCCTGACAGGAATTTCTTTAGGATGAAGGTGTTAGGGAGTGCCACTGGCTAACCCTTGATAGAGTCTCCGGTATATGTGGCATGTCCACTGGGTTGGGTTGTGGCTGTCCACTCTCTTTTGGACTAGTCCACTGCAGAGGCCCTCATTGCCTGCTGTTCAGCTGGCTTGGTGTCTGGACCACATATGGTGAGGTTTAGCTTGGTCAGCTCTGGTGTGCCTGTGAATGGAGACTTTCAACCCACTCAACCTTTAAGGCCTGCTGAATGCTGTGGTCAAGAGAGAGGATGTGAGCAGGGCTTTCTTCTAGTCCCCAATGGAGGGTCTGTTCTCCTGGCACTAAGCAACGTGGCCTGAGGAAATTAGTCCCAGCAGGTGTGAGTATCCTGGCTGCTGCTTAAATCCTCCACCTGGCACATGACATATACAGGTTTCACTTCGGTTTCTTGGCCATGACCAGTTCCTGTTCATTGCTTGTGGGGTGACAATGCTGGCTTGTGTCCAGGGAGACCTTAGAATGTGGCGGGGGCTCAGGCGCCATGCAGGATTCTCTGTCCCTGATTGTTGGCCACAGCACCAAAGATCCAGGTTGCTTTCTGGGGACAGGAGGTTTTCTGTTTTGTGGCTAAGCGATCAAGTGTTGGACCATATGTAGGTATTCCAGAGTTTGCCTCTGGAGTCGGATGCCTGCAAGGCTAAGCTAGGATTCCATTCAGGTCCTAGGGGTATGTCAGGTTCCACCTTCTGACTCAAGTCCATGGACCTGGGTGTCTGCCAGGAGGTAGGTGTCTGGCTTGTGTCTGAATACTCCTTTTTTCCAAGGTGGCCAACGAATTTGCAGTGGGCTCAGGGTCATTGTATGTGTCTCCCAATCTGGAGGGTTTGTGCAAATGTGACTGGCAGAGTTTCCTTTGGTGGGAATTCAGAGTCCTGTGCTATGCCTCCAGAGGCCCCATCCTGGAGGGCCTATCGGCCAGGGCATCGTGGACAAAAGTCTGCAAACACAAACTCGGGATAGGGTTTTGGGCGAGGTGATGGCAGGCCCAAACTAGGGACAGTGAGGGCAGTGTCGCGGTATCTGAAATGAGGGCAATGCGGAGGCAAGAGTGCAGGCTTTTTGTCTGGGTTGTGTGTCTCAGTTGGCCACGGAATGAAACAGTAGCCTCATGGGGACATGGGAGATTCTGCCTCTGTGAGGATTTTGCCCGGCTCCCAAGGGTTTGGTGTCTTTTGGGGGGAAAGGAAGAGTTCTGTTTTCCATCTCATGGGTACCACCATAGAAGAGATTCCAGAGTCAGGTTCCAGGTGCCTGTGCCTTGAGAGCCTGACCAAGGGTCAGGATTTGGGTCTAGGGGCATGTCAGACCAGATATTCGGGCTCCTGGTCCAGCTAGAGAGGGTGCTGTTTTGAAAGCAGACTCAGGCTGATGGTCACAATGCCTGTTTGTGGCCAGGGCAGCCGTCTGGGTTTGTGTAGTGTCATGGGCCATGCAGCTGGCTCCCACTCTGAGGGTTAGAGCCCCATCCCCACAGCAAGCTTTACTGTCGTGGATAAGGAGGAGTGCTCTTTGATGCTTGAGGTTCCCCATAGGCTGGGATTTGAGCTATGGTCTGGGCACAGACGCCTGAATAACCAGGTTGGGTAGAGATGACAGTCTCTGGCCTTGGCATGTCCCACTTGCAGAATATGGTGCCTGATACCTAGGGGGCTGATGGGAGGTCAGGGCTCAGGCTGTGTCAGACAGAACATTATTGCACAGGGCGGCCAAGGACATTGGGGTGCCATCGAGGTTCTTGCAGGTTGATCCTCATGTGGGGATTCTGGGCAGACCACTAGGGCTTTTTTTTTTTTTTTTTTTTTTTTCTGGAGGGCCGTCAGTAGATGGCGTTGTGGCTTCAGAATGAATAATCTGGAGGGTTGGCGGGTTAAGAGGGTGAGGACAGAATTCTGAATGCACAAGTGCCTGTTCAGTTCAGTGCCGAGCACATGGCATTAACAATGTGTAGCGTCTGACTGGAGATCTCCAGCACCTGATTCAGGGCACGTGTTAGATGATCTCTCACGCTGGAGTTTGTGTCGATGGTGGCCGAGGAAGGAAGGGTTGCCCTCATGTGGTCATGTAGGTCTCCGCAGGCTGGGGCTTGTGAGCTGCTCCGAACAGCAAGCTTTCCTTCTGCGGGACAGGGGGAGTCTATATTGGTGTCACCAGGGTCCCCCGTATGTAAAGACTTCATAGTAGAAGTCACCACATGGATGCTTAGAATGCCCAGCTCCGCTTAGCCTTCCAACCCAGAAACAAGACCATTTCGATGTGGTGGAAGTGCGGCAAAGTGCCCAGGGGGCTGTGGTGAATGGGAGCCTCATTCTGATGGGTCACAATGCTGGCTGGTGTCCAGGGAGACCTAAGAATGTGGCAGGGGCTCATTGCGCCATGCAGGATTCTCCTCCCCTGAGGGTTGGTCGCAGCGCCCAAGAGCCAGGTAGCCTTCTGGGGACAAGAGGTGTTCTGTTTTGTGCTCAGGGATCAAGTTTTGTAACATATGTAGGTAATCCATAAAGTTACTCTGGAACAGATGCCTGCAAACCTCAGCTAGGGTTCCGTTGAGGTCCTAGGGGCATGTCAGATTCCATCTTCTGACTCAGGGCCATTGACCTGTGTGTCTGCCTGGAGGTAGGTGTCTGGCATGTGTCAAACTGCGGTCTATGACCAGAGTGGCCATAGAAATTGGGTGGGCTCATTGCCTTGGGATCTGAAATTAGGGTGACGGGGAGCAGGAGTGAAGGGTTTTCATCTGGGTTTTGTGTCTCCGTTTGCATGGCATGATGGGTGGCCTCATTGGTGCATGGGAGACTCTGCGTCAGTGGGGATTTTGCATGGCTCCCAAGGTTTTGGTGTCTTTCTGGATGAAGGGAAGAGAGCTATTTTCCTTCTCAGGGGTCCCACCATAGCATGGATTCCAGAGTTGGGTTCTGGGTATGGGTGCCTGAAGACCCTGACCAAGGGTGAAGATTTGGGCCTAGAGACATGGCAGAATCGATGCGGGCTCCTTGTCCAGCTCCTGAGAGGGACTCAGTGAAAAGCGGCTCAGACTTATGGTCACAATGCCTGTTTTTTTGCCCACGGTGGACCTCCTGGGTGGCCATTGTCTCAAGGGCCATGCAGCTGGCTGCCACTCGTAGGGTTTGACCCCCATCTCCACAGCAAACATTTCTGGCCATGGGAAAGGAGGAGTGCTCTTTTGTGCTTGAGGTTCCCCAATAGGCCGCAATTTGAGCTATGGTCGGGGCACAGATGCCTGAACACCCAGGTTGTGTATAGATAACAGCCTGGAGCCAAGGCCAGTCCCACCTGCAGGTGATGGCGCCCGCTACTTGGGGGGCTGACATCAGGTCGGGGCTCAGGCTGTGTCACACAGAGAATTAGTGCACAGTGTGTCCTGGATATTTTGGTTCCGACTAGGACCATGCTGTTGATCCTCACATGGGGATTCTCGGCAGCTCATAGGGCCCTTCTTCTTTCTGGAGGGCAGGAAGAAGGCTGTGTTGTGGCTCCAGAATTCCCAATCTGGTGGGCTTTCAGGCCAGATGGGTGAGGATGAAAGTCTGAACGCAGAAGCGCGGTTCATTTCAGTGCCGAGCACATGGCAGTTCCAATGTACAGCGTGTGACTCAAGATCTCCAGCACCTGAGTCAGGGCGAGTGTCAGATCGTCGCTCACTCTGGAGTTTGTGGCCATGATGGCAGATGAATGGAGAGGTGACCTCATGAAGCCATGGAAATTTTCCCAAACTGGGTCTTTTGAGCTGCTCCGAACAGCAAGCTTTCCTTCTGTGGGACAGGGGGAGTCCGTTTTAATGGCTCCAGAGTCCCCCATATGGAAAGACATGGTAGCAGAGCTCACCCCATAGATGTCTGGAAAACCCAGCTCAGCTTATCCTTTCAGCCCAGGAACAAGGCAGTTTCAATCTGCTGGCTCTGGCGCAAGTGCCCAGAGGGCCTCATTCTGATAGACATAATGCTGCTTGTGTCCAGGGAGACCTTAGAATGTGGTGAGGGCTCAGGCGCCTTGCAGGATTCACCTCCTGTGAGGGTGGGACACAGCTCCCAGGAGCCAGGCGGCCTTCTGGGGACAGGACGTGTTCTGTTCTGTGGCTCAGGGACCAAGTGTTGGCCCATATGTAAGTATTCCAGAACCTGCCTCTGGGGACAGATGCCTGCAAATCTCAGTTAGGGTTCCGTTGAGGTCATAGTGGCATGTCAGTTTAAATCTTCTGACTCAGCGCCATTGTGCCTACCTGGAGGTAGGTATCTGGCATGTGTCATACTGTGCATTTCTGTCGAGAGTGGCCAAGGAAATTGGGTGGGATCAGGGGCCTTGCAGGTGTCTCCCAATCTGGAGGATTTCTCCAATATGACGGGCAGAATTTCCTTCGGGAGGGTCGGTAGAGTCCTGTGCCGTGGCTCCTGAGGCCCTATCGGAGGCCTGTTACAGGTGACTTCCCATCGTGGAGGGCCTTTCGGCCAGGGCTTGGGTGACAAAAGTCTGCAAACACAAACTCGGGCTAGAGTGAGGGGCGAGGTGATGGCAGGCCCGATCTGCAGACCATAAGGGCAGTGCCTCAGGATCGGAAATTAGGGCGTCAGGGAGTTGTGGCCGGAGGCTGTTCTGTCTGTGTTGTGTGTCTCGACTGGCCACGGAATGGAGTGGTGGCCTCATGGGCCCATGAGAGATTCTGCCTCTGTGAGGATTCTGCCCAGCTCCCAAGGGATTGTTGTCTTTCAGGGGGAAGGGAAGAATGCAGTTTTCTGTCTCAGGGGTCCTGCCATAGGAGAGATTCCAGAGTCAGCTTCTAGATCCTGGCGCCTGGAGAACCCAACCGAGGGTGAGGATTTGGGCCTAGAGACATGTCACGCCCGATATGCAGGCTCCTGGTCTAGCTAGCGAGGTGGCTGGTTTGAAATTGGGCTCAGGCTGAGAGTTACAACTCCTGTTTTTGGCCAGGGCAGCCCTTCTGTGTGGGCGAGGTTTCATGGGCCATGCAGCTGGCTCCCACTCTGAGTGTTAAACCCCCATCCCCACAGCACGATTTTCCCGTTGTGGGGAAGGAGGAGTGCTCTTTATTGCTTGAGGTTCCCCCATAGGATGGGATTTGAGCTCTGGTCTGGGCACAGACGACTGACAACACAGGTTGGGTAGAGATGACAGTCCCTGGCCATGGCAGGTCCCCCCTGCAGGATGTAGGGGCTGCAGCCTGGGAGGCTGATGGGAGGTTGTGGTTCAGGCTGTGTCAGACAGAGCATTAGTGCGGAGGGCGGCTGAAGATATTGGGGTTCCTTCGAGGTCCGTGCAAGTTGATACTCACTTGGAGATTCTGAGCTGACCCCTAAGGAACTTCTTCTTTCTGGAGGGCAGGCAGAAGACTGCGTTGGAGCTCCCGAATTAACAATCTGGAGGGCTGGAGGACCACGAATTGAGGAAGGAATTCTGTACACAAAAGCGCCAGTTCCGTTCAGTGCCGAGCACCTTGCATTTGCAATGTGCAGCGTCTGACTCGAGTTCTTTTGTACCTGTGTTAGGGCACGTGTCAGATGGTTGGCAACCCTAGAGTTTGTGTATATGATGGCCGACGAGTGGAGGGGTGGCCTCATGAGGCCATGGAGGTCTTCCTAGGCTGGAGCTTTTGTTCTGCCCCGAACAGCAACCTTTCTTCCTGCGGGACAGGGGGAGTCCATTTTGATGGCAGCATTGGGAAAGACGTTGTAGCAGAAGTCCCCGCATGGATGCCTGGACGGATCAGCTCCACTTGCCCTTCCAGACTAGGAACAAGGCCGTTTGGATCTGGTGGCTCTGAGGCAAAGTGCTCAGGGGGCTGAGGTGACAGGTAGCCTCATTTTGATGGGTCACAAGGCTTGCTTGTGTCCAGGGAGACCTTAGAATGTGGCAGGAGCTTAGGCATCATACAAGATTTTCTTCCCCTGAAGGTTGGACGCAATTCACAAGAGCCAGGATGCCTTCTGGGGACAGGAGGTGTTTTGTGTTGTGGCTCAGGGGTCAAGTGTTGGACCATATGTAGGTATTCCAGAGTTTGCCTCTGGAGGCAGATGCCTGCAAACCTAGCTAGGGCTCCATTGAGGTCCTAGGAGTATGTCAGATTGCATCTTTTGACTCAGCGACATTGACCTGGATGTCTGCCTGGAGGTAGGTGTCTGGCATATGTCCTAATGCACTATTTTCAAAGGCATCCAACGAATTTGTGGTGGACTCAGGAGCATTGCAGGTGACTCCCCATCTGGGTGGCGTTTCCAAATGTGATGGGCAGAGTTTCTATCAGGTGGGTATTCAGAGTCCTGCACTGTGCCTCCAGGTGCCCCATCCTGGAAGGCCTGTCTGCCATGGCTTCAGGAAAAAAAGCCCACAAACACAAACTTGCGATAAGTTTTTGGGCGAGGTGATGACAGGACCAATCTAGGGACCATGAGGGCAGTGCTGTGGGATCTGAAATGAGGGCGACACGGGGCAGGAGTGCAGGCTTTTCTGTCTGAGTTATTGTCTTGGTTGGCCTCAAATTGTAGCAGTAGCCTCATGGGCCATGGGAGATTTTGTTTCTGTGAGGATTCTGCCTGGCTCCCAAGGGTTTGTTGTCTTTCGGGGGGAAGGGAAGTGTGCTGTTTTCTGTCTCAGTGGTCCTGGTTCAGCTAGCAAGGGGGCTGGTTTGAAAGTGGGTTCAACCTGAGGGTCACAATGCCTGTTTGGGTCCAGGGCAGCCCTTCTGGGTGGGCGTGGTCTCATGGGCCATGCTGTTGGCTCCCACTCTGATGGTTTGACTCCCATCCCCACAGCAAGCTATTCCCTCTGTGACGAAGGAGGAGTGCTCTTTTATGCTTGAGGTTCCCCCATGATTGGGGATTTGAGCTATGGTCTGGGTTGGGTAGAAATGACAGTCTATGGCCTTGGCATGTCCCACCAGAAGGTAATGGGGCCCATTACCTGGGGGGGCTGATGGGAGGTCGAGACTCAGGCTGTGTCAGACAGAGCATTACTGTACAGAGCGGCCAGAGATATTGGGATGCCGTCGAGGTCCCTTCAGGTTGATCCTCACTTAAGGATTCTGGGAAGACACCTTGGGACCTACTTCTTTCTGGAGGGCAGGCAGAAGACTGTGTTGTTGCTCTTGAATGAACAATCTGGAGGACTGGTGGGCCAGGTCTGTGGAGACGGAATTTTGAACACAGAAGCGCCGGTTCTGTTCAGTGCTGAGCACATAGCATTTCCAATGTGCAGCGTCTGAGTCCAGATATCCAGTACCTGAGTCAGGGAACGTGTCTGATGGTCGCTCACGCTGGAGTTTGTGTCCATCTATATGGACAGCAGGTACACCTTTGCTACTCTCCATATACCTGGGGCTATTTATAAAGAAAGGGGCCATTTAATAGCAGAAGGAAAAGGAATTAAAAACAGAGGAGAAATATTGGCTCTCCTCCAGGCTATCTATGACCCAAAAGAGGTGGCCATTATGCATTGCCTGGGACACCAAAAGGGGAGTGATCTGATCACAAAAGGAAACCAATTAGCTGTTCAAGCTGCGAAGAAATCAGCTCGAGAAACAGTACAAGAACTAGTTACACTCCTGGCTCCAGCCATACCAGAAACACCAAAGTTTTCAGAAGATGATTTAAAGTATTTACAGAAATGGGATAAATTGGTCTATGAAGGGGACTGGGCTAAGACTGAAGCGGGATAAATAATTCTTCCCCGAAGACTAGGCAAAAAGTTAGTAGACCAGTTACATCAGGGTACTCATTTGAGTACATGCAAACTCAAGGAGCTTATAGGCAAGCAGTTCCAGGTTTCTAAATTAGGGTATATGGTACAGGATGTAGTTGATAGATATGCTCAATGCCAGGCAGTTAATGTGGGAAGAACTAAAATGGGAAGTGGGAAAAGAGAAAGAGCTTAGGAACCAGGAATTTGCTGGTAAATAGATTTTACAGAAATGAAACCTGGAAAATATGGGCACAAGTACATGTTAGTTTTTGTTAGATACGTTTTCAGGCTGGGTAGAGGCTTTTCCTGCCAAACATGAGACAGCAGGAGTGATAGCCAAAAAGCTACTAGAAGCAATAATTCCTAGGTTTATGCTGCCTCACGCAATCAGGTCAGAAAATGACCCTGCATTTGTGAGTTCAGTCTCACAGGCATTGGCCAAGGCCATGGGCACTAAGTGGAAACTACATTGTGCCTACCTGCCCCAGAGTTCTGGGAAAGTAGAGAGAATGAACTGGACTCTTGAAGAGACCTTGAGAAAACTAATTCTGGAGACTGGCAGTGGATGGGTGGATCTCCTTCCTTTTGCCCTCCTCAGGGCATGATATACACCATTTAAGCAAGGTGACCCCATTTGAAATAATATTTGGGAGACACCCCCCCATCCTCGACTACAAGAGGTTGCCCTAGCAGAAATGACTGATCAGTCTGTACTCCAGTCACTGCAGGCATTACAGTCTGTCAAATAAATTCTCACTCAGGGATCCGGACTGCCCACACTGGGACAGAGACGGAGGTGGTACCACATCCTTAACAACCCGGGGACTTGTTTTGGATACGTCGGGATCAAGTAGGAAACTTGGAGCCTCGCTGGAAGGACCATTTACTGTTATCTTGAACACCCCCACAGCAATAAAAGTAGAAGGAATTAGGGCCTAGATTCATGCGGGTCCTGTCAAACGAGCCGAGGACAAGGACACCCCCCAGAGATGGAAGGTGCAGTCAACAGACCCCACTGACCATGGACTAAAGCTAAGACTAAAAGAACTGTGAGTTTATTGTTTCTCCTATTGTTACCTGTTTATGTTAAGTATAGGTAGGAAATTAGATGAACGAAATTATGAAAAATGGAAAATGTTATACAAAGTGGTAAATGGCTAACTCATTAGCCAACTGTGCATGAGTGTCATTTGTACAAAAGAAAACTAGAGGGATAAAAATGTAGACTTACATGCTCAGTATAACCCCTTATAACCAGAGAACATAGAACTGGCTGAAAAGTCAAGGATTTGCCTAATCTCCAAAGAAAAGGGGGGAATGTAAGGGCCTGGTTGGCCATAGGGAGTCATTTTGTGTTTATGTAGTGAACTTAGATTGACCCAACCCTCCCAGAGGAGCTTACTTGCAAAGCCGAGATACAAGGGCGGGTAAGGCCAGGTGAAGACATCCAATCAGTGGGGAGCACATATATCTACTAGGGCAAATTGAAATTCAACTGGCCACCTCTGTGTTACCTAACAGTTGTGTGTGTGTGTGTGTGTGTGTGTGTGTGTGTTTGTGTGGCAACCTAGGATGCCTGTGCAGTTTTCTCTGTGTATTGCAATCCCATTAGCCACCTGTGTGTGGGCTGGGCTCAACCACCTCTCTAAAAGCTGTGAGGTCTGTGAGATTGCAGAGGGGAGCAGGAGGAGTCAGAGTAGCCATTAGGGGAGTCATTGGGAGCAGCCTTGTCGCCCCAAGCAGTAGCACCAGCAGCAGCAGCGGCAGCGCCACTGTGAGTGGCCTTGCCGCCTCAAGCAGCAGCACCAGCAGCGGCAGCGCTGCCGCAATTGGCCTCACTGCCTTGAGCAGTAGCACCAGCAGCAGCAGCAGCGCCACCGTGAGTGACCTTGACGCCTTGAGCAGTAGCACCATCAGCAGCAGCACCACCGCGGGCAGTAGCACCAGCAGTGGCCTCGCCGCCCTGAGCAGGAGCATCAGCAGCAGCAACAGCAGCAGCGCCATCGCAAGCAGCCTCGCTGCCTCAGGCAGTGCCACCACCGGACGCAGCCTCTCAGGAGCCAACGGTGCAGCCTCATCAGGAGCAGCATTGGTGGGAGCCTCGTTGGCTGCAGCCTAATCTGGGGAGCGGCTTCACCGGGAGCGGACTGTGGTACAGTGAGGGTGGGGCAGGGAGCCTCCAGGAGGGACCCCATTGTCTGGGAGACAGTGGCCCCAGTATGGCTCAGGCATGGCTCAGGCACCTACTGGTCAGCTTCTTTTCTAATGCATAGGGGTCAGGAACCTACCGGTCATTTTGTTTTTAATGGATGGGGCTCGGGCACCTACTGGTCAGTTTGGTTTCTAATGCAGGGGCTCGGGCACCTACCAGTCACTTTGATTTCTAATGCATGGGGCTCAGGCACCTACTCGTCACTTTGGTTTCTGATGCATGGCACAAAATAAATCTTTGCTTGATTTTCGCTTTGTGTAAGTCTCGTTCCTTTGATTATGGACCCTAACAATGTCATTTCCAATGTGCATCATCTGAATCGAGATCTCCAGCCCCTGAGTCAGGGCAAATGTCAGATGGTCATTCATGTTGGTTTTATGTCCATGATGGCCGACGAATAGAAGGGTGGTCTCATGAGGCCATGGAGGTCATCTCAGGCTGGGGCTTGTGAACTCTCCAAACAGCAAGCTTTCCTTCTGTGGGACGGGGGGTCCTTTTTGATGGCAGCAGCATACCCCGTATGGAAAGACATCATAGCAGAAGTCACCACATGGATGCCTGGAAAGCCCAGCTCCGCTTACACTTCCAGCCCAGTAATAAGCCAGTTTTGATCTGTTGGCTGTGGGGCAAAGTGACCAGGGAGCTGAGGTCACTGGGAGTCTCCTGCTGATGGGTCACAATGCTGACTTGAGCCCAGGGAGATCTTAGGATGTGGGGCGGGTTCAGGCACCATGCAGGATTCTCCTCCCCTGAGGGTTAGATACAGCACCCAAGAGCCAGGTTGCCTTTTGGGGCCAGGAGATGTGCTGTTTTTTGCATAAGGGACCTAGCCTTGGAACATAGGTGAGTACTCCAAATATTCTTCTGGAGACAGATGCCTGCAAACCTAAGCTAAGATTCCAATGAGATCCTAAGGGCATGTCAATTTCCTCTTCTGACTTAGGGCCATTGACCTGGATGTCTTCCTGGAATTGGGTGTCTGGCATGTGTCAGAATGTGCATTTCTGACTAGAGTGGCCAACGAAATTGGGTGGGCTTAGGGTCCTTGAAGGTCTCCCCCAATCTGGAGGGTTTGTGCAACTGTGATGAGCAGAATATCCTTCAGAAGGGCAGGAGAGTCCTGAACTGTGGCTCAAGAGACCCCATCCTGGAGGGCCTGTGGGCCAGGGTTTTGGGGACAAAATTCTGCAAACAAAAACTCAGTTTAGGATGAGGGGCAAGGTGATGGCAGGCCCGATCTGCAGACGGTGAGGGAAGTGCCTCGAGATCTGAAATTATTTCGATGGTGAGGCGAGAGTGCATGCTCTTCTGTCTGGGTTGTGTGTCTCGGTTGGCCAAGGAATAGAGTGATGGCCTCACGTTCCATGGAAGATTCTGACTCTGTGGGGATTTTGCATGGCTCCAAAGGTTTTGGTGTGTATCTGGATGAAGGGAAGAGAGCTGTTTTCCGTCTCAGGGGTCCCTCCATAGTAGGGATTCCAGATTTGGATTCTGTGTCCGGGCGCCAGGAGAACCCGACCGAGGGTGAGGATTTGGGCCTAGAGGCATGCCAGTCCTGAAATGCGGGCTCCTGGTCCAGCTAGTGAGGGGACTTGTTTGAAAGCATGCTTAGGCTGATGGTTACAATGCCTGTTTTTGCCCAGGGCAGACATCCTGGGTGGGCGTGTTGTCATGGGCCATGCAGCTGGCTCCCACTCTGAGGGTGTGACCCCCATCTCCTCAGCAAGCTTTTCCAGCCATGGGGAAGGAGAAGTCCTCCTTTGTGCTTGAGGTTCCCCCATAGGCCGGGATTTGAGATATGGTCTGCATACAAATGCCTGAACTCCCAGGTTTGGTAGACATGACAGCCTAGGGTCATGGCCAGTCCCACCTGCAGGAGATGGCACCTGCTACCTTGGGGGCTGACTGGAGGTAATGGCTCAGTCTGTCACACAGAGCATTAGTGTACAGTCGGCCTGGATATTGGTTTCCATCTAGGGCCGTGCAGGTTGATCCTCACATGGCGATTCTGGGCAGACCCATAGGACCCTTCTTCTTTTTAGAGGGTAGGCAGAAGGCTGCGTTGTGGCTCTAGAATTCCAAATATGGACAGCTTGTTGGCCAGGAGGGTGATGATGGAAGTCTGCATGCAGAAGCGCCATTTCTGTTCAGTGCTGAGCACATGGTAGTTCCAATGTCCATCGTCTGTCACCAGATCTCCAGCACCTGATTCAGGGCGAGTATCTGATGGTCGCACATGCTGGAGTTTGTGTGCATGATGCTAGATGAATGGAAGGGTGGCCTCATGAGGCCATGGTAGCTTTCCCAGGCTGGGGCTTGTGAGATGCTCTGAACAGCAGGATTTTCTTCTGTGGGACTGGAGGAGTCTGTTTTGATGGCTCCATGGTCCCCCAAATGGAAAGACATGGTAGTAGAGCCGACCGCATGGATGTTTGGAAAGCCCAGCTCAGCTTATCCTCTCAGGCCAGGGACAAGGCAGTTTCAATCTGATGGCTCTTAGGCAAGTGCCCAGGGGGCTGAGTTGATGAGGAGCCTCATGCTGATGGGTCAGCATGCTGGCTTGTGTCCAGGGACACATTAGAATGTGGCAAGAGCTCAGGCGCCATGCAGGATTCCCCTCCCCTGAGGGTTGGATGCAGCTCCCAAGATTCAGGTTGCCTTCTGGGGACAGGAGGTGTTCTGTTTTTTGGATCAGGGACCTAGTGTTGGAACATATGTAGGTACTAATGTAGAGGCCTGCTTAGCCAGAGGAACTTACTTATAAACCCTGGATATTGGGGCTGGACTGGCCAGATTGCCTTTTCCAATCAGTGGGGTGTGCATATAGTAAATGTGGTGACTTGAAAACTCTTTGGCCACCTGTGTGTGGGCCAGGTTCAACCACCTCTGTAAAGGTTAGTCTGTATGGCTGGTGGTGGTGGGAGATAAGTAGGAGGTGTTAGAATAGCCCTTAGAGAATAGGAGGAGTTAGAATAGCCATTAGAGAATTAGGAGGAATTAGAATAGCTTTTAGAGAAGTAGAAGGAGTTAGAATAGCTGTTAGAGTAGTAGAAGGAGGTAGAATAGCCATTAGAGTAGCCATTGGGAGCTGTTAGGGTAGTCGTAGGAATGATAGTATCGGGGTTGTCGGGAGCGTCAGAGCTTCAGGATCATCGGTAGCATTGGAAGCGGCATTGCTGGGAGCGGCACCGCCAGGAGTGGCCTCGCCTCCCCGAGCAGCAGAGCTGCCGGCGCCCTGCCTCATAGAAAACTGCCTCGCTTCCCAGAGCTGTGACCTCTCCAGAGCGGCGTCATTCTGGGGAGCAGCATCGTCGGCGTGTGGCCTCGTCAGAGAGCAGCCTGGATCAGGTCTGCCTCTTCATCATTGGTTGCAGCCTTCGTCCAGCATTTGGCCTCGTCCAGAGCGGCCTCATCTGGGGAGCGGCCTTTTCTGAGTGGCGTCATTGGGAGCAGAGTCTGTGTCATCAGGGTTGTCGTCCTCGTCATCATTACCTCTTTGTCAACAGGAGCAGCGAACTCATCATCATCTCTTCTACATAAGAAATGGCCCCCACTGGTCAGTTTCATTTTCGATGCTTGGTGTGAAATAAAGCTTTGCTTGATTTTCACTTTGTGTCAGTCTGGTTCCTTTGATCACAGACCCTAACATTGGGGCTTACCCAGGATCAAACAATGAGAACTGAGCCATCATCAGAATTTATGGGAAAAGCCTCCGGAGGTTTTGGGATCTTGTTCGTCTGTCTGGTTGGAGCTCAGTGCATGACCCACTGGATAGAAGCTGGATGGAGCCATGCTCCCTAGTGATGGAGTGGATGCAGGGATGGCCCATTCCTCTGTTGGTAGATTGACATGGGTTCAAGTACACCTTGGCGGTTGGGGGATTTCAAGTCCCCTTAGATAGACAGTGGGTTCGAGTCCCCCTAGATGGTCACCTGGGGATTCGAGTCCCCCTTGGTTGTCACCAAGGGGTTTGATCCCCCTAGGCAGTCAGGAGGTTTGCATCCCCCTAATCAATTTTCGGGGGTTCACATCCCCCGAGGTGGTCATTAGGGGTTCGAATCCCCCTAGGTGGTCAGGGGTCTGAGTCCCCCTAGAAATTCCCCACCAGTTGCAGGACCACTGGGCCTGCAGTTGTCTTTGTCTTGTCTTTTTGTTGTCATCTGTGTTGCTTGTTGTGTTTGGGTGAATGGGACAGACAGAGAGTAAGGGAACTCTCGTCTCTCTGTTCCTCATAATAGATGTGGGGATTTGTCCTCACTCATTTCGTGGGTTAAGGGCTATAACTAGAGCCAACTGGGGTTATTCTAACTTGGAGAGAGACTTTAAGGAATATTCCCAAGCAGTTGGCAAAACTCCCTTTGTTTTGGGGAATTCCTTGCCTTCTCTGGCCCGACGTGGACTGCCTAGCCCCTCACCTTGCTGATAAGGGTCATAATTTGATTTTTAACCATATCTATTCTGAGTTTTTTGTCATTTGTAATTGATTTAATTCTCTTGTCAGATGAAGTCCACCTTAAAGGAAATTCATATATGAGACTTTAAGATCAAATATGGTTCTTTGATATGTTGAAATCCTGGGAATGAATTTCAAGAAGTAAAAGTTTCACTCGCACTAAACCAGAATTAATACGGTGACTCAAGGTAAGAATGAGTCTCCAGGAGCTTTCCAAGAAAGGCTCATTGAAGCCTAAAAATGTATAGCCCGATCAACCCTGAGGCACCCAAAAATCAGGGGGCAGTGAATCTTGCTTTTGCCAGTCAGTCAGCCCCGGATTAAGGAGGAAACTTCAGGAAATTGAAGGATTTCAAGGGAAGAATCTGATTGAGCTTGGGAATAGCAGAAAAGATGCACAGGGGGATGAAAAACAGACAAAAAGCTGGTTAAGGTTTTGACATTACATGAGATAGGTAGAGGATAGTAAATAGAAGGAAAAGCCTAAGCACAGAGAAGGCAGCTGGGAAGTCTTAGATTCAGATAAGTGTGTTTCTGTAAGGAATAAAGACAGTGGGCCAGGGAGGGCAATGCTGGCCACCAGAGTAAAAAATGAAGTGGAGGGGAAATCAGTTGATTTTTTTTGGTGGACACGGGAGCCAAATTTTCATCATTACTTAAACCTATGGGAAAACTCTCTGGAGAGGAAGTTTGGGTACAAGGACATAAATGGACAACAGAAAGGACTTTAAATCTGGCCTCAAGAGTAGTAAAACATTGGTTTTTGGTCCACCCTAATGCCACATATAATTTGATGGGAAGAGACCTCCTCCACAAGTTATGAGCTGGCATTCAGTTCTCGGAAGTAGATGTGACTGTAACCTTGAGACAACACCCTGTACAGGTGCTTATGGCAGCAGTAGATGAATACCTCCTTTACAAGCCAGTCTCAAAATCAGAGGAGATAAAGGTGGAGAGCCTTCTCCAAATCCTACAGGTCAAGTTTCCCAAGGTCTTAGCAGAAGGGAAGCCCCATGGCTTTGCCAGGGGACAACCTCCAGTGGTGGTACAATTAAAGGTGATGGCTATGGCTGTTCATTTTTGGCAGCACCCCTTCGCCGGGAAGCAATGGAAGGGATCAAAAAGCACATTAACCACCTCCGAGGAGAAGCGATCCTAGTTCCTTGCAAATCTCCATGGAACACAACTTTGATGCCCATCAAAAAGGCTGAGACTGTAGAGTACTGACACATTCAGGAATTGTGGGAAGTTAATAAACGGGTAGAAGATATCCACCCAAAGGTAACTAACCTGTATACTCTCTTCTCCCTCCTGGGCCCCAAAAGAACTGTGTATACCATCTCAGATCTCTAGGATGCATTTTTCTGCATATCTTTAGCATGTGAATCTCAACCACTTTTTGCTTTTGAGTGGTCCAACCCTCAGTCAGGATTCCATAATTTTTAATGGGGCACTACACGAGGATTTGCATGAGTACAGAACCTCCAACCCAGTAGTCACTCTGCTACAGTATGTTGATGACTTGCTAGTATCCGCTAAGGATGATGAGTCATGTTTGAGGGGGACAAGTACTCTCTTACAGACTCTGCAAGAAAAAGGGTATCGGGGGTCAGCAAAGAAAGCACAGCACTGTCAGAGCCATGCCACATATCTAAGCTTTTTTTTTTTAAGATTTTATTTATTTATCTGACACAGAGAGAGAGATCACAAGTAGACAGAGAGGCAGGCAGAGACAGAGGGGGAAGCAGGCTCCCTGCTGAGCAGAGAGCCAGGTGCGGGGCTCGATCCCAGGACCCTGAGATCATGACCCAAGCCGAAGGCAGCGGCTTAATCCACTGAGCTACCCAGACGCCCCGCCACATATCTAAGCTAAGCTTTGATCTCCACGAGGAAATGAATTCACTGAGTCCAGGAAAGAGGTGATCACCTGATACCCCCACCCAACCACGTCGTGACAAGTCAGAGAGTTTCTTGGATGATGGACTTCTCTGTGCTGTGGATACTGCAGTTTGCAGAGATTGCCCAACCTCCCTTTGAAATGGCAAAAGGGGGAGCTCACTATGATAGAGTGGACAGCTGAGGCAGAAGGAGCATTTCTGGAATTACAAACAGCTGTACTGAGTGCATTGGCCATCCCAGATGTTACCAAGCCCTTTCACTTGAATGTGGATGAAAATGCAGGCATGGCCAAAGGAGTTTTGACTCAGAATCTGGGGCCTTGGCAAAGGCCAGTAGCCTATCTTAGCAAGAAACTAGATCCAGTAGTGGCGGGGTTTCCCTCTTGCCTCTGCATAATTGCTGCCATGGCCCTCTTGGTCAAGGATGCAAGTAAATTGAATTTGGGGCAAAATCTCATCTTGACCACCACCCACGCTATCAAGGGCCTTCTCCGACTAGACCAGACCGATGCATGACAAACACCTGAGAGACGGGGTATCAGGCCCTCCTCCTCAATGTACCAAGAGTGACCTTACGACCCCTGGAATTGCTAAATCCAGCCACGTTGCTGCCAGAGGAACTGGCTGACCATCCACACAACTGCGGGGATGTCCTAACCCAAGTTGCAGGAATAATATCGAATCTCAGAGACATTCCCCTCCCGGATGCCGAGACGACTCTGTTCACAAATGGGAATAGCTACGTGGTCAATGGAAAGAGGTATGCGGGGGTTGCGGGGGTTTATCCAGAAATTCTTTACAGCAGCCCTGCCACATGAAACTTTGGCACAAAAAGTGGAACTGATTGCAGGCACTAAGGCACAGCAGATGGCCAAAGGTAAAACAGCCAACATCTATATGGACAACAGGTATGCCTTTGTTACTCTCCATATACATGGGGCTATTTATAAAGAAAGGGGCCTATTAACAGCAGAAGGAAAAGGAATTAAAAACAGAGGAGAAATATTGGCTCTCCTCCAGGCTATTTGTGACACAAAAGTTGTGGCTGTTATGCATTACCTAGGACAAGAAAAGAGGACTGATCTGATTTCAAAAGGAAAGCAATTAGCAAATCAAGCCACAAAGCAAGCAGCCCAAGAAACAGTACAATAAAGAGTTACACTCCTGACTCTAGGTCTACCAGAAAAACTGAATTATTCAGAAGAAGATTTAAAGTATTTACAGAAATAGGTTAGATTGGACTATGAAGGGGAGGGGCTAAGACTAAAGCAGGAAAAATCATTCTTCCTCGAAGACTAGGCAAAAAGTTAGTAGACCAGATACATCAGGGTACTCATTTGGGGACATGCAAACTCAAGGAGCTTATAGGCTAGCAGTTCCAGGTTTCTAACTTAGGGCGTGTGGTTCAGTATGTAGTTAATAGATGTGCCAGGTAGTTAATGTAGGAAGAACTAAAATTGGTAAGGTAAGAAATATATTTTACAGAAATGAAACCTGGAAAATATGGGCACAAGTACATGTCAGTTTTTGTAGATACATTTTCAGGCTGAGTAGAGGCTTTTCCTGCCAAACATGAGACGGCAGATGTGGTAGCCAAAAAGCTACTAGAAGAAACAATTCCTAGGTTTGGGCTGCCTCTCGCAATCGGGTCAGACAATGGCCCTGCATTTGTGAATTCAGTCTCACAGGCATTGGCCAAGACCGTGGGCACTTATTGGAAACTACATTGTGCCTACCGGCCCCAGAGTTCTGGGCAAGTAGAGAGAATGAACTGGACTCTTGAAGAGACCTTGACAAAACTAATTCTGGAGACTGGCGGTGGATGGGTGGATCTCCTTCCTTTTGCCCTCCTCAGGGCACAGTGTACACCCTATTTAAGCAAGGTGATCCCATTTGAAATAATGTTTGGGTGACTCCCCTCTCTGTCTCTACTACAAGAGGTTGCCCTAGCAGAAATGACTGATGAATCTGTACTCCAGCCACTGCAGGCATTACAGTCTGTCTTTAAAAAAGCCCACTCAGGGATCTGGACGGCCCACACTGGGATGGAGACGGAGGTGGAACCCCATCCTTACCAACCTGGGGACTTGTTTGCATATGTCTCTATCAAGGGGGAAACTTGGAGCCTCTCTGGAAGGGACAATTTACTGTTGTCCTGACCACCCCATGGCAGTAAAATTAGAAATCATCAGGGCCTGGATTCACGTGGGTCATGTCAAATGAGCCAAGGATGAAGATGCCCCCCAGAGATGGAAGCTGCAGCCAATGGACCCTGGTGACCATGGACTAAAGCTCAGACTAAAAAACTTTGAGTTTATTTTTGCTCCTATTGTTACCTGTTTATGTAAAGTATAGGTGGGAAATTAAATGAACGGAATTAGGAAATAAATGGAAATGGTTATACAAAGCATTGAATGGCTAACTCATCAGCTGACTGTGCATTACGGTTATGTTTTGGCCCCTGTGTTATAAACACCCTAATGTCATTTGTACTAACGAAAATTGGAGCGCTAAAAATGTTAGTCTTACATGTTAATAAACCCCCTTACAACAGGAGAACATAGAACTGGCTGAAAAGTCAAGGATTTGACTAATTTCCAAAGAGAAGGGGGGACTGTAGGGGCCTGATTAGCCAAAGAAACTGTCAACCCTGGACATAGGGGCAGGCCAGGCCAGATAGCCATATCCAATCATTGGGGTGCGCATATATTAACTGTGATGAGTTGAAATCTAATTGGCCACCTGCATGTGAGCCCAACTCAACCACCTCTCTAAATTTTAGTCTGTGAGGCTGGGAGGGGGGAGAACTAGGAGGATTTAGAATAGCCATTTGAGAAGTAGGAGGAGTTAGAATATCCGTTAGAGATGTAGGAGGAGTTAGATAGCTGTTAGAGAAGTAGGAGTTTGAATAGCCATTAGAGAAGTAGGAGGAGTTAGAATAGTCATTAGAGAAGTGGGAGGAGTTAGAACAGCCGTTAGAATAACACAATAGCTGTTAGAGTGGCCATTGGGAGCCATTAGGGTAGTCATAGGAGTCATAGCATTGGGCTCGTCAGGAGCAGCACCGTCCCTCCCAGCAGCAGCCTTGCCACCGCGGGCTGCCACCTCACTGGAGTGGCCTGGCTGGAGTGGCCTCGCCAGAGTGGGGTCATTCCAGGGAGCGGCCTCATTGGCATGTGGGCTTGTCATCGAGCGACCTCCTCCAGAGCAGCCTCTTCATCATCGGGAGCAGCCTTGTCCGGAGCGGCCTCTTCTTTGTTGGGAGTGGCCTTGTCTGGTGTAGGGCCTCATCTGGGGAGCGGCCTCCTCCGGGGAGTTGCCTTGTCGGAGTGGCCTCATGGGAAGCAGAGACTGTGTCATCAGGATATTCGTACTCATCATCCTCGCCTCTTTGTCATCGGGAGCGTCATCCTCATCATCGTCTCCTCTACGTAAGAGATGGCCCTGACCGGTCTGTTTGGTTTCTGATGCTTGGCGTGAAATAAAGCTTTTCTTGATTTTCACTTTGTGTCAGTCTCGTTCCTTGGATCATGGACCCTAACGCTGTTTTCCTTCTCTGTGGCCCCGCCATAGCAGGGATTCCAGAGTTGGCGTCTTTGACGTGTGCTTGGAGAACCCGACCGAGGGTGAGGATTTGGGCCTAGGGGCATGTTATGCCTTTTATGAGGGCACCTGGTCCAGCTAGCAAGGGGGCTGGTTTGAAACCGGGCTCAGGCTGAGGATCACAATGACTGTTTGTGGCCAGGGAAGACCTCCTGGGTGGGCAGGGTCTCATGGGCCATGCAGCTGGCTCCAACTCTGATGGTTAGACCCCCATCCCCACAGCAAACTTTTCCCGTCATAGGGAAGGAGGAGTGCTCTTTACGCTTGAGGTTCCCCCATTGGCTGTGATTTGAGCTATGGTCTAGGCACAGAAGCCTGAATACCCAGGTTGGGTAGTGATGAGAGTCTCTGCCCTTGGCACGTCCCACATGCAGGATATGGGGCCCGCTACCTGGAGAGATGATGGTAGTTCGTTACTCAGGCTGTGTCAGACAGAGCATTAGTGTACAGGGTGGCCTAGGATACTGGGGTGCCATCGAGTTCCGTGCAGGTTGATCCTCAATTGGGGATTCAGGGCTGAACCCAAGGTCACTTCTTCTTTCAGGAGGGCAGGCAGAAGCCAGCATTGGGGCTCCCGAATGAACAATCTGGAGGGCTTGTGGCCCAGGTGGGTAAGGACGGAATTCTGAACACACCATTCTCTTCAGTGCCAAGCCCCTGCCATTTCCAATGTGTAGCGTCTGACTCGAGATCTCCAGCACTGGAGTCAGGCCAAGTGACAGATGGTCGCTCACACTGGAGTTTGTGTCCATGATGGCCAATGAATGGAGGGGTGGCCTCATGAGGCCATGGAGGTCTTTCAAGGCTTAGTCTTGGAAGCTTCTCTGAACAGCAAGATTTCCTTCTGCCCTACAGGGGAAGTCCATTTGAATCGCATCAGGGTCCCCCGTACAGAAAGAAGTCTTATCAGAAGTCACTGAATGGACGCTTGGAAAGCCCAGCTCCACATACTCTTCTAGCCCAGGAACAAGGCCATTTGGATATGGTGACTCTGGGGCAAAGGCCCCGGGGGGCTGAGGTGACAGGGAGATGAAGCACAAACCTAGTTCCAGAAACCAGCTCTGGAGCACATCCTCCCATTTGTCATCCAAGCAAAACTTCAAAGCTTCAGGTTACCAAAGACTCTGAAAGCTACTTTAACAATTACGCATTAAAACCCTGAGACAGACAATTAACCATCAGTTCAGTCATCACTTTGCTAACAGATTTCATGTTCCACCTGGGCCCATTCCACTTCAGATGCCACGCTTTCGCGCCAGCCAGGGGGAGTGGCTAGGCAGTCCATGTCGGGCCAGAGAGGCAAGGAATTCTCCCAAACAAATGGAGTTTCGGCAGCTGTTTGGGAATATTCCTTAAAGTCTCTGTCCCATGTTAGACTAAACCCAGTTGGCTTCGGTTATAGCCCTTAACCCATGAAATGAGTGAGGAAGAAGCCCCCCATCTATTATGAGGTACAGAGAGATCAAAGTCAGAGTCCCCTTACTCTCTTCCTGTCCCATTCCCCCAAACACAACAAACAAAACAGCAGACAACAAAAAGACAAGACAAAGACACTGCAGGTCCAGCGGTCCTGCCACCGGTGGGGATTTTCTAGGGGAACTCAAACTCCCTGACAGCCTAAGGGAACTCGAACCCCCAATGACTGCTTAGGGGGACGCGAACACCCTCACTGCCTAGGGGGACTCAGGCCCCCTGGTGACTGCATACGGGAACTCGAATCCCCTGGTGACCATCTAGGGGGACTCGAACTCCCTGATCATCTGGGGGACTTGAACCCCCTAGAATGCCAAGGGGGACTCAAACCCCATGTTGATCTACCAACAGAGGAATGGGGAATCCCCGCTTCCACTCCAGCCCTGGGGAGCTTAGCTGCGTCCAGCTTCTCCCCGGTGGTCCATACCCTGGAGCTCCAACCAGACAGACGCACAAGATCACAACACCTCCAGAGGCTTTTCCCATAAATTCCAATGCTGGCCCAGTTCTCATTGATTGATCCTGGGCTTGTCCCCAGTGTTAGGGTCCCTGATCAAAGGAAGGAGACTGACACAAAGCGAAAATCAAGCAAAGTTTTATTTCACACCAAGCACCAAAAATCAAACCAACCAGTTGGGTCCATTTCTTACGTAGTGGCGACAACGATGAAGACACCATTCCCGATGACAAAGAGGCGAGGACGACGAGAACGACAACACTGATGACACAGACTCTGCTCCCCATGACGCCACTCCGACAAGGCTGCTTCCCAGACGAGGCCGCTCTGGACAAGGCCACATGCTGGACGAATGCCACAATTGGTGATGTAGAGGCTGCTCCAGACCAGGCCGCTTTCTGATGAGGCCGCAAACTGACGAGGCCGCTCTCTGGAATGATGCTGCTCTGGCAAGACCACAGCACTGGGCAGTGAGGCAAGTCGCGGCAAGGCCACGGCAAGGCCGGTCGCGGGCGGCATTGCTGCTCGGGGAGGCGAGGCCGTTCGAGGCGGGGCCGCTACCAGCAATGCCGCTCCTAATGCTCCTGATGATCCTGAAACTCCGACGCTCCCTATGACCCTGATGCTATCACTCCTACGACTACTCTAACAACTCCCAATGGCTACACTAATGGCTACTCTAACTCCTTCTACTATTCTAACAGCTATTCTAACTCCTCCTACTTCTCTAAAGGCTATTCTAACTCTTCCTAATTCTCTAATGGCTATTCTAACTTCTATTCTCTAACGGCTATTCTAACTCCTCCTACTTATCCCACCCCCTGCCAGCCTCACAGACTAACCTTTATAGAGGTGGTTGAGCCCGGCCCACACACAGGAGGCCAATGAGATTTCAACTCACCCCATTTAATATATGCACGCCCCACTGATTGGATAAGGCAATCTGGCCAGGCACGCCCCAATAACCGGGGTTTACAAGTAAATTCCTTGGCTAACCAGGCCCCTACATTAGTACTACGTATGTCGCAATGCTATGTCTCTGATCCAAAAAACAGAACACCTCCTGTCCCCAGAAGGCAACCTGGCTCTTAGTAGATGAGTCCAACCATGAGTGAAGGAGAATCCTGCATGCCACCTGAGCTCCTGCCACATTCTAATGTCTCCCTGCACACAAGCCAGCATGGTGACCCATCAGCATGAGGCTTCCTGTCAACTCTGCCCCTTGGGTACTTGCCCAAGAGCCATCAGATCGAACCTGGCTTGTTCCTGGGCTGAGAGGATAAGCTGAGCTGGGCTTTCCAGACATTTATGGGGTGAGCTCTGCTACCATGTCTTTCCATATGGGGGAATATGGAGCCATCAAATTGGACTCCAACTGTCCTGAAGAAGAAAAGCTTGCTGTTCGGAGCAGCTCACAAGCCACAGCCTGGGAAAACCTCCATGGACTCATGAGGTCACACTTCAATTGATCTAGCATCATGCACACAAACTCCACACAAATCTCCATGAAGCCACCCCTAATTTCCCAAGAGAGACAGAATCTCCCATGGCTACATGAGGCTACCACTCCATTCTGTGTCCAACCGAGTCACACAACCCAGTTAGAAAAGCCTGCATTCCACTTATCCGTTACATTAATTCCAGATCTTGAGGCACTGACTTTTGGTCTACAGATCGGGCCTGCCATCACCTTGCCCCTAAACCTAACCCGAGTTTGAGTTTGCAGTCTTTTGTCCCCAAAGCCCTGGCCGACATGCCCTTCAGGATACGGACTCCGGAGCCACAGCACAGGACTCTGTCTGCCCTCCCGAAGGAAACTCTGCCCAATACAGTTGAACAAATTCTCCATATTGGGAGACAATTACAAGGCCCCTGAGCCCACACCAAATTTGTTGGATGCTCTGGAGGAAAACGTGCAGTCTGACACATGCAAGACACCTAAATCTAGGCAGACATCCAGGTCAATGGCTCTGATTCATAAGATGTAACCTGATATGACCCTAGGACTTCAATGGAAACCTAGCTTAGTTTATAGGCATCTCAACAGAGGCAAGTTCTGGAATACATATATATGGTCAAGCACTTGATCCCTGAGACACAAAATAGAACACCCCCTGTTGCCAGAAGGCAACCTGGATCTTGGAAGCTGGATGCAACCTCAGGGGAGGAGAATCCTGCATGACGAATGAAGACCCATGACATTCTAAGTTCTCCCTGGACACAAGCCAGCTTTGTGACCCATCAGCATGAGGGTCCCTGTAAACTCAGCATCCTGGGTACTTCACCCCAGAGCCTCCAGATCGAAACTGCCTTGTTCCTGGGCTGCAAGTGTAAGCTGTGCTCGGCTTTCCAGACATCCATGCAGTGAGCTCTGCCAACAAGTTTTTCCATCTGGGGGACACTGGAGCCATCAAAATGGACTCCTCCTGTCCTGCAGGAGGAAAGCTTTCTACTTGGAACTGTTCCAAGCCCCAGCCCGGGAAAACCTCCATGGCCTCTTGAGGCCACCCTCCATTCATCAGCCATCATGAACACAAACACAAGCGTGAGCAAACATCTGACACTGAACTGAACCAGCGATCATGTGTTCAGAATTCAGTCCTCACCCAACTGGCCCACAAGCCTGCCAGATTGGGAATTCTGGAGCCACAATGCAGGCTTCTGCCTGCCCTCCAGAAAGAAGGGCCCTATGGGTCTGCCCAGAATCCCCATGTAGGATCAATCTGCACTGCCGTAGACAGAACACCAATAACCCGGCTGCACTGTGCACTAATGCTCTGTCTGACCCAGCCTAAGGGCCAACTTCCAGTCAGCCCCCCAGATATCGGGAGCCATCTGCTGCAGGTGGGACCAGCCATGGCCCAAGGCTGTCATCTCTACCCAACCTGAGTGTTCATGCATCTCTGCCCTGATAATAGCTCAAATCCCAGTCTATGGGAGATCCTCAAGCACAAAAGAGCACTCCTTCCCCACGGTCAGAAAAGCTTGCTGTGGTGATGGGGGTCTAACCCTCAGAGTGGGAGGCAGCAGCATGGCCCATGAGACCATGCACAACCACGAGGTACGCTCTGGGCACAAACAAGCATTGTGACCATCAGCCTGAGCCTGCTTTCAAACAAGCCCCCTCGCTAGCTGAACTAGGAGCCTGCATATCGGGCCTGCCATGCCCCTAGGCCCAAATCCTCACCCTCGTTCAGTTTCTCCAGGCACCCAGAACCCAAAGCCGACTCTGGAATCAGTGTTATGGCGGGACCCCTGAGACGGATAACAGCTCTCTTCCCTTCTTCCCTTCTTCTCTTTCCCTTCAGAAAGACACCAAAGCCTTGGGAGCTGTGCAAAATCCCCCCAGCTGCCGAATCTCCCATGGACCCATGAGGACACCCCTGCATTCCGTGGACAACCGAGACACACAACCCAGACAGCAAAGTCTGCACTCCCACCTCCCTGTTGCCCTCATTTCAGATACTGCGGCACTGCCCTCACTGTCTGCAGCTCAGGCCTGACATCACCTTGCCCATCACGGCCTTTGAAACCACAGCGCAGGACTCTGCCTGCCCTCTCGAAGGAAACTTGCCCATCACAGTTGCACAAACCCTCCAGATTGGAGACACCTGCAAGGACCCTGAGCCCACCCAATTTCATTGGCCGCTCTAGACAGAAATGCACATTCTGACACATGCCAGGTACCTACATCCAGGCAGACATCCAGGTCAATGGCCTTGAGTCAGAAGATGGAAAGAGACATGCCCCTAGGATCTCAATGGAATCTTAGTTTAGGTTTTCAGGCAAATGTCCCCAGAAGAAAGTTCTGGAATATCTACTTATGTTCCAACGCTAGGTCCCTTATGCAAAAAACAACACATCTCCTGTCCCCAGAAGGCAACCTGGCTCTAAGGTGCTGTGTTTAAACACTCAGGAATGGAGAATTCTGCATGATGCTGGAGTTCCACCATATATTAAGGTCTCATGGGAAAAAGGTAGCATTGTGATCCATCAGCTTGAGGCTCCCTGTCAACACAGCCCCCTGGGCAATTTCCCCCAGAGCCACCAAATCGAAACTGCCTTGTTCCTGGACTGCAAGTGTAAGCTGAGCTGGGATTTCCAGGCATCCATGTGGTGAGCTCTGCTACCAAGTGTTTCCATATGGGGGATCCTGAATCCATCAAAACGGACTCCCCCTGTCTCATAGAAGGAAAGCTTGCTGTTCGGAGCAGTTCACAAATCCCAGCCTGGGAAAACCTCCCTGGAATCTTGAGGTCTCCCCTCCATTTGTCAGCCAACATGGACACAAACTCCAGTGTGAGTGACCATCCGACACTCGGCCTGACTTGGGTCCTAGAGATCTCGAGTCAGATGCTGAACATTGGAATTATCATGTGCTCATCACTGAATTGAACCAGCGCTTGTGCGTTCAGATTTCCTTCCTCAACTTCATGGCCAGCAGGCCCTCCAGATTGGGAACTCTGGAGAGACAAAACAGCCTTCTGCATGCCCTCCAGAAAGAAGAAGGGCCCTATGGCTTTGTGCAGAATCTCCACGAGAGGATCCACCTGCATGGCCCTCGACAGCACCCCAATATCCTAGGCTGCCCTGTTCACTAATGCTCTGTCTGACACAGCCTGAGCCCTGACCTCCCATCAGCCCCAAGTGAGCGGGACCGATATCCTGCAGGTGGAATGTGCCAAGGCCAAATACTGTCATCTCTACCCAACCTGGGTATTCGGGCATCTGTACAGAGACCATGAGTCAAATCCTGGCCTATGGGGGAATCTCAAGCACGAAAGAACAATCCTCCTTCCCCACGGCAGGAAAAGCTTGCTGAGGGGATGGGGTCAAACCCTCAGTGTGGGAGCCATCTGCATGGCCCATGAGACCATGCCCACATATTAGGGTGGCCCTGGCCACAAACACGCATTTTGAGCCTCAGCCTGAGCCCGGTTTCAAACAAGCCACCTCTCCAGCTGGACCAAGAGCCCGCCTAGCGGGTCTGCCATGCCCTTTGGCACAAACCCTCACCCTCCATCTCATTCTCAGGACGCACGAACCCAGAAGCCGACTCTGGGATCCCTGATATGGCCCGACCCCTGAGACAAAAACAGGACTCTTCCCTTTCCCCCGAAAGACACCAAACCCTTGGGAGCTGGGCAGAATCACGACAGCGGCAGAATATCCCATTGCCCCCATGAAGCCACCCCTCATTTCCGAGACACACAACCCAGACAGAAAAGCCTGCACTCCTGCCTCCCCGTCCAACTAATTTAAGATCCCGGGGCACTGCCCTCACAGTCCGCAGATTGGGCCTGCCATTACCTCGACCCTCACCCTAACCTTAGTTTGTGTTTGCAAACTTTTGTACAAAGACCTGGCTGACAGGCCCTCCAGGACACAGCCTCTGGAGCCAAAGTGCAAGACCCTGCCTTCCATCCCGATGGAAACTGTGCTCGTCACAGTTATACAAACCCTCCAGATTGGGAGACACCTGCAAGGGCCCTGAGCCAACCAATTTTTTTGGCCACTCTGGATAGAAATGCGCACTCTGACACATGCCAGACACCTATCTCCAGGCAGAGACCCATGTCAATGGCCCTGAGTCAGAAGATGGAACCTGACATGCCCTTAGGACCTCAACGGAAACCTAGGTGAGGTTTGCAGGCATCTGTCCCCAGAGGCAAGTTCTGAAATACCTTCGTATGTTTCAATGCTTGATCCCTGAGCTACAAAACAGAACACCTCCTCTGCCCAGAAGGCAACCTGCCTCTTGGGAGCTGGTCCAACCCTCAGCGGAGGAGAATCCTGCATGACACCTGAGCCCCCGCCACATTCCAAGGTCTCCCTGGACAAAAGCCAGCATGGTTACTCATCAGCATGAGGCTGCCTGTCAACTCAGCCCCCAGGGTTCATCGCCCCAGAGCCACAAGATCGATACTGCATTGTTCCTGGGCTACAAGGGTAAGCTGAGCTGGGCTTCTCCAGGCATCTATGTGGTAAGTTCTGCTACAAAGTCTTTCCATATGGGGGAGCCAGGAGCCATCAGAACGTACTCCTCCTATCCCGGAGAAGGAAAGGTTGCTGTTCGGAGTAGCTCATAAGCCCCAGTCTGGGAAAACCTCCGTGGCCTCCTGAGGCCACCCCTCCATTCTTCGGTCATGATGGACAAAAACTCCAGCGTGAGCTACCATCTTACACTCACCGAGACTCAGCTGCTGCAGATCTCGAGTCAGATGCTGAACACTGGAACTGCCAGGCGCTTGGAACTGAATGAACCGATGCTTGTGTATTCTTGCTTCCGTCCTCTCACTTCTGGCCTGCAAGCACTCCAGATAGGGAATTCTGGAGCCACAACGCAGCCTTCTGCCTGCCATCGAGATAGAAAGAACCTATGGGTTTGCACAGAATCTCCACGTGAGGTCAACCTACACGGCCCTCAACAGCACACTAATATGCTAGGCCTCCCTGAGCACTAATGCTCTGTCTGACACAGCCAGAGCTCCAAATTCATATCATACCCCAGGTAGCATGCTCCTTATCATGCAGGTGCGACCAGATATGGCCCGAGGCTTTCATATCTACCCAACAGGGGTATTCAGATATTTGTGCTCAGACCTTAGCTCAAATCACAGCCAATGAGGAAACCTCAAGCACAACAGAGCACTACACCATCCCCACAGCAGGAAAAGCTTGCTGTGGGGATGGGGGTCAAACCCTCAGAGAGGTAGTCAGGTGCTTGGCCCTTTAGACCAGGCCCACACAGGATGGCCACCCTGGGCAAAAACAGGCATTGTGACCCTCAGACTGACCCTGTATGTAAACAAGCCCCCTTGCTAGCTGGATTAAGAGACCGCATATCAGGCCTGCCATGTCCATTACCCAAATCCTCACCCTCAGTCGGGTGCTCCAGGCGTCCGGACTCAGAAGCCAACTCAGAATCCCTGCTATGGCCTGATTCCTGACACGGAAAACATCACTCTTCCTTTCCCCGTGAAAGACACAAAACCCTTGGGAGCTGGGCAGAATCCCAAGAGAAGCAGAATCTCCCATGGCCACATGAGGTCACTCCTCCATTCCATGTCCAACTGAGACATACAACCCAGACAGGAAAGCGTGCATTCCCACCTCTCCATCCCCCTAATCAGATCCCGAGGCACTGACCTCATGGTCTGCAGATCAGGCCTGCCATCACCTCGCCCCTAAACCTAACCCGAGGTTTGTGTTTGGAAACTTTTGTCCCCATAGTCTTGGGCGACAGGCCCTCTAGGATGGGGTCTCTGGAGCCACAGCTCAGGACGCTGCCTGCCCACCTGAAGTAAGCTCTGCCTGTCACATTTGCACAAAGCCTCCAGATTGGGAGAAACCTGCACTGCCCCTGAGCCCACAACAAATTCTTGGCCGCCTTGGAAAAATGTGCATTCAGACACAGGTCAGACACCTACCTACAGGCAGACAGCCAGGTCAATGGCCCTGAGTCAGAAGATGGAACCTGACATACCATAGTACCTCAACGGAACCCTAGCTTAGGTTTGCCAGCATCTGCCTCCAGAGGCAAACTCTGGAATAACTATATTTGGTCCACATTGATCCCAGAGCCACAAAACAGAATACCTCCTGTCCCCAGAAGGCAACCTGGCTCCTGGGAGCTGCGTCCAACCACAGGGGAGGAGAATCCTGCATGGCGCCTGAGCCAGCGCCACATTCTAAGGTCTCCCTGTACACAAGCCAGCATTATGACTCATCAGAATGAGGCTCCCTGTTACCTCAGCCCCCTAGGGCGTTTGGTCCAGAGCCACCAGACAGAGACGGTTTTGTTCCTGGGCTGGAAGGGTAAATGGAACTGGAATTTCCATGTATCCAGGCGCTACCTACTGCTGCGATGTCTTTCCATAAGGGGTTTCCTGGTGCCATCCTCACGGACTTCCCCTGTCCTGAAGAAGTAAATCTTGCTGTTCGGAGCAGCTCACAAGCTCCAGCATTGGAAAAACTCCATGGTCTCGTGATTCACCCTTCCATTCGTCAGCCATCATAGACAGAAACTCCAGCATGAGTGACCATCTGACATGTGCCCTGACTCAGGTGCTGGAGATCTCGAGTCAGATGCTGCACAAAGGAAATGCCATATGCTCGGCACTGAACTGAACCGGCTCTTGTTCATTCAGAATTCCATCCTCACCCTTCTGGGCCACAAGTTCCCCAGATTTTTCATTCGGGAGCCCAACGCAGGCTTCTGCCTGCCCTCCAGAAAGAAGAAAGGCCCTATGGGTCTGCCCAGAATCCCTCCATGAAGATCATGAGACCCATGAGACCAAGCCCAACCAGGAGGGCCGCCTTGGCCACAAACAGGCATTGTGACCCAGAGACTGAGCTCGCTTTCAAACCAGCCCACTCGCTAGCTGGACCAGGAGCCTGCATATCAGGCGTGACATTCCTGTAGGCCCAAATCCTCACCCTTGGTCTGGTTCTCCAGGTGTGCCGACCCAGTAGCCAACTCTGGAATCCCCGCAATGGCCGGACCCCTGAGACAGAAAACAGCACTCTTCCCTTTCCCCTGAAAGACAACAAACCCTTGGGAGCCAGGCAGAAGCCTCACAGGGGCAGAATCTCCCATGGCCCCAGGAGGCTACTGCTCCATTCTGTGGCCAACAGACACACACAACCTAGACAGAAAACCTGCGCTCCCGCCTCCCGAATAATTTCAGATCCCGTGCAACTGCTCTCATGGTCCTCAGATAGGACATGCCATCACCTCAACCCTAACCCTATCACAAGTTTGTGTTTGCAGAGTTTTGTTCCTGAAGCCCTGGCTGACAGGCCCTCCAGGATGGAAACTCTGGAGCACAGAACAGGACTCTGCCTGCCCATCCAAATGAAATTCTGCCCGTCACAGTTGTACAGGAAACCCTCGAGATTGGGAAGTCTGGAGCCCCAACGCAGCCTTCTCCCTGCCCTCCGGATAGAAGGAGAGCCCTATGGGTCTGCCCAGGATCCCCAAGTGAGCATCATCCTTCACGGTCCTAGACGGAATCCCAATATCCAGGCCGCACTGTGCACTAATGATCTGTCTGACAGAGCCTGAGACCTGACTTCCCAAAAGCCCCCCAGATAGTGGGCACCATGCGCTGCAGATGGGATGGGAACAGGCCCAAGGCTGTCATCTCTACCCAGCCTGGGTGTTCAGGCATCTGTGCCCAGACCATAGCTCAAATCCCGGCCAATGGGGGATCCTCAAGCACAAAAGAGCACTTCTCCTTCCCCATGGCAGTAAAAGCTTGCTGTGCGGATGGGGGTCAAACATTCAGAGTGGGAGCCAGTTCCATAGCCAGGAGACCACGACCACTTATGAGGGTAGCCCTGGCCACAAACAGGCATTGTGACCATCAGCCTGAGCAAGCTTTCAAAAAATCCCCCTCATAGCTGGACCAGGAGCCCACATTTTGGGCCTGCCATGCCCCTAGGCCCAAATCCTCACCCATGGTCGGGTTCTCCAGATGCCTGGACCCAGAAGCCGACTCTTGATTCCCTACTATGGCGGGCCCCTGAGATGGAAAACAGCTCTCTTCCCTTCATCCAGAAATTCACCAAAACCTTGGGAGCCATGCAAAATCCCCACAGAGGCAGAATCTCCCATGGACAAAAAAGACCCCTCCATTCCGTTACCAACCGAGACACACAACCCATACTGAAAAGCCTGTGCTCCCGTATCCCCATCGCCCTAATTTCAGATCCTGATTCACTGCCCTCATGGTCTGCAGCTTGGGCCTGCCATCACCTTCCCCCTCACCCTAACCCAAGTTTGTGTCCAGACTTTTGTCCACAAAGCCCTGGCTTACAGGCCCTCCAATGGGGCATATAGAACCACAGCACAGGAATCTGCATGTCATCTTGAAGGATATTCTGGCCATCATAGTTGCACAAACCTTCTAGACTGGGAGACACCAGCAGGGCTCCTGAGCCCACCCCAAATTCGTTGGCCGCTCTGGACAGAAATGCGCAGTCTGACACATGCCAGACACCTACCTCCAGGCAGTCACCCACATCAATGGCCCTGAGTCAGAAGAAGGAACATGGCATGACCCTAGGACCTCAATGGAACCCTAGGTTAGCCTTGCAGGCATCTGCCTCCAGAGGCCGGTTCTGGAATTCCTACATATGATCCAACGTTTGGACCCTGAGCCACAAAACAGAACACCTCCTGTCCCCAGAAGGCAACCTGGCTCTTGGGAGCTGTGCCCAACCATCAGGGGAAGAGAATCCTGCATTGCGCCTGAGACCCCGCCACATTCTACGGTCTCCCTGGACACAAGCAATCATTGTGACCCATCAGCATGAGGTTCCCTGTAAACTCAGCCCCTGGGCCCTTGCCCCCGAGTGACCAGATCGAATCGACCTTGTTCCTGGGCTGAAATTATAAGCTGAGCTGGGCTTTCCAGACATATATGCGGTGATCTCTGCTACCTTGTCTTTCCATATGGGGGAAACCTGGAGCCATCAAAACAGACTCCCCCTGTCCTGCAGAAGGAAAGACTGCTGTTCAGAGCAGCTCACAAGCCCCAGCCTGGGAAAACCTTCATGGCCTCATGAGGCCACCTCTCTATTCGCTGGCCATCATAGACACAAACTCCAGCTTGAGAGACCATCTGACACTCGCCCTGACTCAGGTGTTGGAGATCTCAATTCAGATGCTGCACATTGGAATGGCCATGTGCTTGGCACTGACATGAACCGGCACTTCTGTGATCTGACATCGGTTCTCACCCTCCCGGTCAGCAAGCCGTCCAGATTGGGAACGCTGGAGCCACAACACAGCCTTCTGCCTGCCCTCCAGAAAGAAGAAGGGCTCTAGGGTATTAGGGTCCATGATCAAAGGAACAAGACTGACACAAAGTGAAGACCAAAGTTTTATTTTGCCCCATGCATCAAAAATCAAACCAACCAGTCAGGGCCTTCTCTTACAAAGAGGTGACGATGACCAGGACAGCAACCCCGATTACTTCCCTTACCCAACGATTTCCCCTACCCGACAATTGCCGCTACTCCACGAGTCCCGCTACCCGACAATTCCCCTAACCCGATGATTCTCGCTACCCCACGATTCCTGCTACCTAACAACGGCTGCTACCCCAGGGCTCCCCAGGTTAGCCTGCATAAGCTTAACTCTTCTCAGTGCCTCCTCCATGGTCTGCTGAGTGGATTTCACACTGTTCAGAAAGAATGCCTCATAGGAACATCCGAATCCATAGATATTGAAGTAACAGTCCATAGGCAAACACTTCAGCAGCAAAATCAGTGTTTCTTGGCTGCCTGTATGCATAGCTGAGAGTTATCCTGTATACTTATGGGGGACTGCATACTTCCTGAGTGGTCCATGAGGAAGATGAATTCTCCAGAGATGACAGGTGACTGAGATCCTGGGATATTTTGGCAGAAATACACCATCACAGACGGATCTTTCATGAAACCATCTGAGTTGTCTCCAGGTTGCCCCATCTCCACAGCTACAGTGGGGGTATGCACCTCACTGTGGTAAATCAGGATTTCCACATCTTGATCAAATTTGTGTCCATCAGCCAAGGAAACCTGGGCAGAAGTCTTATCTTCTCCAAGGTACTTGGTAGGACTGAAGGGACAGTTGGACTGGATCCTCTCAATACCATGCTGGGAATTGATGGTGGCAACCATGCTGAGTGTAGAGGTTAGGTCCTCCAAAGGAACGACAGGACCATATCAAGGCAACTGTCCTCAAATGATCCAGAGCCACGGTATCAAGGATTCAAGACAGCTGGGAGCACGTAGTGCAGGGCTCTATCTACTTCCAAGGGGAGCTCCTGCCCATACTTCAGGGTGATTTCTACATTCGACCCTGGGTCCAGGTTCCCCACACTGTAACAGAAGACGTCCTTGGAGTACTTGTCCTCCTCCAGTAGGAAAACATGGCGGCGGTTGCTGATGTCACTATCATAGATGCTGTGGGCCTTTGTTTTCTCCTTTAATTCTGCTTTAATTTTCTCCCCATCCAACTTGGCCTCAAAGCTGTAGATAGCTGAGTCATCATCCATGGGGAACACAAAGAAGGTCTCCAAAGGAACTTCCTCCTCATTCTTGTAGTTTAAGGTAGCAGACACACGAGCCACAAACTCACGAATGGACAAGGTCACAGAGATGCTCTTCAGGGGTATTGGTTCCTCTCTGCAGGTTAGTAGGCCACCCTGGAGCACCATGGTGATGCAGGACTACAAGGGTGGCTTCCAGATGAAGAGAGAGGGGAGAGCAGTCTCCTACTGTTAGGAACGAGACCAATGATGGCACTACTGGTGGCACCGCTCCCCCATGAGGCCACTTCCTGATGATGATGCTCCGGCAGCGCTGCTCGCCAGCAAGGCCGCTCCCTGGCTGGCAAGGCTGCTCCGCAGCTGGTGAGGCCGCTGCCCAGCAACACTCATGACGCTCTGGCAGCGCTGCTCCCCCGTTGGCGAGGCCACTGCTGGGCTGCCGAGGTCGCTCCCTGGCTGACGATCCCGCTCCCTGGCTGGTGAGGCTGCTGCCAGGCTGGCGAGGATGCTCCCTGGCTGGAGAGGCTGCTGCCAGGCTGGCAAGGCCACTGCCCGGCGAACCGACGAATGCTGGTCCCGACAAACTGACAAATGCTGCTCCCGACAAACCAAGAAATGCTGCTCCTGATGAACCGACAAATGCAAAAATTAAAAATAAAAAAAAATAAAATAAAAACGGCCCCACACTACCTCACAAACTGACCTTCATAGGGATGGCAGAGCCCGGCCCACTCACAGGTGGCCAATAGGACTTCAGCACACAGGGAAACCTGCACAGTCACGCTCCGTCATCAGTACAGGTGGCGAATAGAATTCCAATTTACCATAGTAAATATGTGTGCGCCCAACTGATTGGACGTCTCCATCCAACTGGCCTGCCTCTACGTCTGGGGTCTGCAAGCAAGTTCCTCCGCAAGGACAGGGTCAATCCAAGCCAACAACAAAAGGGCTCCCTCCACCCAACCAGGTCCCTACATTAGGGATCTGCCCAGAATCCCCACGTGAGGATCAACCTGCACGGACCTCAATGGCACCCCAATATCCTAGGCCTCCCTGTCCACTAATGCACTCTCTGACACAGCCTGAGCCCTGACCTCCCATCAGCCCGGCAGGTAGTGGGCCCAATACCCTGCAGGTGGGACCTGCCATGGC
Organism: Meles meles; assembly: GCF_922984935.1. NCBI lineage: Eukaryota > Metazoa > Chordata > Mammalia > Carnivora > Mustelidae > Meles > Meles meles. The sequence goes on along the minus strand of NC_060088.1, from coordinate 38,209,414 downwards.
CAGAGACTGTCAACTCCACCTGATCTGGGTATTCAGGTGTATGTGCCCAGACCACAGCTCAAATAGCAGCCTATGGGGGAACCTCAAATATAAAAGAGCACTCCTCCTTCCCCACGATGGGAAAAGTTTGCTGTGGGGATGGGGGTCTAATGCTCAGTGTGGGGGCCAGCTGCATGGCCCATGAGACCACACACACCCAGGAGGGCTGCCCTGGCCACAAACAGGCATTGTTACTTTCAGCCTGATCATGCTTTCAAACCACCCCTGGCTAGCTGGACCAAGACTACGCATATCGGGCGTGACATGACCCTAGGTCCCAGTCCTCACCCTTGGTCGGGTTCTCCAGATGCCTGGACCCAGAAGCTGACTCTGGAATCCTTGCTATGGTGGGACCCCTGAGAAGGAAAAGAGCACTCTTCCCTTCCTCCCGCAAGACACCAAACCCTTGGGAGCCGGTCAGAATTCTCACAGAGGCAGAATCTCCCATGGCCCCATGATGCTACCACTACATTCTGTGGCCAACAGAGACACACAACCCAGACAGAGAAGCCTGCACTCCCACGTCCCCATAGCTCTCATTTAAGATTGTGTGGCGCTGCTCTCACTGTCTGCAGATCGCCCCTGCAATCACCTAGCCCCTAACCCTATCCCGAGATTGTGTTTGCAGACTTTTGTCCCCAAAGCCTTGGCCAACTGGCCCTCTAGGATGGGGCCTCTGGAGCCACAGAGCAGGACTTTGCTGCCCACCTGAAGGAAGCTCTGCCCATCACATTTGCCCAAGCTGACTTCTGCTACAACGTCCTTCCATATGGGACACACTGGTGCCATCAAAATGGACTCCCCATGTCCCGCAAAAGAAAAGCTTGCCGTTCAGAGCATCCCACAAGCGCCTGCCCGGAAAAGCTCTATGGCCTCACGAGGCTACACCTCCATTCTTCAGCCAGCATGGACACAAACTCCAGCGTGAGCTACCATCTGACATATGCCCTGACTCAAGTGCTGGAGATCTGGAGTCAGAGGCTGCACATTGGAAATGCCATGTCCACAGCACTGAACTGAACCAGCGCTTGTGTGTTCAGATTTCCATCCTCACTCTTCTGGCCAGATTGTTCAATCTGGATCCACAGCGCAGTCTTCTGCCTGCCCTATAGAAAGAAGAAGGGCCCTAGGGGTCTGCCCAGAATCCCCACCTGAGGATAAACCAGCACAAATCTCGATGACAACCCAACTTCCTGGGCCTCCCTGTGCACTAATTCTCTGTCTGACATAACCTGAGACCCGACTTTCCATCAGCCCCCCAGGTAGCGGGCCCCATATCCTGCAGGTGTGACTTGCCATGGCCAGAGACTTTCATCTCTGCCCAACCTGGATATTCACCTGTCTGTGGCCAGACCATAGCTCAAATCCCAGTATACGGGAGTGGGGGGGACTCAAGCATAAAGAGCACTCCTGCTTCCCCATGACGGGAAAAGCTTGATGTGGGGATGGGGGTCTATACATCAGGGTGGGAGCCAGCTGCCTTTTCCATGAGACCACACCCACCCAGGAAGGCTGCTTTGGGCACAAATAGGTATTGTGACCCTCAGCCTGAGACTGCTTTCATACCAGCCCCCTCACTAGCTGGACCAGGAGCCCGCATATCAGGCCTGACATGACCCTAGGCCCAAATCCTCATGCTCAGTTGGGTTCTCCAGGCGCCCAGGACCCAGAAGCCGACCATGTAATCCCTATGTAATACCGCTATGGCGGTACCTCTGAGACGAAAACAACACTCTTTGTTTCCCCCGTAAAGACACCTAAACCTTTAGAGCTGGGCAGAATCCTCACAGAGGCAGAATCGCCCATGGCCCCATGAGTCTATGGCTACATTCCATGGCCAACCGAGACACACAACCCACACAAAAAAGACTGCACTCCCGCCTCCCCATCGCCCTCATTTTGGATCCCGAGGCACTGCCCTACAATCTACAGATTAAGCTGCCATCACCTAGCCCCTGATAGTATCCCGAGTTTGTGTTTGCAGACTTGTCCCCAAAGCCCTGGCCAACAGGCCCTCTAGAATGGGTCTCTAGAGCCACAGCGCAGGACTCTGCCTGCCCACCCAAAGGGAACTCTGCCCGTCACATTTGCACAAACCCTCCAGATTGGGAGACACCTGCAATGCCCTGGAGCCCACACCAAATTCAATGTCCGCTAAGGAAAAAAGGCGCATTCAGACATAAGCCAGACACCTCCCTCCAGGGAGACACTCAAGAGAATGGCCCTGAGTCAGAAGATGGAACCTGACATACCCCTATGACCACAACGGAACCCTAGCTGAGGTTTGCGGGCAACTGTCTCCAGAGGCAAACTCTGGAATACCTACTTATGGTCCAACACTTGATTCCTGAGCCACAAAGAAGAACACCTCCTGTCCCAGGAATGAAACCTGGACCTTGGGAGTTGCATCCAACCCTCAGGGGAGGAGAATCCTGCATGGCACCTGAGCCCCCGCCATATTCTAAGGTCTCCCTGGACACAAGCCAGCATTGTGACCCATCAGAATGAGGCTCCCTTTCACCTCAGCCCCCTGCACACTTTGACCCAGTGCCACCAGATCGAAATGTCCTTGTTCCTGGGCTGGAAGGGTAAGTATTACTGGGCATAACAGGCATCCATGTGGTGACTTCTACTATGATGTCTTTCCATACAGGGAATACTGGTGCCATCAATATGGACTCCCACTGTCCCGCAGAAGGAAAGCTTGCTGTTCGGAGCAGCTCACAAGCCCAGGACTGGGATGACTTCCATGGCCACATGAGGCCACCCCTCCATTCGTCAGCCACCATGGGCACAAACTCCAGCGTGAGCGAACATCTGACAGTTGCCCTGACTCAGGTGCTGGAGATCTCAAGTCAGACGCTGCACATTTTTAATGATATGTGCTTGGCACTGAAGTGAACAGGCGCTTGTGCTTTCAGATTTCTGTCTTCACCCTCGTGGCCCACAAGCCCACTAGATTGTTCATTCTGGAACCACAAAGCTGTGTTCTGCCTGCCCTCCAGAAAGAAGAAGTGACCTAAGGGTCTTCCCAGAATGCCCATGTGAGGATCAACCTGCAGGAACCTCGACAGCACCCAATGTCCTAGGCGGCCCTGTGCTATAATGCTCTGTCTGACACAGACTGAGAGCTGACCTCCCATCAGCCATGCATGTAGTGCGCCCCATATACTGCACGTGGGACTTGCCAAAGCCAGAAACTGTAATCTCTACCCAACCAGGGTATTCAGGCTTCTGTGTCCAGACCATATCTCAAATCCTGACCTATGCGGGAACCTCAAGCACCAAAGAGCACTCCTCCTTCCTCATGACGGGAAAAGCTTGCTGTGAGGATAGGGGTCTAATCCTCAGAGTAGGAGCCAGCTGCATGGCCCATGAGACCACGCCCAACCCGGAGGGCTGACCTGGCCACAAACAGGCATTGTGACCCTCTGCCTGAGTCCACTTTCAAACCAGGCCCCCTCGCTAGCTGGACCAGGAGCCCGCATATCGGGCCTGACATGCCCCTAGGCCCAAATCCTCACCCTCGGTCAGACTCTCCAGGCATCTGCACCCAGAAGCCGACTGTGGAATCCCTGCTATGGTGGTACACATGAGACGGAAAACAGCACTCTTCCCTTCTCCCCGAAAGACACTAAATCCTTGGAAGCCAGGCAGAATCCACGCAGAGGCAGAATCTCCCATGGCCCGGTGAGGCTATCACTTCATTCTGTGGCCAACTGAGACACACAACCCAGACAGAAAAGCCTGCGCTCCCGCCTCCCCATCGCTCTCATTTCAGATCCCGAGGCACTGCCCTCACTGTCCCTAGATCGGGCCTGCCATCACCTCACCCAGAAACATATCCCGAGTTTGTGTTTGCAGAATTTTGTCCCCGAAGCCCTGTCTGACAGGCCCTCCAGGATGGGGCCTCTGGAGGCACAGCACAGGACTCTGAATGCCCACCCAAAGGAAACTCTGCCCATCACTTTTGCACAAAACCTCCAGATTGGGAGACACCTACAATGTCCATGAGCCCACCCCAAATTCGTTGGCTGCCTTGGAAAAAAGGCGCATTTGGACACATGCCAGATACCTACCACCTGGCATATAGCCAGGTCCATGGCCCTGAGTCAGAAGATGGAACCTGACATACCCCTAGGACCTCAACAGAACTGTAGCTTAGCCTTGCAGGCATCTGCCTCCAGAGGCAAACTCTGTAATACCTATATATGGTCTAACACTTGATCGCTTAGCCATAAAACAGAACACCTCTTCTCCCCAGAACACAACCTGGCTCTTGGGTGCTCGGTCCAAACCTCAAGGGCAGAGATTCCTGCATTGCACCTGAGCCCACGCCACATTGTAAGGTCTCCCTGGACACATGCCAGCATTGTGACCCATCACAATAAGGCTCACTGTTACCTCAGCCACTTGGTCACTTTGCCCCAGAGAAACCAGATACAAACGGCCTTGTACCTGGGCTGGAAGGTTAAGTGGAGCTGGGCTTTCCAGGCATCCATGTGGTGACTTCTGCTCTGACGTCTTTCCATATGGAGGACCCTGGTGCCATCACAATGGACTCCTCCTGTCCCACAGAAGGAAAGCTTGCTGTTCAGAGCAGCTCACAAGTCCCAGCCTGGGAAGACCTATATGGGCTCATGAGGCCAACCCTCCCTTCGTCGGCGATCATGGACACAAACTTGAGTGTGAGCAACCATCTGATATGTGCCCTGACTCAGATGCTGGAGATCTTGATCAGACCCTGTGCAGTGGAAATGTCATGTGCTCTGCACTGAACTGAACCAGCGCTGGTGCGTTCAGAATTCTGTCCTCAGCCTCCTGGACAGCAAGAACCCCAGATTGTTCATTTTGGAGCCACAACGCAGCCTTCTGCCTGCCCTCCAGTAAGAAGAAGGGCCCTAGGTGTCTGCCGAGAATATCTATGTGAGGGTCAACCTGCACGGACCTTGATGGCACCCCAATGTCCTAGGCCACCCAGTGCACTAATCCTCTATCCAATGCAGCCTGAACCCCGACCTCCAATCAGCCCTCCAGGTAGCTGCCCCTATATCCTTCCAGTGCGACCTGCCATGGCCAGAGATTGTCATTTCACCCAAACCTGGGTAGTCAGGCATCTCCGCAAAGATCATAGCTCAAATCTCTGCATATGGGGGAACCTCAAGCATAAAAGAGCAGTCCTCCTTCCCCATGATGGGAAAAGCTTGCTCTAGAGAAGGGGATCTAACCCTCAGAATAACCCATGAGACCACGCCCACCCAGGAAGGCTGCCCTGGACACAAACAGGCATTGTGATCCTCAGCCTCTGCCCGCTTTCAAACCAGCTCCCTCGCTACCTGGACCATGGGCTCGCATATTGGGACTGACATGCCCCTAGGCACAAATCCTCACACCAGGTAGCTTTCTCCTGGTGCCAGGACACAGAAGCTGACTCTGGAATCCCTGCTATAGTGGGAACACTGAGACAGAAAACTTTCCTCCTGAAATACACCAAACCCTTGGGAGTCAGGCAGAATCCTAACAGAGGCACAATATCCCATGGCCCCGTGAGGCCACCAATTCATTCTGTGGCCAACTTAGACACACAACCCAGACCTAAAAGCCTGCACTCCAGCCTCCCCATCGCCCTCATTTCAGATCCCGCAGCACTGCCCTCACTGTCCCTAGATCGGGCCTGCCATCACCTCACCCAGAAACCAATCCCGGGTTTGTGTTTGCAGACTTTTGTCCCCGGAGCCCTGGCTGACAGGCCCTCCAGGATGGGGCTTCTGGAGGCACAGCACAGGACTCTGAATGCCCACCCAAAGGAAACTCTGCCCGTCACTTTTGCACAAAACCTCCAGATTGGGAGACACCTACATTGTCCATGAGCCTACCCCAAATTCGTTGGCTGCCTTGGAAAACAGGCGCATTTGGACACAGGCCAGAAACCTACCTCCAGGCAGAGACCCAGGGCAATGGCTTTGAGTCAGAAGATAGGACCCCGGAGATGGAAAACACCACTCTTCCCTTCCCCCGAAAGACACCAAACCCTTGGGAGCTGGGCCCCATGATGTTACCACTACATTCCGTGGCCTACTGAGACACACAACCGAGACAGAAAAGCCTGCAATCCCGCCTCCCTGTCACCCTCATTTCAGATCCCACGGCAATGCCTTCACAGTCTGCAGATCAGGACTGTTGTCACCTCACCCCGAACCCTATCCAGAGTTTGTGTTTGCAGACTTTTGTCCCCAAGGCCTGGCAGAGAGGCCTTCCAGGATGGGGCCTCTGGAGTCACAACGCCAGTCTCTTCCTGCCCACCCGAAGGAAATTATGCCTGTCACATTAGCACAAACACTCCAGATTGGCAGACACATGCAGTGCCACTGAGCCCACCCCAAATTTGTTGGCCGCTTTGGAAAACAAACAGGATGGATAGATGTCTGGAAAACATCCAGACACATGACAGACACCTAACTCAATGTCCCTGAGTCAGAAAATCAAACATGACATACCCCTAAGACCTCAATGGAACCATAGATTAGCCTTGCAGGCATCTGCCTCCAGAGGCAAACTCTGGAATACCTACATATGGTCCAGCACTTGATCCCTGAGCCACAAAACAGAACACGCCTGCCTCCAAAAGGCAACCTGGCTCTTGGGAGCTGTGTCTAACCCTCAGGGGAAGAGAATCCTGCATGGCGCCAGAGTCCCTACCACATTTAAAGTCTCCCTGGACACAAGCCAGCATTGTGACCCATCAGAATGAGGCTCCCTGTCACCTTAGTACCGTGGGTACTTTGCCACAGAGCCACCAGATCCAAAGGGCCTTGACCTGCGCTGGAAGCCTAAGAGGAGCTGGGCTTTCCAGGCATCCATGTGGTGACTTCTGCTACGATGTCTTTCCATAGGGGAACTCTGGTGACATGCAAAGGGACTCCCCCTCTCCTGCAGAAGTAAAGCTTGCTGTTCAGAGCAGCTGCCAAGCCTAGTCTGGGATGACCTCCATGGCCTCATGAGGCCACCCTTCCACTCGTCGGCCATCATGGACACAAACTCCAGTGTGAGTCACGTGCCCTGACTCAGGTGCTGAAGATCTCGTGTCAGATGCTGCACAGTGGAAATACCATGTGCTCGGTACTGACATGAACCGGCACTTGTGCTTTCAGAATTTCGTCCTCACCCTCTTGGCCCTCGAGACTACCAGATAGTTCATTCGGGAGCCACAACACAATCATCTTCCTGCCCTGCTGAAAGAAGAAGGGCCCTAGGGGTCTTCCCAGAATCCCCACGGAAAATCAACCTGCACAGACCTCGATGGCACCCCAATGTCATAGGCCGCCCTGTGCAGTATTGCTCTGACTGACACAGCCTGAGCCCCGAACTCCCATAAGCCCCCCAGGTAGTGGGCCCCATATCCTGCAATTGGGACGTACCAAGGCCAACCTGAGTATTCAGGCATCTATGTCCAGACCATGGCTCAAATCCCGGCCTGTGGGGGAACATCAAGCATGAAAGAGCATTTCTCCTTCCCCATGATGGGAAAAGCTTGCTGAGGGGATGGGGGTCTAACCCTCAGAGTGGGATCCACCTGCATGGCCCATGAGACAATGCCCACCCAGGTGGGCTGCCCTGGCCACAACAGGCATTGTGAGCCTGAGCCTGAGCTTGCATTCAAACCAGCCCCCTCGCTCACTGGAACAGGAGCCTGCATCTCAGGCGTGACATGACCCATGGCCCAAGTCCTCACCCTCCAATGGGTTCCCCAAGTGGCTGGACCCAGAAGCTGACTGCGATCCCTACTATGGCAGAACCCGTGAGACAGAAAACAGTACTGTTCCCTTTCCCCTGAAAGACATCAAACCCTTGGGAGCTGGGCAGAATCCTCACAGAGGCAGAATCCTCCATGCCCCATGAGGCTACTGCTACATTCCAAGGGCAACTGAGACACACAACCCAGACAGAAAAGTCTACGCTCCCGCTTCCCCATTGAACTAATTTCAAATCCTGCAGCACTGCCTTCACGGTATGCAGATTGGGCTTGCCATCACCTGACCCAGAATCCTATCCCGAGTTTGTGTTGCAGACTTTTGTCCCCGACGCCATGGCCGACAGAGCCTCCAGGATGGGGCCTCTGGTTTCACAGTGCAGGATTTTGCCGGCCCACCCGAAGGAAACTCTGCTGACATTTGCACAAACCCTCCAGATTGGGAGACACCTGCAATGCCCCTGAGTCCACCCCAAATTCCTTGGATAAAAGGCGAATCAGGATACATGCCAGACACCTACCTCCAGGCAGACACCCAGTACAATGGCCCTGAGTGAGTCATTAACCTGACATACCCTAGGACCTCAAGGGAAACCTAGCTTAGCCTTGCAGGCATCTGCCTCCAGAGGCAAACTCTGGAATACCTACATATGGTCCAACACTTGATCCCTGAACCACAAAACAGAACACCTACTGTCCCCAGAAGGCAACCTGGCTCTTTGGGAGCTACGTCCAACACTCAGGGGAAGAGAATCCTGCATGGCGCCTGAGCTCCCAAAACATTCTAAGATCTCCCTAGACACAAACCAGCATTGACCCATCAGAATGAGGCTCCCTGTCACCTCAGCACCTTAAGAACTTTGCCCCAGAGCCTCCAGATCCAAACGGCCTTGTACCTGGGCTGGAAGAGTAAGCAGAGCTGGGCTTTCCAGGCATCCATGCGGTGACTTCTGCTACCACGTCTTTCCTATGGGGGACCCTGGTGACATCCAAACAGACTCCCCCTGTGCCACAGACAGAAAGTTTGGATTTCAGAGCAGCTCAAAAGTCGCAGCCTGGGAAGACCTCCATGGCCTCATGAGCCACCTTTCCACTCGACGGCCATCCTGGACACAAACTCCAGCCTGAGCATCCATCTGACACGTGCACTGATACGTGGTGGAGATCTCGAGACAGACACTGCACATTGGAAATGCCATGTGCTCGGCAGTGAACGGAACCTGCACTGGTGCATTCAAAATTCCGTCCTCACCCTCCTGGCCCACCAGCCCTCCAGATTGTTCATTTGGGAGCCACAATGCATACTTCTGCCAGCCCTCCAGAAAGAAGAAGTGCCCTAGATGTCTACCTAGAATCCCCACGTGAGAATCAACCTGCACGGTCTTCGTTGGCACTCCAATGTCCTAGCCCGCCCTGTGCACTAATGCTCTGTCTGACACAGCCTGAGCCCTGACATCCCATCAGCACCCCAGGTAGTGGGCCCCATATCCTGCACGTGGGTCGTGCCATGCCCAGAGACTCTCATCTCTACCCAACCCGAGTATTCAGGCATCTGTGTCTAGACCATAGCTGAAATCCTGACCTAAATGGGAACCTAAAGCATAAAAGAGCACTCCTCCTTCCCTACGATGGAAAAACTTTCTGTGGGGATGGGGGTCTAACCCTCACAGTGGGAGCCAGCTGCATGGCTCATGAGACAACACCCACTCAGGAGGGCCGCCCTGGCCACAAACAGACATTGTGACTCCCAGTCTGAGCCTGCTTTCCAGCCAGCCCCCTCACTAGCTGGAACAGGTACACACATATCGGGCCTGACATGCCACTAGGACCCAATCCTCATCTTCGGTCGGGTTCTCCAGGCGCATGGATCCATAAGCCAACTCTGGAATCCTAGCTATGGCGGGAACCCTGAGATGAAAACAGCACTCTTCCCTTCCCCCCTAAAGACACCAAACCCTTGGGAATCGGACAGAATCCTCAGAGAGGAAGAATCTCCAATGGCCCCATGAGGCTTTCCCTATATTCTGTGGCTGACTGAGACACACAACCCTGACAGAAAAGCCTGCAGTCCAGCCTCCCTGTTGCTCTAATTTCAGATCCGGCAGCACTGCCCTCACAGTCTGCAGATCGGGACTGCTATCACCTCGCCTAGGACCCTATCCCGAGTTTGTGTTTGCAGAATTTTGTCCCCAAAACCCTGGCCGACAGGCCATCCAGGATGGGGCCTCAGGAACCACATCACAGGATTCTGCCTGCCCTCCCAAAGGAAACTCTTCCCGTCACAGTTGCACAAACCCTCCAGATTGGGAGATACCTGCAAGGACCCTGAGCCCACTGAATTTCGTTGGACACTCTGGACAGAATTGTGCAGTCTGATACATGCCAGACACATACCTCCAGATTGACACCCAGTTCAATGGCCCTGAATCAGAAGATGGGAACTGACTTGACCCTAGGACCTCAACAGAACCCTAGATGAGAATTTCAGGCATCTGTCCCTAGAGGAATGTTTCGGAGTGTCAGGGTTCATGATCAAAGGAAAAAGACTACACAAAGTGAAAATCAAGCAAAACATTATTTCATGCCAAGCATCGAAAATCAAACCAAGAGGTCAGCGTCTTTTCTTACATAGAGCGATGACGAGGACGCCGCTTCTGATGATGAAGAGGGGAGGATGCCGAGGACGACAACCCTGATGACACAGACTCTGCTCCCCATGACGCCAATCTGACAAGGCTGCTTCCCAGACAAGGCTGCTCTGGACGAGGCCGTTCCAGACCATGCTGCTCCCCAGATGAGGCCGCTCTGGATGAGGCTACATGCTGGATGAAGCCCATCCCCAATATTGAAGAGGCCGCTCTAGACCAGGCCAATCTCCAACAAGCCCACATGCCAAGGAGGCCGCTCCCTGGAATGACGCCACTCTGGTGAGGCTACAGCTCGGGACAGTGAGGCTGGTTTTGGCGGAGCCGCGTCGAGGCGGGTCATGGGTCGCGCTACTGCTCAGAGAGGCGAGGTCCTATGTGGCGGCTCTGCTGCTAGGGGTGCTGAAGCTCCCAGCAATGCCACTCCCGATGCTCCAGATGATCGTGAAGTTCTGACGCTCCTGTCGACCCTGATGCTATCACTCCTATGACTACCCTTATGGCTCCCAATGGCTACTCTAACTCCTCCTACTACTCTAATGGCTATTCTAACTCCTCCTACTTCTCTACTGGCTATTCTAACTCCTCCTAATTCTCTAAAGGCTAATCTAAAACCTCCTACCTCTCCCCCTACCCCAGCCTCACAGACTAACCTTTATAGAGGTGGTTGAGCCTGGCCCACACACAGGTGGGAAATGAGATTTCAACTCACCACAGTTAATATATGCACAACCCAGTGATTGGATATGGCTCTCTGGCCTGGCCCGCCCCAATATCCGGGGTTTACAAGTAAGTTCCTCTGGCTAACCAGGCTCCTACATTCTCCCCTTTTCTTTGGAAATTAGTCAAATCCCTGACTTTTCAGCCAGTTCTATGTTCTGTTGTAAGGGGGTTATATTGAGCATGTAACACTAACATTTTTATCGCTCCAAATTCCTTTGGTACAAATGACATTCTGGAGTTTGTAATACATGGGGAAAAAAGTAACAGTAGTGCAGAGTCGGCTGATGAGTTAGCCATTCAATGCTTTGTGTTACCTTTTCCATTTTTTTCCTAATTCCGTTCATCTAATTTCCCACCTATACTTTGCATAAACACGTAACAATAGGAGCAACAATAAACTCACAGTTTTTTTGCCTTAACTTTTGTCCATGGTCAGCAGGATCTGTCGACTGCAGCTTCCATCTCTGGGGGGCATCCTCTCCTCAACTCATTTGACGTGACCCACATGAATCCAGACAGTAAATGCCCTCTACTTTTACAGTAAATGGTCCCTTCAAGCGAGGCTCTAAGTTTCCCCCTTGATAGCGATGTATCCAAACCAAGTCCCCAGGTTGGTAAGGATGTGGTTCCACCTCCATCTCCATCACAGTGGGGGCAGTCCGGATCCCTGAGTGGCCTTTTATTTTGGGACAGACTGTAATGCCTGCAGTGACTGGAGTACAGACTGATCAGTCATATCTGCTAGGGCAACCTCTTGTAGTCGAGGACAGAGAAGGGGGATATCCCAAAAATTATTTCAAGTGGGGTCACCTTGCTTAAATAGGGTGTACATATTGCCCTGAGGAGGGAAAAATGAAGGAGATCCACCCATCCACTGCCAGTCTCCAGAATCAGTTTTGTCAAGGTCTCTTTAAGAGTCCATTTCATTCTCTCTACGTGCCCGGAACTCTGGGGCTGGTAGGCACAGATGGGAGGATGGGGCTCAGGCTCTGTCAGATAGAGAATTAGTGCACTGGGGACCTAGGATATTGGGGTTCCTTCGAAGTCCGTGCAGGTGGATCCTCATGTGGGGATTCTGGGAAGATCCCTAGGGCACTTCTTTCTAGAGGGCAGGCAGAGGACTGCATTGTGACTCCAGATTTAACAATCTGGGGGGCTTGCGGCTCAGGAGGGTGAGGACGGAATTCTGAATGCCCAAGCGCTGGTTTAGTTTAAAGCCGAGCCCATGGCATTTCCAATGTGCAGCTGCTGACACAAGATCTCCAGCACCTGAGTCAGGGCACGTGTCAGATGGTCACTCACACTGAAGTTTGTGTCCATGATGGCCGATGAATGGAGGGCTGGCTTCATGAGGCCATGGAGTTTTTCCCAGGCTGGGGCTTTTGAGCTGCTATGTACAGCAAGCTTTCCTTCTGGGGGACAGGGGGAGTCCATTTTGGTAGCTATAGGGTACCCCATAGGGAAAGATGTCATAGCAGAAGTCACCGCAATCATGCCTAGAAAGCCCAACTCAGCCTAGACTTCCAGCCCAGGAACAAGGCCCTTTTGATCTTGTTGCTCTGAGGCAAAGTGCCCAGGGGGCTGAGTTTACAGGGAGCCTCATTATGATGTGTCACAATGCTGGCTTGTGTCCAGGGAGTCCTTAGAATGTGGCTGGGGCTCAGGCCCCTTACAGGATTATCCTCCCCTGAGGGTTGGACGCAGCTCCCAAGAGCCTGGTTGCCTTCTGGGGCAGGAAGTATTCTGTTTTTTGTCTCTGCGATCAAGTGTTGTATCATATGTAGGTATTCCAGAGCTTGCCTCTGGAGGCAGCTACCTGCAAACCTAAGCAAGGGTTTCATTGAAGTCCTGGGGTAAGTCAGGTTCCATCTTCTGACTCAGGGCCATTGACCGGGGTGTCTCCCTGGAGATTGGTGTCTGGCATGTGTCAGACTGTGCGTTTCTGTCCAGAGCGACCAACGAAATTGGGTGGGCTCAGAGGCCTTGCAGTTGTCTGCCATTCCGGATGTTTTGTGCAAATGTGACGGGCAGAGTTTCCTTCATGAGGGCAGGCAGAGTCCTGCACCATTGCTTCAGAGGCCCCACCCTGGAAGTCCTGTTGGCCAGGGATTTGGGGCAAAAGTCTGCAAACACAAACTCAGGTTAAGGGGAGGGGTGAGGTGATGGCACGCTGGATCTGCAGAACGTGACGGCAGTGCCTCACGATCTGAAATTAAGGCAACGGGGAGGCGCGAGCGCAGACTTCTTTGTCTGGATTGTGTGTCTCGTTAGGCCAAGAATGGAGGGATGGCCTCATGAGTCTATGGGAGATTCTGCCTCTGTGGGGATTCTGCCTGGCTCCCAAGGTTTTGGTGTCTTTCATGGGGAAGTGAAGAGTGCTATTTTCTGTCTCAGGACTGCAGACATATCAGGGAATCCAGAGTCCTCTTCTTGCTCCGGGTGCCTGGAGAACCCGAACAAGGGTAAAGATTTGGGACTAGGGGCATGTCAGGCCCGCTAGGCATGCTCTTGGTAAAACTAACAAGGGGGCTTGTTTGAAATTGTCTCAGGACTAGGGTCACAATGCCTTTTTGTGACCAGGCAGCCCTGATGGGTGAACATGGTCTCATGGGTCATGCAGCTGGTTCCCACTCTGAGGGTTTGACACCGCCCCCCCCCCCCAGGAAGCTTTTCCTGCCTTAGGGAATCAGGAGTTTTCTTTGTGCTTGAGGTTACCCGTAGGCTGTGATTTGAGCTAAGGTCTGGGCACAGATACCTGAACACCCAGGTAGGGTAGAGATAACAGCCTCAGGCCATGGCCGCACCCCCTGCACGATATGGGTTCTGCTACCTGTGGGGATGATTGGAGGTCGAGGCTCAGGCAGAGTCAGATAGAGCATCAGTGCAGCCGAGGAACGTGCAGTTTGACCCTGACGTGGGGATTCTGGTCAGACCCAATGGGCCCTTCTTCATTTTGGAAGGCAGGTTGAAGTCTGTGTTGTTGCTCCAGAATTCCCAATCTGGCAGGCATGCGGGGCAGTAGGTTGATGACGGAATTCTGAATGCACCAGTGCCGGTTCAGTTCAGTGCCAAGCACATGGCAGTTCCAATATGAAGCGTCTATATTGAGATCTCCAGCACCTTAGTCAGGGCAAGTGTCAGATGGTCGTTCATGCCGGTGTTTGTGTCCATGATGGCTGACGAATGGAGGGGTGGCCTCAAGAGGCCATGGGAGATTCTGCCTCTGTGCGGAATTTGCATGGCTCTCAGTTTTGGTGTCTTTCTGGATGAAGGGAAGAGAGCTATTTTCCGTCTCAGGGTTCCCACCATAGCAGGGATTCCAGAGTCGACTTCTGAGTTTGGGCACCTGGAGAACCCAACCGAGGGTGAGGATTTGGGCCTAGGGGCATGGCAGGCCGATATTCGGGCTCCTGGTCCAGCTAGTGAGGGGACTTGTTTGAAAGCAGGCTCAGGCTGATGGTCACAATGCCTGTTTGTGCCCATGGCGGACCTGGAGGGTGGGCGTAGTCTCATGGGCCATGCAGCTGGCTCTCATTCTGAGGGTATGATCCCTATCCCCACAGCAAGCTTTTCTGGCCATGGGGAAGGAGGAGTGCTCTTTTGTGCTTGAGGATTCCCCTACAGGCTGGGATTTGAGTTATGGTCTGGTCACTGAACCCTTAACACCACTTAGGTAGACATGACAGCCTAGGGCCATGGCCGGTCCCATCTGCAGGAGATGGCACCCACTACCTGCATCGGGGAGGAGGTCGGGGCTCAGGCTGTGTCAAAGAGAGCATCAGTGAACAGTTCATCCTGGATATTGGTGTTCCATCAATGGCCGTGCAGTTTGATCCTCACATGGAGATTCTGGGCAGACTCTTAAGGCTTTTCTTCTTTCTGAAAGGCAGGCAGAAGGCTGTTTTTGGCTCTAGAATTCCAAATCTGGATTGCTTGCGGGCCAGACGGGCGAGGATGGAAGTCTGAAAGCACAAGCACCGGTTCTGTTCAGTGCCGAGCACATGGCATTTCCAATGTGCAGCGTCTGACTCAAGATCTCCAGCACCTGAGTCAGGGCGAGTTTTGGATGGTCGCTCACGCTGCAGTTTGTGTCTATGATGCTAGATGAATTGAAGGGTGACCTCATGAGGCCATGAAGGTTTTCCCAGGCTGGCGTTTGTGAGCTGCTCTGAATAGCAAGCTTTCCTTCTGCAGGATAGGGGGAGTTCGTTTGGATGTCTCCATGGTCCCCCATATGGAAAGACATGTTAGCAGAGCTCACCTTATAGATGTCTGGAAAGCCAATCTCAGCTTATCCTTTTAGCCCTGGAACAAGGCATTTTCAATCTGTGGCTCTGGGACAAGTGCCCTGGGGATGATTTGACAGGGAGACTCATGTTGATGGGTCATCATGCTGGCTTGTGTCCTGGGAGACCTTACAATGTGGCGGGAGCTCAGGCACCATGGAGGATTCTCCTCCCCTGAGGGTTGGACACAGCCTCCAAGAGCCAGCGTGCCTTCTGTGGATAGGAGGTGCTCTGATTTTGGGATCAGGGACCTAGCATTGGAACATATGTAGGTACTAATGTAGGGGCCTGGTTACCCAGAGGAACTTACTTGTAAACCCTGGATATAGGGGCAGGCCAGGACAGATTGCCATATCCAAGCAGTGGGGTGCACATATATTAACTGTGGTAAGTTGAAATCTCATTGGCCACCTGTGTGTGGGCCGGGCTCAACCACCACCATAAAGGTTAATCTGTGAGGCTGGCGGGGAGGCGGGAGCAGTAGGAGGAGTTAGAATAGCCGTTAGAGAAGTAGAAGGAGTTAGAATAACTGTTAGAGTAGTAGGAGGAATTAGAATAGCCATTAGAGAAGTAGGAGGAGTGAGAATAGCCATTAGAGTAGTAGAAGGAGCTAGAGTAGCCATGAAGAGCCATTAGGGTAGTCGTAGTAGTGATAGCGTCAGGGTCCTCGGGAGTGTTGAAGCTTCAGGATATTTGGGAGCATCAGAAGCGGAATTGTTGGGAGTGGCACCGCCCCGAGCAGCAGCACAGCCATGAACGGCCTAGGCTTCACAAGCAGAAGTGCCACCCTCGACAGACCTCTCCACAGCCCCGCCATGACCGGCCTCACTGCCCCGAGCTATGGCCTAGCCAGAGCGGCGTCATTCCGGGGAGTGGCCTGGTCAGCGTGTTGCCTCGTCGGAGTGTGGCCTGGTTCAGAGCTGCCTCTTCATCATTGGTTGCAGCCTTCTTTCAGCATGTTGCCTCGCCCAGAGGGGCCTCGTCTGGGGAGCGGCCTGCTCTGAAGAGACCTCACACAGAGGCCTCATCTGGGGAGCAGACCTGTTAGAGTGGCTTCATAGGGAACAGAGTCTGTTCGTCAGTGTTGTCGTCCTCATAATCCTCGCATCTTTGTCATCGGAAGCGGCGTCCTCGTCATTGTCGTCACCTCTAGGTAAGAAATGGCTCTGAACAGTAGGTTTCAGTTTCGATACTTGGCATAAAATAAAGCTTTGCTTGGTTTTCGCTTTGTGTTAGTCTCGTTCCTTTGTCATGGACCCTAATATTGGGGGCTCGCCAGGGATAAAACAACGAGAAATGAGCCAGCATCGGAATTTATGGGAAAAGCCTCCGGAGGTGTTGCAATCTTGTTCTTCTATTGGTTAGAGCTCCACGATATGGCCCACCAAGGACAACTGGACGCAGCCGTGCACCCCAGGGCCAGAGTGGATGCTAGGACAACCCATCCCTCTGCTGGTAGATCGACATGGGTTTCGAGTCTCCATTGGTGGTTGGGGGGTTCAAGTCCCCCTAGATGGTCAGGGGGTTCGAGTCCCCCTAAGCCATAAACAGGGCATTTGAGTCCCCCAAGGCAGTCAGGGGATTCACGTCCCCCTAGGTAGTCATTGGGAGTTCGAGGCCCCGAGGGGGTCCT
Source organism: Meles meles (assembly GCF_922984935.1). Lineage (NCBI taxonomy): Eukaryota > Metazoa > Chordata > Mammalia > Carnivora > Mustelidae > Meles > Meles meles. The sequence goes on along the minus strand of NC_060088.1, from coordinate 38,192,338 downwards.
CAGGGGTTTGAGTCCCCCTAGGAGGTCATGGGGTTTGAGTCCGCCTAGAAAATCCCCTCTGGTGGCAGTACCGCTAGGCCTGCAGTTGTCTTTGTCTTGTCTTTTTGTTGTCTTCTGTGTTGTTTGTTGTGCTTGGGGCAATGAAACAGGCAGAGAGTAAGGAGACTCTGACATTCACCTCTCCGTTCCACGTAATACATGTGGGGCTTCTTCCTCACTCATTTCGTGACTGGAGCCAACTGTGTTTAGTATAAATTGGGACAGAGACTTTAAGAAATAATCCCAAGCAGCTGCCAAAACTCCATTTGTTTCAGGGAATTCCTTGCCTTCTCTGGCCCGACATGGACTGCCTAGCCCCTCTGCCTGGCTGGTAGGAAAGCATGGCATCTGAAGTGGAATGGGCCCAGGTGGAACATGAAATCTGTTAGAAAAGAGATGACTGAACTGATGGTTAATTGTCTGTCTCAGGGTTTTAATGGGTAATTGTTAAAGTAGCTTTCGGAGTCTTTGGTAAACTGAAGCTTTGAAGTTTTGCTTGGATGACAAATGAATGAAATGCTAGGGCGCTGGTTGCTGGAACTAGGTTTGTGCTTTTGAAATCTGTTAGTAAACATATTTTGTGCTTAACTTCTATTGCAACAGTTCACACTTGGTTAATATTTAGTCTTCACTAGAGACTGAGATGTTTCTAAAAAAAATAAATGGTTTTCTTTACCCACCCAGAATTGTTAATCTGGGTGAGATTAACAAAAGATGTTAATCTTATGAGATTTCTTTGACTCATAAGGCTTTTCCTTGATATGCTAAGTTGCTCAGGAAGTACTGCTAAATCAATGATAAACCTTGGGATACATTTGGGTAAATGCTGTAACTACTCCAAAGGTTCTATACATTTTCTAAAGTTTTAATGTTTTGATAAGGGTCATCATTTGATATTTAACATTATCTATTCTGAGTTTTTTGTCATTTGTAATTGTTTTAATTCTCTTATAAGATGAATTCCAACTTAAAGCAAATTCATATGGGAAATTTTCAGAACAAATATGGTTCTTCGATATGTTGAAATCCTGGAACTGAATTTCCAGAAGTAAAAGTTGCAATCACACTAAACTGGAATTAGTACGGCGACTCAAGGTAAGAATGAATCTCCAGGAGCTTTCCTATAAAGGTCTATTGAAACCTATAAAATGTATAGCCTGATCGACCCTGAGGCACTCGACAATCAGGGGGCAGTGAATCTTGCTTTTGCCAGTCAGTCAGCCCCGGATATAAGGACGAAACTTCAGGAAGTTGAAGGATTTCAAGGGAAGAATCTAATTGAGTTATTGAGAATAGCAGAAAAAAGTGTTTAAGAACAGAGATGCACAAGAGGATGAAAAACAGACAAATAGCTGGTTAAGGTTTTGGCGTTACATGAGATAGTTAGGGGATAGTAAATGGAAGGAAAAACCTAAGCACAAAGAAGGCAGGTGGAAAGACTTAGATTCAGATCAGTGTGCTTATTGTAAGGATAAGGGACACTGGGCCAGGGAGTGCTCCAAAAGGAAGACAGCAATGCTGGCTACCAGAGTAAAAATTGAAGTTGAGAGGAAATTAATTGATTTATTTGGTGGACACGGGAGCCCCATTTTCATCATTACTTAAACCTATGGGAAAACCCTCTGGAGAGGAAGTTTGGATACAAGGAGCAAAGGTCACAGAGAGACATAAATGGACAACAGAAAAGACTTTAAATTTGTTCTCGGGAGTAGTGAAACATCGATTTTTGGTCCACCCTAATGCCCCATATAAATTGATGGGAAGAGATCTCCTCCACAAGTTACAAGCTGGCATTCAGTTCTCGGAAGTAGACATGACTGTAACCTTGAGACAACTCACTGTACAGGTGCTTATGGCAGCAGTAGATGAAGATCTCCTTTATGAGCCAGTTTCAAAACCAGAGGAGACAAAGGCAGAGCCTTCACAAATCCTACAGGTCGAGTTTCCCCAGGTCTGGGCAGAAGGCAAACACCCTGGCTTGGTCAGGGGACAAACTGCAGTGGTGGTACAATTAAAGGCAATGGCTAGGCTGGTCACATTTGGCAGCACCTCCTTCCCCAGGAAGCAAAGGAAGGGATCAGAAAGCACATTAAATACCTCTGAGGAGATGCGATCCTAGTTCTGTGCAAATCTCCATGGAACACACGTTTGCTGCCCATCAAAAAGGCTGAGACTGGGGAGTACTGACACATTCAGGACTTGTGGGAAGTTAATAAATTGGTTGAAGATATCCACCTGTCTGTGCCTAACCCCTATACACTACACTCCCTCCTGTCTCCCAAAAGAACTGTGTATACCATCTTAGATCTCAAGGATGCATTTTTTTCTGCATATCTTTAGCAAGAGAACCTCAACCCCTTTTTGCTTTTGAGTGGTCCGACCCAAAGAAAGTGTTTCAAGGTCAACTCACCAGGACAAGATTTCCCAAGGAAGGATTGCAGGGAGGTCCTACCCAAGTTGCAGGTATAAGGCCAGATATCAGAGACATCCCGTCTTGGATGCTGAGATGACTCTGTTCACAGATGGGAGTAGCTACTTGGTCAATCAAAAGAGGTATGCGGGGGCTGTGATAGTTTTTTCTGAGCTGAAACTCTGGACAGCAGCCCTGCCACATGGAACTTCAGCACAAAATATGGCACTGACTGCACTCACTAAGGCACTGCAGATGGCCAAATGTAAAACCGCCAACATCTATACGGACAGCAGGTATGCCTTTGCTACTCTCCATATACACGGGGAGATTTATAAAGAAAGGAACCTATAAACAGCAGAAGGAAAAGGAATTAAAAACAGAGGAGAACTATTGGCTCTCCTCCAGGTTATTTGGGACCGAAAAGTGGTGGCTGTTATGCATTGCCCGGGACACCAAAAGGGGACTGACCTGATTTCAAAAGGAAACCAGTTAGCAGATCGAGCCACAAAGCAAGCAGCCCAAGTAGCAGTGCAAGAACTGATTACACTCCCAACTCAGCCCTACCAGAATAACCAAACTATTCAGAAGAAGGTTTAAAGTATTTATAGAAGTGGGTTAAATTGGGCTATGAAGGGGACTGGGCTAAGACTGAAGCAGGAAAAATAATTCTTCCTTGAAGACTAGGCAAAATGTTAGTAGACCAGATACATCAGGGTACTCATTTGGGGATACGCAAACTCAAGGTGCTTATAGGCAAGCAGTTCCTGGTTTCTAAATTAAGGCATATGGTTCAGGATGTAGTTGACAGGTGTGCTCACTGCCAGGCAGTTAATGGGGGAAGAACTAAAATGGGAAGAGGGAAAAGAGGAAGAGGTAAGGAACCAGGAATTTATTAGGAAATAGATTTAACAGAAATGAAACCTGGAAAATATGGCCACAAGTACATGTTCATTTTTGTAGACACATTTTCAGGTTGGGTAGAGGCTTTCCCTGCCAAACATGAGACAGAAGAAGTGGTAGCCAAAAAGCTACTAGAAGCAATAATTCTTAGGTTTGGGCTGCCTCTCGCATTTGGGTCAGACAATGGCCCTTTGTTTGTGAGTCATCTCACAGGCATTGGCCAAGGCCGTGGGCACTAATTGGAAACTACATTGTGCCTTCCAGTCCCAGAGTTCTGGGAATGTAGAGAGAATGAACTGGACTCTTGAAGAGACCTTGAGAAAACTAATTCTGGAGACTGGTCGTGGATGGGTGGATCTCCTTCCTTTCTCCCTCCTCAGGGCACGAGGTATACCTTATTTAAGCAAGGTGACCCCACTTGAAATGATTTTTAGGAGACTCCCCTTCTCTGTCCTTGACTACAAGTGGTTGCCCTAGCAGATATGACTGATCAGTCTGTACTCCAGTCACTGCAGGCATTACAGTCTGTCCTAAAAAAAGGCCACTCAGGGATCTGGACTGCCCACACTGGGATGGAGACGGAGGTGGAACCACATCCTTACCAACCCGTGGACTTGGTTTGGATACGTCGCTATCAAGGGGGAAACTTGGAGACTCGCTGAAAGAGACCATTTACTTTAAAAGTAGAGGACATTACAGCCTGTATTCATGTGGGTTACATCAAAAGGGCCAAGAAGAGGATGCCCCCCAGAGATGGAAGCTTCAGTCTACAGACCCCGCTGACCATTGACTAAAACTAAGACTAAAAATCTGTGAGTTTATTGTTGCTCCTATTTTACCTTTTTTTTGTCAAATATAGGTGGGAAAATAGATGCACGGAATTAGGAAAAAAAATGGAAAAGGTTATACAAAGTGTTGAATGACTAGCTCATCATCCGACTGTGCACTACTGTTACTTTTTGCCCCCTGAAGTATAAACTCCCTAATGTCATTTGTACCAATGAAAATTGGAGCGATAAAAATGTTAGTGTTACATGCTCAATATAACCCCCTTACAACAGGAGAACATAGAACTGGCTGAAAAGTCAGGGATTTGACTAATTTCCAAAGAAAAGGGGAGAATGTAGGGGCCTGGTTAGCCAGAGGAACTTACTTGTAAACCCTGGATATAGGGGGCGAGCCAGGCCAGATAGCCATATCCAATCAGTGTGGTGCACATATATTAACTGTGGTGAGTTGAAATCTCATTGGCCCTTGTGTGTGGGCTGGGATGAACCACCTCTATAAAGGTTAGTCTGTGAGGCTGGGTGGGGGAGAGATGTAGGAGGAGATAGAATAGCCGTTAGAGAAGCAGGGGGAGTTAGAAGAGTCATTAGAGAAATAAGAGGAGTTAGAGTAGCCATTAGAGTAGTAGGAGGAGATAGAATACCCATTAGAGAAGTAGGAGGAGTTAGAGTAGCCATTAGAGTAGCCATTGGGAGCTATTAGGGTAGTTTTAGGAGTGATAGTGTCGGGGTCGTCAGGAGCATCAGAGCTTCACAATCATCGGGAGCATCAGGAGCGGCATTGCTGGGAGCTTCACCACCCCACGCAGCAGCGCTGCTATGAGTGGCCTCGCCTCACTGAGCTGCAGTGCCGTCCATGACCCGCCTCAACGCAGCCCCGCCACAGCTGGCCTTCTGCCCCGAGCCGCAGCCTCGCCAGAGCGGCGTCATTCCGGGTAGCGGCCTCGTCGGCATGAGGCCTTGTTGGAGAGCAGCCTGGTCTGGAGCGGCCTCTTCATCATCCAGTGGGGAGTTCATCCAGCATGTGTGTCTCAGTTGGCCATGGAATGTAGCAGTGTACTCATGGGGCCATGGGAGATTCTGCCTCTGTGAGGATTGTGCCTGCCTCCCAAGGGTTTGGTGTCTTTCGTGGAGAAGGGAAGAGTGCTGTTTTCATCTCAGGGTTCCAAACATAGCTGGGATTCCAGAGTTGGCTTCTGGGTCCATGCACCTGGAGAACCCGACTGAAGATGAGGATTGGGCCTAGGGGCATGTCAGGCCTGATATCCTTTCACCTGCTCCAGCTAGAGAGGGGGCTGGTTGGAAAGTGGGCTCAGACTGGGAGTCACAATGTCCGTTTGTGGCCAGGGCGCCCTTCTGAGTGGGCATTGTCTCATGGGCCATGCAGCTGGCTCCCACACTGAGGGTTAGACCCCCATCCCCACAGCAAGCTTTTTCATCAGGGGAAGGAGGTGTGCTCTTTTATGCTTGAGGTTCCCCCATAGTCCAGGATTTTATCTATGGTCTGGGCACAGACTCCTGAATACTCAGGTTCGGTTGAGATTACGTGTCTGGCCATGGCAGGTCCCACCTGCAGGATATGGGTCCCGCTACCTGGCGTGCTGATGAGAGGTCAGGGCTCATGCTGTGTCAGACAGAGCATTAGTGCACAAGGCAGCCTGGGATATTGGGGTGCCATCGAGGTCCGTGCAGTTTGATCCTCACGTGGGGATTTTGGGCAGACCCCTAGGGCCCTTCTTCTTTCTGGAGGGCAGGCAAAAGTCTGCGTTGGGGCTCCCGAATGAACAATCGGGAGGGCTTGCAGTCCAGGAGGGTGAGGATGGAAGTCTGATTGCAGAAGCACCGGTTCAGTTCAGTGCTGAGCACACGGCATTTCCACTGTGCAGCGTCTGACTGAGATCTCCAGTACTTGAGTCAGGGCATGTGTCAGATGGTCGCTCACGCTGGAGTTTGTGTCCATGATGGCCAACAAATGCAGGGGTGGCCTCATGTGGCCATGTAGGTCATTGCAGGCTGGGGCCTGTGAGCTGTTCCAAAACAGCAAGATTTCCTTCTGCAGGAGAGGGGGTGTCAGTTTTGATGGCATCAGGGTCACCCGTTAGGGAAGATGTAGCAGAAGTCACTGCAGGAATGCCTGGAAAGCCCAGCTCCGCTTAGCCTTCCAGCCCAGGAACAAGGCCGTTTCGATCTGGTGGCTCTGGGTCCAAGTTCCCAGGGGTTTGAGGTAACATGGAGCCTCTTTCTGATGGGTCACAATGCTGGCTTTTGTCCAGGGACACCTTAGAATGTGGTGGGCGCTCAGGCGCCTTGCAGGATTCTACTCCCCTGAGGGTTAGACACAGCTCCCAAGAGCCATGTTGCCTTCTGGGGACAGGACGTGTTCTGGTGTGTGGCCCAGGGATCAAGTGTTGGATCATTGGTAGGTATTGCAGAGTTTGCCTCTGGAGACAGATGCCAACAAACCTCAGCTAGGGTTCCATTGAGGTGCTAGGGGTATTTCAGGTTCCATCTTCTGACACAGGGCCATTGGCCTGGGTGTCTGCATGGAGGTAGGTTTCAGGTCTTTGTCCGAATGCACCTTTTTTCCAAGGAGGCCAACAAATTTGCAATTGACTCACAGGCTTTGCAGGTGTCTCCCAATATGGAGGGTTTATGCAAATGTGATGGGCAGAGTTTCCTTTGAGTGGGCAGGCAGAGTCCTGCGCTGTGGTTCCAGATACCCCATCCTGGAGGGCCTGTCGGCCAGGGATTTGGGGACAAAATATGCAAACACAAACTCAGGATAGGGTTAGGGGCGAGGTAATGGCAGACCGATCTTCGGACCATGAGGGCAGTGCTGCGTGATCTGAAATTAGTTCAACGGAGAGGGCGGAGCACAGGCTTTTCTGTCTGGGTTGTGTGTCTCGGTTGGCCATGGAGACACATGTAGCAGTAGCCTCATGTGGCCATGGAAGATTCTGCCTCTGTGCGATTCTGCAGAGCTCCCAAGAGTTTGGTGTCTTTCTGGTGGAAGGGAAGAGTGCTGTTTTGTGTCTCAGGGGTCCCACCATAGCAGAGATTCCAGAGTCGGCTTCTGGGTACGGGGTCCTAAAGAACCCGACCAAGGGTGATGATTTGGGACTAGGGGCATGTAGGGCCCTATATGCTGGATCCTGGTCCAGCTGGCAAAGGGGCTGGTTTGAAAGCAGGCTCATGCTGATGGTCATAATGTCTGTTTGTGGCCAGGGCACTCCTCCTGTGTTTGCATGGTTTCATGGGCCATGCAGCTGGCTCCCACTCTGAGGGTTAGACACCCATACCTACAGTAAGCTTTTCCATGGTGGGGATGGAGGATTGCTTTTGATGCTTGAGGTTTCCCCCATAGGCTGGGATTTGGGCAATGGTCTGGGCACAGACGCCTGAATACCCAGGTTTGGTAGAGATGACTGTCTCAGTTCGAGGTGATGACAGGCCTGATCTGCGGTCCGTGAGGGCAGTGTCGCGGGATCTGAATTTAGGGCTATAGGAGGCAGAAGCACAGGCTTTTCTGTGTGCGTTGTGTGTCTCAGTTGGCCACGGAGTGTAGCGTAGCCTAATGGGGCCATGGGATATTCTGCCTCTGTGAGGATTCTGCCAGGCTCCCAAGTGTTTGGTGTCTTTCAGGGGGAAGGGAAGATTTCTGTTATCTGTCTGAGGGGTCCTGCCATAGCAGGGATTCCAGAGTCGGCTTCTTGATCTGGGCGCCTGGAGAACTCGACCGAGGTTGAGGATTTGGGCTTAGCGGCATGACAAGCCTGAAATTCGAGCTCCAGGTCCAGCTAGCGAGGGGGCTGGTTTGAAAGCGTACTCAGGCTGAGAGTCACAATCCATGTTTGTGGCCAGGGAATGCCTCCTGGGTGGACGTGGTCTCATGGGCCTTGCAACTTGCTCCAATTCTGACTTTTAGACCCCCATCCCCACAGCAAGCTTTTCCCGTCGTGGGGAAGGAGGAGAGCTCTTTGATGCTTGTGGTTCCCCCATAGGCTGGGATTTGAGCTATGGTCTGGGCACAGACTCCTGAATACACAGGTTGGATAAAGATGACAGTCAATGGCCATGCAAGGCCCCATCGGAAGAATATGGGTCCCTCTACATGGGGGGCTGATGGGAGGTCGGGGCTCAGGTTTTTTCAGACAGAGCATTAGTGCACAGTATGGCCTAGGACATTGTGGTGCCATAGAAGTCCATGCAGGTTGACCCTCACGTGGGGATTCTGTGCTGACCGGTAGGCCCCTTCTTTTTTCTGGAGGGCAGACATAAGACTGTGTTGTGGCTCATGAATGAACAATCTGGATGGCTGGTGGGACAAGAGGGTGAGGACGGAATTCTGAACGCACAAGTGCTGGTTCCGTTCAGTGCTGAGCACATGGTATTTCCAATGTGCAGTGTCTGACTTGAGATCTCCAGCACCTGAGTCAGGGCACATGTCAGATGGTCGCTCACGCTGGAGTGTGTGTCCATGGTGGCCGACGATTGGAGAGGTGGCCTCCTGAGGCCATGGATGTCTTCCTAGGCTGGAGCTTGGGAGCTGCTCCAAACAGCAGGCTTTCCTTCTGCGGGACAGGGGGAGTCCGTTTGGATGACACCAGGGACCCCATATGGACAGACGCCATGGCAGAAGTCACCACATGGATGCCTGGAAGCCCAGCTCTGCTTAGCCTTCCAAAACAGTAACAAGGCCCTTCGGATCTGGTCCCTCTGGGGCAAAGTGCCCATGGGGCTGAGGTGACAGGGAGCCTCATTCTGATGGGTCACAATGCTGGCTAGTGTCCAGGGAGACCTGAAATGTGGCGGGGGCTCTGGCGCCATGCAGTATTCTCCTCCCCTGAGTGTTGGACGCAGCTCCCAAGAGCCAGGTTGCCATCTGGGTACAAGAGGTATTCTGTTATATGGCTCAGGATCAAGTGTTGGACCATATGTAGGTACGACAGAGTTTGCTTCTGGAGGCAGATGCCTGCAAGGCTAAGCTAGGGTTCCATTGAGGTCCTAGGGTTATGTCAGGTTCTATCTTCTGACTCAGGGCCATTGAACTGGGTGTCTGTCTGGAGGTAGGTGTCTGGCATGTGTCTGGATGTGCCTTTTTTACAAGGCAGCTAACAAATTTGGGGTGGGCTCCGGGGCATTGAAGGTGTCTCCCAATCTGTAGTCTTTGTGCAGATGTGACAGGCAGAATTTCCTTTGGGTGGACAGGTAGGGAGAGACCTGCACTGCGACTCCAGAGGCCCCATCATGCAGGGCCTGTCCGCCAGGCCTTGCGGACAAAAGTCTGCAAACAAACTTTCGATAGGGCTAGAAGTGAGGTGATGGCAGTCCCAATCTGCCAACTGTGAATGCATTCCCATGGGATCTGAAATGAGGGCGATGGGGAGGTGGGAGCACAGTCTTTTCTGTCTTGGTTGTGTGTCTTGGTTGGCCATGGAATGAAGTGGTAGCCTCATGGGGCCATGGGGGTTTTTGCCTCTGTGAGGATTTTGCCCGGCTCCCAAGGGTTTGGTGTCTTTCGGGGGGAAGGGAAGAGTGCTGTTATCAGTCTCAGTAGTCCCACTATAGCAGGGATTCCAGAATTGGTTTTTGGGTCAGAGCGCCTGGGTAATGTGACCTGGGGTGAGGATTTGGGCCTAGGGGCATGTCAGGGCCAATATGTGGGCAATGCCACCCCCTATGCTCCCGAAGCTCCCGATGACGAAAAGGAGGCTGTCACTCTCCACAACCCCAACACTGCCACTCCTACAACAACCATAATGGCTCCCAATGGCTTCCGTAATGGCTACTCTAATGGCTCCTGCTACCAGCTACTCCAACTCCTCCTGCTACTCTCCACCACCTCCGCAGCCTCACAGACCAGCCTTTATAGAGGTTGTTGGGCCCGAACCACACACAGATGGCCAATGGGATTGCAACTCACCTCAGTAATTCATGCATGCCCCACTGATGGCCATCTCCATCTAGCTGGCCTTGCCCGCCCCTACATTCTCCCCTTTTCTTTAGAAATCAGTCAAATCCTTGACTTTTCAACCAATTCTATGTTCTCCTATTGTAAGGGGCTTATACTGAGCATGTAATACTGGAGCCATAAAATAACAGTAGTGCACATTCAGCACTTTGTTAGCCATTCAACACTTTGCATAACCTTTTCCATTTTTTCCTAATTCCGTTCTTCTAATTTCCCACCTATACTTTACATGAACAGGTAACAATAGGAGCAACAATAAACACAGTTTTTGTAGTCTTAGCTTTAGTCCATGGTCAGCGGGGTCTGTTGGCTGCAGCTTCCATCTCTGGGGGGCGTCATCGTCCTTGGCTCGTTTGACGTGACCCGCAAGAATCCAGGCCCTAATGCCTTCTACATTTACTGCCATGGGGGTGGTCAAGATAACAGTAAATTGTCCCTTCCAGGGAGGCTCCAAGTTTCCCACTTGATAGCGACATATCCAAACCAAGTCCCCGGGTTGGTAAGGATATTGTTCCACCTCTATCTCTGTCCCAGTGTCGGCAGTCCGCATCCCTGAGTGGACTTTTTTAAAGACAGAATGAAATGTCTGCAGTGACTGGAGTACAAACTGATCGGTCTTTTCTGCAAGGGCAACCTATTGTAGTCAAGGACGGTGGGGGGGGTCTACTAAACATTATTTCAAATGTGATCACCTTGCTTAAATAGGGTGTACATCTAGCCCTGAGGAGGGTGAAAGGAAGGAGATCCACCCATCCACCGCCAGTCTCCAGAATTAGTTTTGTCAAGGTCTCTTTAAGAGTCCGGGTCATTCTCTCTACTTGCCCAAAACCGTGGGGCTGGTAGACACAATGTAGTTTCCAATTAGGGCCCACGGCTTTGGCCATGCCTGTACGACTGAATTCACAAATGCAGGGCCATTGTCTGACACGATTGCGAGAGGCAGCCCAAACCTAGGAATTATTTCTTCTAATAGCTTTTTGGCTACCATTCGTGCTGTCTCATGTTTGGCTGGAAAAGCCTCTACCCAACCTGAAATGTATCTACAAAAATGAACATGTACTTGTGCCCATATTTTCCAGGTTTCATTTCTGTAAAATCTATTTCCCAATAAATTCCTCGTTCCTTACCTCTTTGTCTTTTACCTCTTCCCATTTAAGTTCTTCCCACATAAACTGCCAGACATTGAGCACGTTTATCAACTACATCCTGAACCATACGCCCTAATTTAGAAACCTGAAACTGCTTGCCTATATGCTCCTTGAGTTTGCGTATCCCCAAATGAGTACCCTGATGTAACTGGTCTACTAACTTTTTGCCTAGTTTTCGAGGAAGAATTCACTTCCTTGCTTCAGTCTTAGCCCAGTCCCCTTCATAGTTCAATTTAACCCATTTCTATAAATACTTTAAATTTTTTCTGAATAGCTCGGTTTTTCTGCTAGGGCTGGAGCCAGGACTGTAAACAGTTCTTGACTGTTTCTCGAGCTGCTTGCTTTGCGGCTTGATCTACTAAGTGGTTGCCTTTTGAAATCAGATCAGTCCCTTTTTGGTGTCCCAGGCAATGCATAACGGCCACCTCTTTTGGGTCCCAAATAACCTGGAGGAGAGCTAATATTTCTCCTCTGTTTTTAATTACTTTTCCTTCTGCTGTGGCTGTATCTTATAAATTAATATCCTGTATTTACACTTTTGTTCAGTTGAAAATATCCTCCAATTTCATTTGAGACTTCCTCATTGACTCATGGATTGATTACATACCACTTTTTTAATTTTTATTTATTTGTGGAGTTGCTAAATATCTGTTATTTTTTTCTAATTTAATTCAATTATGGTAATGAAAATGCTTGGCATGACTTCAGTTCTTTTACATTTATGAAGATTTAGTTTATCCAGAATATTGTTTATCATGGTGAATATTCCACATGCAACTAAAAAGAATACATACTCTGCTGTCAACTACAGATGTCGTTTAGATGGCATTGAAGTCTTCTGTACCTTGATATCTTGTCTGTTGATCTTGATCATGACTTCTGGCTGTTCAATAATCATTCTTTAGTCATCCTCTTAGCAACAGAAACCTCAATTGTTGGGACATGGTGGGGCAGGGATATCGGATGATCACCTGTTTCCTGGACTCAGACAGTGAACGCACTCCCTCATGAAGATCAAAGCCTAGATAAGTGATATGGCTCTGACAGAGTTGTGCTTTCTTTGCTGACACCCGATACCCTTTTTCCTGCAGAGTCTGTAAGAGAGCTCTTGTCCCCCACAAGCATGACTCATAGTCCTCAGCGGCTATCAGCAAGTCATCAACATAGTATACCAGAGTGACTCCTGGGTTGGAGGTTCTTTACTCACGCAAATCCTCGTGTAGGGTCTCATCAAAAATAGTGGGTGAATTCTTGAATCCTTGGGGAAATCTTGTCCAGGTGAGTTGGCGTTGAAACCCTTTCTGTGGGTTGGACCACTCAAGGAAAAGGGGGCTGAGATTCCCTTGCTAAAGATATGCAGAAAAATGCATCCTTGAGATCTAAGATGTTATACACAGTTCTTTTGGGGCCCAGGAGGGAGAGTAGGTTATAGGGTTTAGGCACTGTCGGGTGGATATCTTCAATCCATTTATTAAATTCCCACAAGTCCTGATCAGGTCAGTCCTCCCCAGTCTCAAACTTTTTGATGGGCAGCAAAGGTGTGTGCCATGGAGATTTGCAAGAAACTAGGATCCCATCTCCATGGAGTTGGTTAATGTGTTTTCTGATCCTTTCCTTTGCTTTCCGGGGAAAGGGGTACTGCCAAACGGGAACAGCAGTAGCCATCACCTTTAATTGTACCACCACTGGAGCTTGTCCCATGGCCAAGCCAGGGGGCTTCGCTTCTGCCCAGACCTCAGTAAACTCAACTTGTAGGATTTGGAGAAGGCTCCCCCGCTTTGTCTCCTCTTGGTTTGAGACTGCATTGTAAGGGACGTATTCTTCTACTGCTGCCATTTACACCTGTACAGTGGGTTGTCTCAAGGTTACAGCATGTCTCCTTCCGAGAACTGAATGCCACCTCTTAACTTATGGAGGAGATATCTTCCCATCAAGTTATATGGGGCATTGGGGAGGACCAAAAATCTATGTTTAACTACTCCCGAGGCCAAATTTAAAGTCCTTTCTGTTTTCCATTTATATCTCTCTGTGCCATTTGCTCCTTGTCCCCAGACTTCTTCTCCAGATAGTTTTCCCATAGGCTTAAGTAATGATGAAAATTGGGCTCCCGTGTCCACCAAATATCAACTGATTTCCCCTCCATTTCAATTTTTACGTGAGTTTCGGAGAGGGGCTCCGAACCATGGCCCCTTCAGTCTCTGGTGGCGAGCATTGCTGTCTCCCCTTTGGGTCTCTCCATCACCCAAAGTCCTTTTCCCTTACAGTAAGTGCACTGATCTGAATCTACATCTTCCCACCTGCCTTCTCTGTGTTTTCGCCTTTCCTTCCATTTACTATCCCCAACCTGTTTCCTCCTGCCCTCATGTAATGCCAAAACCTTAACCAGTTTTTTTGATCTGTTTTTCATCCTCTTGTGCATTCCTGTTGTTAAAACACCTTCTCTGTTATTTCCACTAACTCAGTCAGATTCTTCCCTTCAAACCCTTCGATTTTCTGAAGTTTCCTCCTTATATCTGGGGATGACTGACTAACAAACGCAAGATTCATTACCCTCTGATTTTCGGGTGCCTCAGGGTCGATTGAGCTATACATTTTATAGGCCTCAATTAGCCTTTCTAGAAAAGCTCCTGGAGACTCATCCTTACTTTGAATCACCATACTAATTTTATAAAAATTTATGGGTCTCCTTTCAGGTGCATGGAGGCCTCCCAGTAGAGCCTGGCAGTAGAAACATAAGCTCTCCTTACCTTCGTCGCCTTTTGGATCCCAGTCACGGAGTTCCCTTGGGTAGTAGTCTTCCATTCGGCCGGGATCGAGGTCCCTGCCAAGTCTCTCGCTTATCCCATTATGGGGCTCTCGCATGATGCAATCCCTCTATTCTGCGTTAAAGAGAGCCATTAGTAGCTGTTGAATATCCACCCAGGTAGGCTGGTGGGTAAGAAAAACAGTCTCCAAGAGACTAATTAAATCCTGAGGGTAGACAGAAAAGGATTTGTTTTGGGTCTTCCAGTGATAGATATCGGAAGAGGAGAAAGGGATATAGCTTAGGTGGGGCCGCCCTCTCCCATCTGGTAGAACAACTTCATGGAGAGGGAGCACTGGCGCAAACAGTACTGGTGAGGTAATGGGAGGATGAGGGGGGTATAGGAAAGGGGGAGGATCAGGGTGGTCTCTCTTCTTGGTGGTCCCATAAGTAGACCCTGACCGTGTATGAGATGGACTTGTAAAGACATCTTGGGTCCGAGAGTCAGATTTAGTGAACAGATGAAGGGGGAGAAATTCCACATCCTCCACATCTGATGGAGGTAGGATGATATTCCCTGGCTCCCCCTCAACTGTCTGTTCTGGTTTAGGTGCTCTGACTTGCCTTAGAGGGAGAGAGTTGGTTTCCTTAGCAGGATAAAGGTGGGACTGGAGACATGACGGTGTTTCTTCTATCAGATATCGCCAAGCCACAATGTACGGTATTTGGTCTCGATATAGATCAAAGACCTCACTCAGGGTAGAATAGATCTGAGCCAAATCAAATGTTCCTTCCGGCGATCACCTGTGGAGAAAATGGGCCACCCTAATTGACAGAGTGTTTTTATTTTTCCTGGGTAAACCTTGTCACCTGACTGAGTGGCTTTATCTTGGAAATCCTTGAAATGTTCGAGAACAAGACCTAGGGGTGTAACAGGTCCCTTACTCCCTGCTTGTCTCATTTCTTCAAATACAACAAACAACACAACAGACAATAAAAAAAAAAAAAAAAAAAACTAGCCAGACACAACCACAGGCCCAGCAATCCCCATCCAGAGACTGCTGCTGGTGGGGACTTTCTTGGGGCCCCCGACCCTCTAGGGGTACTTGAACCCCCTGTACATCTAGGGGGACTCAAACCTCCCGTATGTCTAGGGGGACACAAACACCCCAACTGTCTAGGGGAATTCGAATCCTCCGACCACCTAGGGGGACCAAAACCCCCGTACGCCTAGAGGACTTGAACCCCCCGACTGCCTAGGGGACTCGATCCCCCTGTATGCCTAGGGGGACTCGAACCCCCTTACCATCTAGGGGGGCTCAAACCCCCCAAACACCCTGGGGGGACTTGAACCCCCTGTTGATCTTCCAGCAGAGGGTTGGGGCATCCCCACATCCACTCCAGCCCTGGGGAGCATGGCCGCATCCAGCTTCCCCGTGGGTTTTACCCTGGAGCTCCGCAACGAGACAGACAGAGAAGATCTCAATAGAGGCTTTTTCCAGAAATTCCGATGCTGGATCAGTTCTTGTCCTTTGATCCCAGACAAGCCCCCAATGTTAGGGTCTGTGATCAAAGGAATGAGACTGACACAAAGCAAAAATCAAGCAAAGCATTATTTCCTGCCATGCATTAGAAACCAAGCTGAAACCCCATGCATTAGAAATCAAACTGCCTGGTACATGCATGAGCCTTGCTGGGGACCCCCGCCTCCTTGCCCTAGGGTCCCTCCTGGAGGATCCCTGTCTCACCCTCACTATACCACAGGCCGCTCCGGACGGGGCTGCTCACGATGAGGCCGCTCCCAATGAGGCCGCTCTGAACAGGACCGGTCCCCGGAAAGAGGCCGTTCCTGACGAGGCCGCTCACCGAACGTCTAGTGACAGTGCCGCTGCTCAGACATCAAGGCCGCTGCAGATGAGGCCGCTCTCCAGGACGAGGCCGCTCCTGATGAGGCCCCTCTCCGACCGTCTAGTGACAACGCCACTGCTCAGGCGGTGAGGATGCTTGTGGCTGCGCCACTGCTCGGGGCAGTGAGGCTCCCAGAAATGCTGCCCCCTACGTTCCCAAAGCTCCCGATGATGAAAAGGAGGCTGTCACTCCCCACAACCCCAACACTGCTACTCCTACAACAACCATAACGGCTCCCAATGGCTCCCCTAATGGCTACTCTAATGGCTACTGCTCCCAGCTACTCTAACTCCTCCTGCTACCCCCCTCTGTAGGCTAACAGACCAGCCTTTATACAGGTGGTTGAGCCCAGCCCACACACAGGTGGTCAAAGGGATTGCAACTCACCTCAGTAAATATATGCTTGCCCCAATTATTGGCCGTCTCCATCTACCTGGCCTGGCCCACCCCTACAGTGACTGGCAGAGTTTCCTTTGGGTGGGCAGGCAGAGCCGTGCACAGTGCCTCCAGAGGCCCCATCCTGGAGTGCCTGTCAGTCAGGGCTTTGGGGACAAAAGTATGCAAACACAAACTCAGGATAGGGTTAGGGGCGAAGTGATGGTAGGCCCGATCTGTGGACCGTGAGGGCAATGTCTTGGGATCTGAAGTGAGGGGGAGAGGGAGGCGGGAGTGCGGGCTTTTCTATCAGGGTCGTGTGTTCTCAGCTGGCCATGGAATGTAGCATAGCCTCATGGAGCCATGGGAGTTTCCGTTTCTCTGAGGATTCTTTTTGCCCTGTTCCCAAGGGTTTGGTGTCTTTTGGGGGGAAGGGAAAAGTGCTGTTTTCTGTCTCTGGGGTCCCGCCATAGCAGGGATTCCACAGTTGGCTTCTGCATCCAGGCGCCTGGAGAACCGAACCAAGGGTGAGGATTTGGGCCCTGCGGCATGTCAGGCCCGATATGCGGGCTCCTGGTTCAACTAGCGAGGGGGCTGGTTTGATAGCGGACTCAGTCTAAGGGTCACAGTGCCTGTTTGTGGCTAGGGAAGCCCTCCTGGGAGGGCGTGGTCTCAGGGTCCATGCAGCTGGCTCCTACTCCAAGGGTTAGAGTATCATCCCCACAGCAAGCTTTTCCCATGGTTAGGAAGGAGGAGTACGCTTTGATGCTTGAGGTTCCCCCATAGCCCAGAATTTGGGCTATGGTCTTGGCACAGACCACTGAATAACTGAATAACTGAATAACTGAATAACCAAGCTGGGTAGAGATGACAATCTCTGGCCTTGGCACCCGCCACCTGCAGGATATGGAGCCCGCTACCTCTGGGGCTGATGGGAGGTCAGGGTTCAGGCTCTGTCAGATAGAGCATTAGAAAAAAGGGCGGCCTAGGACATTGTGGTGCCTTCGAGGTACCAGCAGGGTTATCCTCACATGGGGATTCTGGGAAAACACCTAGGGCACTTCTTCTTTCTGGAGGGAAGGAAGAAGACTGCATTGTGGATCCCGAATGAGCAATCTGGAAGGGTGGGGGTCCAAGGAGATGATGACTGAATTTTGAACGTACAAGTGCCTGTTCAGTTCAGTGCCGTGCACATGGCATTTCCAATGTGCAGCATCTGACTCAAGATCTCCAGCACCTGAGTCAGGGCACGTATCATATGGTCGCTCACGCTGGCGTTTGTGTCCATGATGGCCGACGAGTGGAGGGGTGGCCTAATGAGAACGTGGAGTTCAGGCTGGGGCTTGTGAGCTGCTCCGAACAGCAAGCTTTCCATCTCCGGGACAGCAGGAGTCCGTGTGGGTGGAAGCAGGGTCCCCATATGGAAATACTTCGTAGCAAAAGTCACCGCATGGATGCCTGGAAAGCCAGCTCCGCTTAGCCTTCCAGCCCAGGAACAAGACCGTTTAGATCTGGTGGATCTTGGGCAAAGTGTCCAGGGGGCTGAGGTAACAGGGAGTCTCATTCTGATGGGAAACAATGCTGTCTTGTGTACAGGGCGACCTTAGAATGTGGTGGGGGCTCAGGCGCCATGCAGGATTCTCCTCCCCTGAGGGTGGATGCAGCTCCCAAGAGCCAGGCTGCATTCTGGGGACTGGAGGTGTTCTGTTTTGTGGCTCAGGGATCAAGTGTTGGACAATATGTAGGTATTCCAGAGTTTGCCTCTGGAGGCAGATGCCTGCAATCCTAAGCTCGAATTCTATTGAGGTCCTAAGGGTATGTCAGGTTCCATCTTCTGATTCAGCGCCATTGACCTGGGTGTCTGCCTGGGGGTATGTGTCTGGCATGTGACCAGATGCGCCTTTTCTCCAAGGCGGCCAAAAATTTGGAGTGGGCTCAGGGCCATTGGTGTCCGCCAATCTGGAGGGTTTGTGCAAATGTGATGGACAGAGTGATGTGGCTATAGAGGGCCCATCCTCGAGGACCTGTCAGCCATGGCTTCAGGAACAAAAGTCTGCAAACACCAACTCGGGATAGGCTAGGGGCAAAGTGATAGCAGGCCTGATCTGCAGACCTTGAGGGTAGTGCCACGGGATCTGAAATGAGGGCGACGTGGAGGCGGGAGCTCAGGCTTTTCTGTCTGGGTTATTTGTCTTGGTTAACCACAGAATGTAGTGGTAGCCTCATGGGCCCATAGGGGATTCTGCCTCTGTGAGGGTTCTGCCAGGCTCCCAAAGGTTTGATGTCTTTCAGGGGGAAGGGCACAGTACTGTTTTCCATCTCACGGGTCCCGCCATAGCAGGGATTCAGATTCAGCTCCTGGGTCCAGGTGCCTGGAGAACCCGACCGAGGGTGAGGATTTGTGCCTAGGGTAATGTAACGCCCGATAAGTGGGCTCCAAGTCTAGCTAGCGAGGGGCTGGTTTGAAAGAGGGCTCAGGATTAAGGTCCCAGTGCCTGTTTGTGCCCAGTGCAGCCCTCCTGGGTGGGTGTGATCTGATGAGCCATGCAGCTGTCTCCCACACTAAGGGTTAGATACGCATCCTTACAGAAAGACTTTCCCTAAGAGGGGAAGGAGGAGTGCTCTTTGATGCTTGAGATTCCCCCATAGACCAGAATTTGAGTATGGTCTGGGCACAGAACCCTGAATACACAGGTTGGGTAGAGATAACTGCCCTTGGAACGTCAACCTGCAGGATACAGGGTCCGCTATGTGTGGGGCAGATGGGAGGTTGGGGCTCAGGCTGTGTCAGACAGAGCATTAGTGCACAGGACGGCCTAGGACATTGGGGTGCCTTTGAAGTTTTAGCATGGTGATCTTCACGTGGGGATTCTGGGCAGACCTCAAAGGCCCTTCTTCTGTCTGGAAGGCAGACAAAAGACTGTGTTGGGATCTCAAATGAACAATCTGGAAGGCTGGTGCGCCAAGAGGGTGAGGACTGAATTCTGACCAGACAAGCGCCGGTTCACTTCAGTGCCAAGCACATGGCATTTCCAATGTGCAGCATCTGACTCGAGATCTCCAACACCTGAGTCAGGGCACGTGTCAAATGGTCGCTCACGCTGGTGTTTGTGTCCATGATGGCCGACGAATTGAGGGGTGGCCTCATGAGGCCATGGAGGTCTTACCAGGATACGGCTTGTGAGCTGCTCCTAACAACAAGCTTTCCTTCTGCGGGACAGGGAGAATCCGTTTTGATGGCAACAAGGTCCCCCATATAAAGATGTGGTAGCAGAAGTCACTGCTTAGATTCCTGGAAAGCCCAGTTCGGCTTAGACTTCCAGCCCAGGAACAAGGTCGTTTTGATCTGGTGTCTCTGAGGCAAAATGCCCCGGGGGCTGAATTGACAGAGAGCCTTATTCTTATGGGTCACAATAATGGCTTGTATCCAGAGAGACCTTAGAATGTGGTGGGGGCTTAGGCACCATGCAGGATTCTCCTCCCCTGAGGGTTGGACGCAGATCCCAAGAGCCAGGTTGCCTTCTGGGGACAAGAGGTGTTCTGTGTTGTGGCTCAGGGATCAAGTGCTGGACCATATGTTGGTATTCTAGAGTTTGCCTCTGGAGACAGATGCCTGCAAACCTATTCTAGGGTTCTGTTGAGGTCATAGGGGTAGGGCAGGTTCCATCTTCTGACTCAGGGTCATTGACCTGGGTGTCTGCCTGCAGGTAGCTGTCTGTCATGTTTCTGAATGAGCCTTTTTTACAAGGCCGCCACAAATTTGCAGTGGGCTCAGGGGCATTGCAGGTGTCTCCTAATCTGAGGGTTTATGCAAATGTGACGGGCAGATTTTCCTTCAAGTGGGCAGACAGAGTCCTGTGCTATGGCTCCAGAGGCCCCATTCTGGAGGATCTGTTGGCCAGGGCTTTGGGGACAAAAGTCTGAAAACACAAACTTGTAATAGGGTTAGGGGCGAGGTGATGGCAGGTCATGAGGGCAGTGCTGCATGATCCTAAATAAGGGCAACGGGGAGGCGGGAGTGCAGGCTTCTCTGTCTGGGTTGTGAGTCTCGCTTGGCCACAGAATGTAGTGTTAGCCTAATGGGGCCATGGGTGATTCTACCTCTGTGAGGATTCTGCACGTCTCCCAAGGGTTTGGTGTCTTTCCGGTGGAAGGGAAGAGTGTTATTTTCCGCCTTAGCAGTCCAACAGTAGCAGGGATTCCAGAGTCGACTTCTGGGTATGGGCGTTTGGAGAACCTGACTGAGGGTGAGTACTGGGGCCTAGGGGCATGTCAGGCCTGATATGGGGGCTCCTGGTCCAGCTAGCCAGGGGGTGGTTTGAAATCAGCTCAGGCTGAGACTCACAATGCTTCTTTGTAGCCAGGTTAGCCCTCCTGGGTGGTCTCATGGGCCATGCAGCTGTCTCACACTCTGAGTGTTAGACTCCCATCTCCACATCTAGCTTTACCCTTCATGGGGAAAAAGGAGTGATCTTTTATGTTTGAGGTTCGCCTATAGACCGCGATTTGAGCTGTGGTCTGGGCACAGACGCCTGAATACATAAGTCCGTTAGATTTGAGAGTCTCTGGCCATGTCAGGTCCCACCTGCAGGATATGGGGCCTGCTACCTACGTGGCTGATGGGAGATGGGGGCTCAGGCTGTGGTAGACAGAGCATTAGTGCACAGGGTGGCCTAGGCTATTGAGGTGTTTTTGAGGTCCACGCAGGTTGAGGCACACGTGGGGATTCTGGGCAGACCCCTAGGGACCTTCTTCTTTCTGAAGGGCAAGAAGAAGACTCCCTTGGGGCTCCTGAATGAACAATCTGGAGGGCTTGCTACTCAGGAAGGTGAGGACGGAATTCTGAATGCACAACCGCCAGTCCAGTTCAGTGCTGAGAACCTGGAATTTGCAATGTGGTGGCGTCTGACTCGAGATCTCTAGCACCTGATTCGGGGCACGTGTCAGATGGTCACTCACGATGGAGTTTGTGTCCATGATGGCTGAAGAGTGGAGGGGTGGCCTCATGAGGCCATGAGGTCTTCCCCGGCTGGGACTTGTGAGTTTCTCTGAACAGCAAGCTTTCCTTCTGTGGGACAGGGGGAGTCCGTTTGTATGGCATTAGGGTCCACCCTATGGAAAGACGTCATTGCAGAAGTCACCACATGAATGGCTGGAAAGCCCAGCTCCGCTTACACTTCCAGCCCAGGAACAAGGCCGTTTTGATCTATTGGCTTTGGGCAAAGTGCCCAGGGGTCTGAGGTGACAGGGAGCCTCATTCTGATGGGTCACAAGGCTGGCTTGTGTCCAGGAAGACCTTAGAATGTGGCGGGGGATCAGGTGCCATGCAGGATTCCCCTCTCCTGAGGGTTGGACGCAGGTCCCAAGAGCCAGGTTGCCTTCTGGGGACAGGAGGTGTTCTGTTTTGTGGCTCAGGGATCAAGTGTTGGACCATATGTTCTTAAGCCAGAGTTTGCATCTGGAGGCAGATGCCTGCAAATCTAAGGTAGGGTTCCATTGAGGTCCGTGGGGTATGTCTGGTTCCATCTTCTGACTTAGGGCCTTTGACCTGGGTGTGTGCCTGGTGATAGCTGTCTGACATGTGTCCGAATGCGCATTTTTCCAAGGCGGCCAAGGAATTTGGGGTGGGCTCAGGGGCATTGCAGGTGTCTCCCAATCTAGAGGGTTTGTGCAAATGTGACGGGCAGAGTTCCCTTTGGGTGGGTAGACAGAGTCCTCCGCTGTGGCTCCTGAGGCCCCATCCCGGAGGGCCTGTTAGCCAGGGCCTTGGGGACAATAGTCTGTAAACACAAACTCGAGATATGTTTCTGGGTGAGGTGATGACAGAACCGATCTGCGGATTGTGAGGGCAGTGCTGCAAGATCTCAAATGAGAGCGATGGGGAGGTGGGAGTGCAGACTTTTCTCTCTGGGTTGTGTGTCTCGGTTGACCATGGAATGTAGCGGCAGCCTCATGGGTCCATGGGTCCATTGAATATTTTGCCTCTGTGAGGATTCTGCTCTGCTCCCAAGGCTTTGGTGTCTTCCAGAGCAAGAGAAGAGTGCTATTTTTCTTCTCAGGGGACCCGTGATAGCAGGGATTCCAGAGTCAGCTTCTGGGTCCGGACATCTGGAGAACCCGACAAAGGGTGAGGATTTGGGCCTAGGGGCATGTCACACCAGATATGTGGGCTCCTGGTCCAGCTAGCGAGGGGGCTGGTTTACCAGCTAGCAAGGGGGCTGGATTGAAAGTGAGATCAGAATGAGGGTCACAAAGCCTGTTTGTGACCAAGGCAGCCCTCCTGTGTGGGAGTGGTCTCATGCATTGTGCTGCTGCCTCCTACTCTGAGGGTTAGACCCACATCCCTTCAGCAAAATTTCCCATCGTCGGGAAGGAGGAGTGCTCTTTGATGCTAACATACCCCCATAGGCCGGGATTTGAACTATGGTCTGGGCACACAGACGTCTGAATACCCAGGTTGGATAGAGATGACAGTCTCTGGCCTTGGCACGTCCCACATGCATGATATGGGGCCAGCTACCTGGGGGTTGATTGGAGGTCGGGGTCAGTCTGAGTCTGACAGGGCATTAGTGCACAGGGTGGCCTAGGACATTGTGGTGCCATCTGTAGTGGCCTGGTTAGCCAGAGGAACTTACTTGTAAACCCTGGATATAGGGACGGGCCAGGCCAGATAGCCATATCCAATCAGTGGGGTGGGCATATATTAACTGTAGTGAGTTGAAATCTCATTGGCCACCTGTGTGTGGGCCAGGCTCAACCACCTCTATAAAAGTTGCTCTGTGAGACTGGGAGGGGGGAGAAGTAGGAAGAGTTTAATAGCCATTGGAGAAGTAAGAGGAGTTAGAATAGCCGTTGGAGAAGTAGGAGGAGTTAGAATAGCTGTTGGAGAAATAGGAGGAGTTAAGAATAGCAGTTAGAATAGCCGTTAGAGTAGCTGTTAAAAGTAGCCTTTGGGAGCCATTAGAGTAGCTGTTAAAGTAGCCTTTGGGTGCCATTAAGAGTAGCCATTAGGGTAGCCTTTGGGAGCCATTAGGGTAGTCATAGGAGAGATAGTGTTGGAGTCATTGGGAGCAGCACTGCCCCAAGCCGCGGCCCTGCCGCCAGCGGCCTCGCCGCCCTGAGCTGTAGCCCCACCGCGACCAGCAGCCCCGCCACCAGAAGCCTGGCTGCCCCAAGCCGCAGTCCTCACTGCCCTGAGCCGCAGCCCCACCACGACCAGCCTAGCCCCCACCAGCAGCCTCGCCGCCCCTAGCTGTGGCCCCGTCACCAGCGACCTCGCTGCCCCAAGCCGCGACCTCGCTGGAGTGGCCTGGTCCAGAGGGGCCTTGCCAGAGCAGCATCATTCTGGGGAGTGGCCTCATTGGCATGCGGCCTCATCCTTGAGCGGCCTTTCTAGAGCGGCCTCTTTGTCATCGGGAGGGGCCTTGTCTAGTGAGGCCTCTTCATCATTGGGAACAGCCTTGTCCAGAGCAGCCTCTTCATCGTCGTGAACGGCCTCGTCCAGCGTGTGGCCTGTCTGGGGAGTGGCCTTGTTGGAGTGGCGTCATGGGGAGCAGAGTCTGCATTGTCGGGGTTGTCGTCCTTGTCATCCTCACCTCTTCATCATCGGGAGCGGCCTCCTCTGGGGAGTGGCCTTGTCGGAGTGGCCTTAAGGAGTGGCCTCATGGGGAGCAGAGTCTGTGTCATCAGGGTTGTCACACTTGTCGTCCTCCTCATTGTCACCTCTTTGTCATCGGGAGCAGCATCCTTGTCATCGTCGCCTCTATGTAAGAGATAGCCACGACCGGTTGGTTTGATTTTCGATGCTTGGAATGAAATAAAGCTTTGCTTGATTTTTGCTTTGTGTCAGTCTCGTTCCTTTGATCACAGACCCTACCACTGGGTGCACGTCCGGGATCAAACAATGAGAACTGAGCCAGCATCGGAATTTATAGGAAAAGCCTCTGGAGGTGTTAGAATCTTGTCTGTCTGTCTGGTTGGAGCTCCAGGGTATGGCCCACCGGGGAGAAGCTGGATGCAGCCATGCTCTCCAGGGCTGGAGTGGATGCGGAGATGCCCCATCCCTCTACTGGTAGATCGACGGGGGTTCGAGTCCCCCTGGGCTGTTGGAGGGGTTCGAGTCCCCCTAGATGGTCAGGGGTTTCGAGTCCCCCTAGATGGTCAGTGGGTTTGAATCCCCCTGGACAGTCACCAGGGGGTTCGAGTCCCCCTAGATGGTCAGGGGGACCGAGTCCCCCTAGGTGGTCATTGGGGGTTCAAATCCCCCGAGGTGGTCATTGGGGGTTCGAGTCCCCTGAGGTGGCCATCGGGGATTGAGTCCCCCTAAGAAATCCCCACCAGTGGCAGGATCACTGGGCCTGCAGTTGTCTTTGTCTTGTCTTTTTGTTGTCTGCTGTGTTGTTTGTTCTGTTTGAAGGAATGGGGCAAGCAAAGAGTAAGGGGACTCTGACTTTCCTCCCTCAGTTCCTCATAATAGATGTGGGGCTTCTCCCTAACTCATTTCATGTGTTAAGGGCTATCACTAGAGCCAACTGGGGTTAGTCTAACTCAGGACAGAGACTTTAAGGAATGTTCCCAAGCAGCTGATGAAACTCCCTTTGTTTCGGGGAATTCCTTGCCTTCTCTGGCCCGATGTCGACTGCCTAACCCCTCCCCCTTGCTGGCGAGAAAGCATGGTGTCTGAAGTGGAATGGGCCCAGATGGAACATGAAATCTGTTAACAAATAGTTGACTGAACTGATGGTTAATTGTCTGTCTAAGGGTTTTAATGGGTAATTATTAAAGTAGCTTTCAGAGACTGTGGCAACCTGAAGCTTTGAAGTTTTGCTTGGATGACAAATGGGATGAAGTGCTAGGGTGCTGGTTACTGGAACTGGGTTTGTGCTTTTGAAATCTGTTAGTAAACAAGTTTTGTGCTTAACGGCTTTTGTAACAGTTCACAATTGGCTAAAATGTGAATGGTTTTCTCTTTGTCCACCTAGAATTGTAAATGAGATCTCTTTGACTCATAAGGCTTTTCCTTGATATGCTAAGTTACTCAGGAAATACTGCTAAATCAATGATAAACCTTGGGTTATATTTGGGTAAATACTGTAACTACTCCAGAGTTTTAATCCATTTCCTAAAGCTTTAATGTTTTGATAGGGTCATCATTTGATATTTAACCATATCTATTCTGAGTTTTTTGTCATTTGTAATTGTTTTAATTCTCTTGTAAGATGAATTCCGCCTTAAAGAAAATTCATGTGGGAGACTTTCAGAACAAATACTGGTCTTTGATATGTTGAAATCCTGGAACTGAATTTCCAGAAATGAAAGTTGCACTCAGACTAAACCATCAGACTAAACCAGAATTAGTACAGTGACTCAAGTTAGGAGTGAGTCTCCAGGAGCTTTCCTAGAAAGGCTTATTGAAGCCTGTAAAATGTATAGCCTGATCAATCCTGAGGCACCCGAAAATCAGGGAGCAGTGAATCGTGCTTTTACCAGTCAGTCAGCCCCGGATATAAGGAGGAAACTTTGGGAAATTGAAGGATTTGAAGGGAAGAATCTGATTGAGTTATTGGGAATAGCAGAAAAGTTGTTTAACAACAGGGATGCACAGGAGGATGAAAAACAGACACAAAGCTGGTTAAGGTTTTGGCATGACATGAGATAGGTAGGGGATAGTAAATGGAAGGAAAACCCTAAGCACAGAGAAGGCAGGTGGGAAGATTTAGATTCAGATCAGTTCGCTTACTGTAATGAACAAGGACACTGGGCCAGGGAGTGCATCAAAAGGAAGACGGCAATGCTGACCACCAGAGTAAAAATTGAAGTGGAGGGGAAATCAATTGATTCTTTTGGTGGACATGGGAGCCCATTTTTCATCATCATTTTAACCTATGGGAAAACTATCCAAAGAGGAAGTTTGGCTATAAGGAGCAAATGGCACAGAGAGACAAAAATGGACAATTGAAAGGAATTTAAACTTCTCCTTGGGAGGAGTTAAAAAACGATTTTTGTTCCTTCCTAATGCCCCATATAACTTGATGGGAAGAGATCTCCTTCACAAGTTATGATCTGGCATTCAGTTCTCAGAAGACATGACTGTCACCTTGAGACAACACACTGTACAGATGCTTATGGCAGCAGTAGATGAATACCTCCTTTACAAGCCAGTCTCAAAACCAGAGGAGACAAAGGCGGAGAGTCTTCTCCAAATCCTACAGGTCGAGTTTCCCAAGGTCGGGGCCGAAGTGAAGACTGCTGGCTTTGTCAGGGTAGTATCTCCAGTGGTGGTACAATTAAAAGTGATGGTTACAGTTGTTCATATTTGGGAGCACCCCCTTCCCTGGGAAGCAAAGGAAGTGATCAGAAAACACATTAATCAACTTCGAGCAGACGGGATCATAGTTCCTTGCAAATCTCCATAGAACACAGCTTTGCTGCCCTTCAAAAAGGCATAGACTAGTGAGTACTGGCCCGTTCAGGACTTGTGGGAAGTTAATAAATGTGTTGAAGATATCCACCCGACGGTGCCTAACCCCTATACCCTACTCTCCCTCCTCGGCCCCAAAAGAACTGTGTATACCATCTTAGATCTCAAGGATGCATTTCTCTGCATATCTTTAGCAAGGGAATCCCACACCCTTTTTGCTTTTGAATGGTGCAACCCACAGGAAGGGTTCCAAGGCCAGCTCATCTGGACAAGACTTCCCCAAGGATTCAAAAATTCCCACACCATTTTATTTTATGAGGCCTTACACAAGGATTTGCATGAGTAGAGAACCTGCAACCCAGGAGTCACTTTGCGAGAGTATGTTGATGACTTGCTAGTAGCCGCTGAGGACTATGAGTCATGCTTGTGGGGGATGAGAGCTCTCTTAAAGACTCTGCACAAAAAAGGGTATTGGGTGTCAGCAAGGAAGGCACAGCTCTGTCAGAGCCATGCCACTTATCTAGGCTTTGATCTTCATGAGGGAGTGTGTTCACTGTCTGAGTCCAGAAAACACATGATCACCAGATACCCCCGTCCCACCACGTCCCGACAACTGAGGGAGTTTCTTGGACGGTGGGCTACAGTAGGCTGTGGATACTTCGGTTTGCAGAGATTGTCCAACCTCCCTACGAACTGGCAAAAGGGGGGGCTCACTATGATGGAGTGGACAGCTGAGGCAGAAGGAGCATTTTGGGAATTACAAACAGCTGTACTGAGGGCCCCAGCATTGGCCATCCCAGATGTTACCAAGCCCTTCCACTTGAATGTGGACGAGAAAGCAGGGGTGGCCAAAGGAGTTTTGACTCAGACTCTGGGACCTTGGCAAAGGCCAGTAGCCTATCTTAGCAAGAAACTGGATCCAGTAGTGGCTGGATTCCCCTCTTGCCTCTGCATTGTTGCTGCCATGCCTTCCTGGTCAAGGATGTAAGTAAATTGAATTTGGGTCAATATCTCATCTTGACAACTTCCTACGCTATCGAGGGCCTTCTCCAGACTCCACCAGACCAATGGATGATGGATGCCTGAGTGACAGGGTATCAGTCCCTCCTCCTCAGTGAACCAAGAGTGACCTTCTGGCCCCTGGTGGTGCTGGATCCAACCACGCTGCTGCCAGAGGATCTGGCTGACCATCCACACGACTGCGGGGAGGTCTTAACCCAAGTCACAGGAGTGGGGCCGGATCTCAGAGACATTCCCCTCCTGGATGCTGAGATGACTCTGTTCACAGATGGGAGTAGCTACATGGTCAATGAATAGAGGTATACAGGGGGCTGCAGTGGTTTCTCCTGAGCAGAAACTCTGTACAGCAGCCCTGCCACATGGAACGTTGGCACAAAAAGCAGAACTGATTGCACTCACTAAGGCATTGCAGATAGCCAAAGATAAAACCGCCAATGTCTATACAGACAGCAGGTATGCCTTTGCTACTCTCCATATACATGTGGCTATTTATAAAGAATGGGACCTGTAAATAGCAGAAGGAAAAGGAATTAAAAACAGAGGAGAAATATTGGCTGTCCCCCAGGCTATTTGGGACCCCAAAGAGGTGGCCATTATGCATTGCCCAGGACACCAAAAGGGGACTGATCTAATGTCAAAGGAAACCAATTAGCAGATCAAGCCACAAAGGAAGCAGCCTGAGAAACAGTGCAAGAACTGGTTACACTCCAGGCTCCAGACCTACCAGAAAAACCAAACTCTTCAGAAGAAGATTTAAAGTATTTACACAAATGGGTTAAATTGGACTATGAAGGGGACTGGGTTAAGACGAAAGCAGGAAAAATAATTCTTCCTCGATGACTAGGCAAAAAGTTAGTGTTAGGTTCCGTGATCAAAGGAATGAGACTGACACAAAGCGAAAATCAAGCAAAGCTTTATTTCGCGCCATGCATCAGAAACCAAACTGACCGGTAGGTGCCCGAGCCCCATGCATTAGAAACCAAACAGACTGGTAGCTGCCCGGGCCCCATGCATTAGAAACTAAACGGACCGATAGGTGCCCAAGCCTTGCTGGGGGCCACCACATCCCTGGCCTGGGGTCCTTCCTGGAGGCTTCCTGCCCCACCCTCGCTGTACCACAGGATGCTCCCAGCAAGGCCGCTCCCTGGACGAGGCCACAGCCAATGAGGCTCCCAGCGATGCCAAGCATCTAAAATCAAATCAACCAGTTGGGGCCGTCTCTTACAAATAGGCGCTGACGACCAAGACACCGACCTCGGTTACTTCCCTTACCCAATGACTCCCGCTACCCGACGACTCCCACTACCCGAGGACCCCGCTTCCCGATGATGACACTCCGGCAGCGTTGCTCCCTGGCAAGGCCGCTGGCCAGCTGGCGAGGCTGCTGCCCGGCAATGCTCATGACGCTCGGGCAGCGGTGCTACCAGCAAGGCCACTCCCGATGACAAGGTTGCACCGCCGGCTACTGAGAGGCTAGTCCCTGTGGCAGCACTGCTCGAGTGGTGAGGCTGCTCATGGCGGCGCTGCTGCTGCTGCTGCTGCTGCTGCTGCTGCTCGGGCGGCAGGGCTGCTTGCAGCGGCGCTGCTGCTGCTGCTTCTCGGTGCTGCTACTGCTGCTGGTGCTACTGCTGGTCAGGGCGGCGGGGCTACTTGCGGCGGCGCTGCTTCTGCTGCTGGTGCTGCTGCTGCTCGGGGCAGCAGCGCTGCTGCTGCTGCTGTTGCTGCTCGGGGTGGCGGAGCCACTCACAGCAGCGCAGCTGTTGCTGCTGCTGCTCGGGGTGGTGAGGCTGATGAGGCTACTCCCAATGGCTCCCCCACCCGCTACCCTGACTCCTCCTGCTATATCTGCAGCCTCACAGAACAGCTTTTACAGAGGTGGTTGAGCCCCGTCCACACACAGGTGGCCAATGGGATTGCAATACACAGAGAAAACTGCACAGTCATGCTAGATCTGCCACACACAGAAAAAAAAAACAAAAAAAACTGCTAGGTAACACAAAGGTGGCCAATTGAATTTCAATTGACCCTAGTAGACATATGTGCTTCCCAATGATTGGATGTCTTCACCTGGCCTGATCTGCCCTTGTATCTAGGCTTTGCAAGTAAGTTCCTCTGGGAGGGGTGGGGTCAGTCTAAGTTCACTAAGTAAACACAGAATGACTCCCTCTGGCCAACCAGGCCCTTACAGTTAGTAGACCAGAAATATCACGGTACTCATTTTGGGATACGTAAATTCAAGGAGTTTATAGGCAAGCAGTCCCAGGGTTCTAAATTAAGGCGTATGGTTCAGGATGTAGTTGATCGATGTGCTCAATGCCAGGCAGTTAATATGGGAGGAACTAAAATGGGAAGAGGGAAAAGAGAAAGAGGTAAGGAGCCAGGAAAATAGATTTTACAGAAATAGATTTTACAGAAATGAAACCTGGAAAATATGGGCACAAGTACATGTTCGTTTTTGTAGATACCTTTTCAAGCTGGGTAGAGGCTTTTCCTGCCAAACATGAGACGGCAGAAGTGGTAGCCAAAAAACTACTAGAAGAAATAATTCCTAGGTTTGCGCTGCCTCTTGTGATCGGGTCAGACAATGGCCCTGCATTTGTGAGTTCAGTCTCACAGGCATTGGCCAAGGCCGTGGGCACTAATTGGAAACTACATTGTGCCTACCAGCCCCAGAGTTCTGGGCAAGTAGAGAGAATGAACCGGACTCTTAAAGAGACCTTGACAAAACTAATTCTGGAGACTGGCGGTGGATGAGTGAAACTCCATCCTTTCTCCCTCCTCAGAGCAATATGTACACCCTATTTAAGCAAGGTGACCCCATTTGAAATAATGTTTGGGAGACCCCCCCCACTCTGTCCTTGATTAAAAGAGGTTGCCCTAGCAGAAATGATTGATCAGTCTGTACTCCAGTCACCGCAGGCATTACAGTCTGTCTCAAAAAAGCCCACTCGGGGATCCTGACTGCCCACACTGGGACAGAGACGGAGGTGGAACAACATCCTTACCAATCCGGGGACTTGGTTTGGATACATCGCTATCAAGTGGGAAACTTGAAGCGTCTCTGGAAGGGACCATTTGCTGTTATCTTGACCACCCTCATGGCGGTAAGGGTGGAAAGCATTGGGGCCTGGATTCATGCAGGTCATGTCAAACGAGCGGGTCATGTCAAACGAGCTAAGGACGCCCCCCAGAGATGGAAGCTGCAGCCAACGGACCCTGCTGACCATGGGCTACAGCTAAGACTAAAAGGACTGTGGGTTTATTGTTGTTCCTTTTGTTATCTGTTTATGTGGAGTATAGGTGGGAAACTGGATGAACGGAATTAGGAAAAAAATGGAAAAGTTTATACAATGCATTGAATGGCTAACTCATTAGCCAACTGTGCAATACTGTTACTTTTTGGCCCCTGTATTATAAACGCCCAAATGGCATTTGTACCAAGGAAAAATGGAGCAATAAAAATGTTAGTCTTACATGAGCAATATAACCCCTTTACAACAGAACATAGAACTGGCTTAAAAGTCAAGGATTTGACTATTTCCAAAGAAAAGGGAGGAATATAGAGGCCTGGTTAGCCAGAGGAACTTACTTATAAACCCTTGATATAGGGATGGGCCAGGCCAGATAGCCGTATCCAGTCAGTGGGGTGGGCATATATTAGCTGTAGTGAGTTGAAATCTCATTTCCCACCTGTGTGTGGGCCAGGCTCAACCACCTCTGTAAGGATTAGTCTGTGAGGCTGGGAGAGTGGAGAAGTAGGAGGAGTTAGAATAGCCATTGGAGAAGTAGGAGGAGTTAGAATAGCTGTTGGAGAATTAGGAGGAGTTAGAATAGCAGTTAGAATACCCATTAGAGTAGCTGTTAAAAGTAGCCTTTGCCATTAGAGTAGCTGTTAAAGTAGCCTTTGGGAGCCGTTAAGAGTAGCCGTTAGGGTAGCCTTTGGGAGCCATTAGGGTAGTCATAGGAGTGA